>NC_056566.1:11965670-12061616 GCF_013358625.1 Macadamia integrifolia
AAAAAAAAAAAAAAAAAATTAATGAAATTTGTCCATAACTCATAACCATAGTTTTATATCATCATAAGTTCGATACCTATATATATATATATATATATATAATCATCATCATCAGAAGTTGAGTAGTATGAATAAAGATATGAATTAGGTAGGTTATATCATAAATATGTGATGTGTAATTTTAGGTACTACGATGGATAATGATATGGTGACTATTAAGGCGAGGGAGATACCACAAAGTGACATTTTTAGATATTTGGGATCTATTAAAAATAAAGAAAGCGATATAAAGGATCGATGATGTGTCATATAGAATTAAAGTGGAATGGACAATGTGGATATGTGTGCTCTGTGTTTTGTGCGACTAGATATGATGGATGGGATGGAATGTTGGGTTGTTAAGAAATGGTATATTAATAAACAATGTATAACAAAGATGAGAATGTTAAGATGGATGTACGGGAACTACGAAGGATAAGGTAAGGGATTGTCACATTAGAGCAGATTTGAGAGTTGCCCCAACAAATGATAAGCTTCAGGCTGAAAGTCATTTGAGATAATGTGGCCATGTTCAATGGAGGTAGTCAAATGTTCCAATAAGGAGCAGTATTCTAATCTAAATCAAAAGATCCAAGAGTGAGGGGCAAGCTAAAAAATGATCATATGATAGGTTGTGAGACATGCATAGTTTAGGCCATATCCCAAGTATGACCTTGAATAGAACGGATTGGAGGGCTAGGATCCAAGTAGCGGACCCCATATAATGGTGTACTATTTCGCTATTATTTTTTTCATCCGTTGTTTCTTCTCACTTTTACTTTTCCCTTTAATTGTCCTTGTTTGAATCCATGTAGCCAACCTTATTAATTTGGGATAAGGCTTTGTTATTTTTATTGTATATTAGAAATTTAATCTTCTTATATTGTCACCAAACCAGGGATACAACCATTTGTAACATTGCACCATGTTGATTTACCTCAAGAATTAGAAGATCGTTATGGCTCATGGTTGAGTGCAGAAATACAGTTAAGTACTTCTCTATGCTTTATTAATTATTGGGAAAGAGAACCTTGTCTGCTTGCACAACCACTGTGCCAACATGGAAGCCAATAAAGGGTGTACAGAGACATGTTGGTGGGGCCAACATGGTATTTACGCGTCTACCGGTGTCTAGGCATAGACACACACAAGTGGGCATGTTTTTTTCTCCTCATTTATAAATGAAAAAAAAAAAAAAAATGCCAGTCTAACATAGGAAGTGCCTAGACACAGCAGGCGTGAAATAACACTACCCCCACCCTAGTGTGCACTAAAAATTCTCCCGCCTGTGCTCACATTGGCCTGTGTGTCTAGCATTTCCTGTGCCAATGAACCGACAAGGTTCTATAGTCCTTTATTTATTTATTTTAGATCCTGTTCCCTGTGCCCTCTCATAAGGTCTCAGGAAATGATCCTCTACTCCCTGTGTGCTCTGATGAATACTTATGTGCACTTCCCGATTAGAGGACTAGGAAACACGACCAATTACCGTTCTTTCTCCCTTAAAGAAAAATTATATGGAACTGTGGACTGTATCTGAAACAATTTACGTATTTAGATTATCTGCTAACTTCATCAATCCCATTAATTTTTTACACAGGCAAGATTTTGGATACTTTGCGGAAGTATGTTTCAAAGCTTTTGGTGATAGAGTGAAATATTGGGCAACAATGAATGAGCCAAACCTCGTGGTAAAACTTGGGTATATCACTGGTGATCTCCCACCCAATCATTGCACCAAACCTTCCAAAAATGGTTGTCAATATGGGAACCCAGCACGCGAACCCTATGTTGCTGCACACAACATGATATTATCACATGCCATTGCTGTAGATATCTATAGGAGAAAATATCAGGTAAAATCTAATGTCCTTCATGTCGTTAATTAATTAGCTACCATATGGAATGTTTTTACATATTAAAAAATGAAATATAGGGATGTCAATCATGAGCCCGCACTGGTAAGCCCGATCGAGCCCTACTCGTTTAAGGTCCGACTTAAACCGGCCTGTTTAATAAACGTGTCAGGCTTCAGCCCTGCCTGTTTATTAAACAGGCATTCACGGTGCAGGCCACTAGCCTGTTGGGCACCCAACTGACCCGACTCACTTAAGAAGCCCGTTAGAACCGACTCATTTAGCCCAACCGACCCGACCCCCTTAAAAAATGCCTAAATACCAATTTCACCACTAATACTACAAAATATGAGTAAATAATATATAGGACTAAAATCTCCACATTCTAAATGGGACATTCAATTGTTAAAAAAAGTGTAATTCTTGGAACTTAGATTACATTTTAAAGATATGATTCCCTTGGATCTTGTTAAATGGGACACTCAACTATTATCAATTGTTCAATTGTTAAAGACATGATTCCCTTGGTTCCGGAATTGTGAATGTTATCCTCTAGTAATTTTAAAGCCAATAGTTTAATCCCTTTAAAAAAGGATTTTAGGGTAGGCACGTTTAGAGCCTGACACCGACCGGCCCGATTACAAACTGTATCATACCCCCCAAATCTAGGCCCGTTTAAGTAAACAGGCGTTTACGGTGCAAGGATTTCACACCGGTAGGCCCAGTTAGGCCCGACCAAGACCGACCCAACCCGACCAATTGACACCCTGGGTTTCGGGATCAAGACAAACATCGAATATCCCAATGCCTCTGATTCAGATTATGCTAAGAATAGATACATTGTATCTTATTGGGGTCTTCAAATTTGGTCACATTTAGTAGCGTTTTGTCTATATACATTTGCCCTTCCAGGCCTTGCAATAGTAGAAACCTCATGCACTACTGGGTTATTCTTTTTCTTTCTTTCTGTTTTTTTCCCCTTAGGGATAAACTTCTATAGTATTCTCTCATTTAATAAATTCCTATTCATATATAAATGGAAGAAAGAATCCTACCGGCCTTACGTTTCCTACACCAAGACATGTACATCTGGGTGTGAAAAGACCCAGCTAACTGCCTCCGTGCACCCTGGATGTTTTCACGTCCAATTGTGTCTGAACTTAGGGGGTGCGAACGGGCAAAGGTTCTTTTCCCCTAAAAGAAATCCTAGGGGAGAAAGATGCCCGCTTGCATGGCTCTACGCCAAGACACATGAGGCGGGCTGTCGGGGAAGGGCATCTTTTCGCAGTCTGCCCCATGTATCTGGGCGAACATGATTTAAAGAGGTCATGTAAGAATGAATTTCTATGCATGTAGAACTTTTCTTGGAATATGATGCAAGCATATTTGGTATTTTTTTTTTTTTTCCCCTCAACTTTGAAAAGGTTAAGCAAGGAGGTATGATTGGGATCGTTCTACATGCAACGTGGTATGAACCACTTAGAGATACTCCAGCAGATCGCTCAGCAGCTGAACGGGCTATTGATTTCTTCCATGCATGGTAATCAATTTCTAAACTCATGTATATGTAAGATAGATGTACTTAATTACAATTTGAAAAAAAAAACAAACAAAAGGGTGGGGGGGGGGACTATAAATGGTACAAATAGAATAATTACATATAGGACATGTAAGTGATTCCCACCCCCCCTCCCTCAATCCACTCCAAGTGATGCAAATGCTCTCAATAAATGTTTTAGGATACATTGCCCTTCACATGTCTCATTTTCATAATTCATAGATTGGAATTGGGTTAAATAGAGTTCTCCTTACCAAGGAATTAACAGAATTGTTAATCACCCTTAAAGTTGGAACCTAATATTAATTGCTTTGTTTTTATCCCTAAAGTTATGTATGTTATCATTAATTATTTTTATGGACTTTTTATATGTTGTATGTTTGCAGGATTTTGGATCCCATAATGTTTGGTGATTATCCTACTGAAATGCATGAATATTTGGGTCCACTGTTACCAACATTTTCTTTACAAGAGAAGGAGAAGTTAATGAACAAATTAGACTTTATTGGAGTAAATCATTATACAACTCTGTACGCACAAGATTGTTTATACTCTCAATGCAACTCGGTGACTTCACAAGTGGACGCATTTGTGAACCCTACAGGAGTAAGAGATGGTCGTCCTATAGGAGATCTGGTAAGTGAAGATTAGTAGTAGATCTGTACTTTGTTCGAAGAAAGTAAGTTGTAAAATGAATGAATGAATTTTAAAAAATAGCTAGAAAATTTTAGTAGTTATATCTAATAGTTGAAATATGTTTTCTGTGGGGGATCACTGCAATTGTCACCACAGTCTGTCTCTTTACTTCTCCATATGAAATGACCTGTATGAAAATACGAGAAAGACAGACTATGGGAGACAATGGTGGAGACTGTGTTCATCCACAAAAAAACATTCGCTAGTTTAACCTATTTAAGCTCAACAAGTTTTAAATCCCAAAACTCAGACGCTTTTTGTTTTCAGATGGGGGCGAGGGATGGGGAGAGGTGCTAGAACAATATAGGGTTTTGGGCATGATATTTTTTTGTACTAGTTTTATGATTTGACCAGTCATACTAGTCCATAATACCTTACAAAAAATCATAGTAGCCCATGGTACCTTAAATAAATTAATTAATTAAAAAAAAGACAAAGAAGCCAGATTTATTTTTGGTTTTTAGTGCATGCATATTTGACTGAAAAGTATTTTTGTGGCATATTTTCTACCAATAAAAAGTGTATAATTTTCTAGTTGTCATTTTGATTACTCCTTAATGAACCTTTAGCTAATGCATTTTTAGATTTTTTTTTTTTCTTGCTCTTGGGGTATGTTGTATATTTTCTTCTCTTTGGTAATGATAATGATAATGATAATGATAATGATAATAATAATAATAATAATAATAATAATAATAATAATAATAATAAAAATAATAATAATAATAATAATGCATGTTTCCTTTTTCAGATGGCAATGCCAGACTTCTATGTGGTTCCTTACGGTATGGAGAAGATGGTCATGTACTTCAAAGAAAGATATAACAACACTCCAATTTTCATCACTGAAAATGGTATGACTTCAAATGATTAGTTATATGTTTATTATATTCATATACATCTTTGTGATGGATGCTTTGTCATTCAATTGTTCCTAGCCTATGCTGATGGGAAACACTGGTATTGGATCACTTTCCGTGCAGATAACCACACCACCCTATCTCACACCATCCATGGGTTGTGGGTGCCACCTTTGACATGTGAGATGAGATGGAATGGTTAGTTACAAGGGAAAAAGAGGTCATTTCACGAAAAGGAGAGAGACGGACACTAGGGTCTTGGTTCTAGGAAAAAAAAAACATTATCCCTAATTTTTATGCCTAATATTAGACAATTTATATTGGCATAAATCATGAAATCAGTCCCAATTTGCCTTCTTTTTTCTGGTGAAATAAAGTCCAAATTTCAGAATATATGCATTGTTGCACATATACTTGTAACCTAATAATATACCTTGTTTGTAGGATATTGTGATGCAAGCAATCCCAATGCTCCTGAGGAAGACTTTCTCAATGACATAAAGAGAGTAGAATATCTAAGAAGCTATATGGCTTCCCTAACTATGGCTATGAGGTATGTTATATTTTTTTGTCTCCCAAGTTACATTTTTGCCTCCATTAAACACCCCAGTTCTGAACAAGGAACTGGTTTAAGTAAGAATGAACACCAAATAGCAATGTTTGTCCACACACAACTTGAATCCATCTAAATTTTAAACTTTGTTTGCTATTTCTCAACCTGTAACCTAGAAAGATCCTTGTCCTTGTCAATTTGATGTTTGAACCAAACATATGAAAAGTACAGTTTAAATAGGTTGTTGTTTCCTTAAAATAACCATGTGGGTTCAGTCATATGTTCGAATTAGCAAACTAACCCATATACCCTTATGAAAAAGTATTGTCAAAAGTGAGTAGTGTTTTTATTTCTCTCTATTCCTCATGACATACACTTAACTTTGCAGAAATGGTGCTGATGTGAGGGGCTACTTCATATGGTCTTTATTTGACAACTTTGAATGGACGAATGGATATTCTTTACGATTTGGGATTCATTATGTAGACTACAAGACATTGGAGAGAACACCAAAATTATCTGCAAAATGGTACAAAGAATTTCTTGACGGAGGGAATACAATGAAACAGACCAGCAGTGGCATTAAAATACGACGACTTCTATTATCATAGCCCGATGCAATTTATTGTGTATATATAATTCTTATTGCTAGAGGTGGGATTCACAAGTGAGATCTAAATATAGATTTTTATAAAGTTTTTTTTTTTTTGGATTATTTCTCTGCTGATGGTAATACCAAAGGTAGAGTTATAGCTCAATGGTGTTTCTCACTCATTGATTTGTGTTCTTTCTTATCTTAATAATATTCATTTGCTGAGTTAAAGCAAAAAAATTGTTAGAGGTGTACTAATTCTATTTGACTACTAAAATTACATTACGTCTATAGTGATCTGTATTTGTTGGACCAAAATATGTCCAACACTAAGCCTCCATATCAGAGTCAAACAAGAACAAGGTTGTAACGGGATAGATGACATCATGGACCATTGAGAGGTATTAAAAAAATCATAAGAAGATACATTTACATAGTCTAAAAATTTAATAACAAAGGCTCCATCAATGTTTTCTTGGGATGGATTGGCTTATCTTCACCATATAGAAAGAACATCTAGCCCTTATAGGGAGAGGAAAATAATTTGGTTGGTTGGGTGGGTGCGGTGGGGGTGGGGGTGGGGGTGGGGTGGGGAGAAGAGGGATGTGGAGTGGAGTGGAGGTGAGAGAGAACCCCGAACACAAGGAAATAGAACAACGCAAATCAAAGAGATGATCTCGATATCGGTCGGAGATCTATAAATAAGTTCCAAGAGGACACAATATGATGATTCGGCTCTGAGGAGAGGAATGACCTAATAGTAACATTGGACTTCGAAAATGATGGATTCCAAAATGATGTAGAGATGCCTGTCCAAAGCCTGATATTGTGCTCTTTCTAAAGAATATGGATGATCTAGTAGAGGATAAAGGCAAGCTCAGGTATTTGATAGAAAGTTTCTCATGAGTGAATCCCGATGAGTTCAGAAAGGTCATAGTATTCAACAACTGCCTTACGCAATTGGTGAACTATGGTGCATAAAAAGCCCATATTAACCAGGAGGTCTCAAGACCCTGGATGTTATCTACTTCCCCAATCTACCCATAAAAAAGAAAAATAAAAGCATAGGATCGTAGTATTTTAAAATCACAATTTATAAAATCAATTCAATCAATCTGTTTCAACCGATCCGATCCATATTCAACCAGAAGAATTATAGACTTTAAAATATAATTTCTTTTGGTTTACCAAAAATATATATTTATATATATATAATTTCTATTGGTAAGTTCTTAAAATATAAATATGGGCCTTAATGGAAAGATAAAGTCCAGCCCATATTAGTAGTACCCACTACCCACTACCCATCATTATTTATCTTTTTATTTTTTATTTTTTTTTACTGAATCATTTATCTTCCTTTCAATCTTACCGCATGTGACCTATTTTAATGAAATATAAATGATGCTATTATAAATAAAAGGTACATGAAGGCATGGAAGAACTAGCCAAAACCCATTTCTTCAATTATGTATACTTTAATAATAAATTGATCAGTGGGTCCAATCGGTTAGTTTTGGATTTGGGTTGGGTAGTTCAGACATTAAATAAACAAACGATTATTTAAAAAAAGCAATAAATAAAAACACCTAATGCTTCAGTCTTCTCTGAGAAAGATCACAAAAATGTTTTTCCTTCTATTAATCATGTACATAAAGAAGGAAAGTTTCCTGTGGGAAAGAGTGATTTAGCGCATGAAGGAGTATTTACACGGATATCATTTTCTATTTCATGGGAGGCGGGCCAATCATTTTGCCCCTTCCACTCCATTTGTCGGAACACAAGGCCACGGCACTCCCACATTAACATTTTTAAGAAAGTTTTCTTCACTTCCTCTTTTACCTTTATTATTTATGCTAACAAATAAATATAACTTAAGAAACCCCCCCCCCTTCTTTTCAAAGGAATTTTGAACTAAGAAAAGGATCTCTTCACGTTAATTATGAATCCCTTGTTTGAACTAGGAAAAGGATCTCTTCACAGTAGTTGTCTTAGGAAACATTAATCCTTGTTCCCAAATCCAAAACAGAGCCCACAACCAATATTAACATTCATCATCCATGGATTCAAAGCAATAAAAGTAAAATTAAAAATTCAAGAACCATGTCATTTCAACGATTCAAAACATGTTTCATACTAATTGTTAGAATCATTCATGAGATCACTATGTTGAATCATTGAATAGCATACAAAAACAAGAGATTGGAACATAATTTCGTACCTGGATCTATAGTCTTATTTGAACATCTTCTTGAATCTCCTTCTCTCCTTCTTGTCGATCTTATCGGTCTTATCTACTCCTTTCTCTATACAATCTCTAGGATTAGCAGCTAATAAGCATAAATAATGAATCCACACATAATAAAACAGGCTTTACACTTTTAGATTGAATTAATTGAAGCTTCGACCCACGAAGGAGGTCACCTCCTATATATGGTTTTATCCAACCAAGCTCATTAGCCAACATCTATCCACTAATTTTTTTTTTTTCTTTTTTTCTTGTTATAGTAAAACATTTATCCACTAATTCATATACAATACTGAATGCTAGTACATATATGATGAATACATTACTCTTCGGGCATTAATTTTCAACTCAATGTTGATATTCAAAGAAAATTACTTCAAGTGAAGAAGCCTCAGTCTTAATTAGCAGCCTCCTTGCAATAAATCAGCTGAGGATCTTCCCTTGAATCAAGAACAACGTAGATTAGAGAAAATGACTGATCATAGAGCTCTTACAGTGGTGAGGCCACATATCTGATCTCTCCAAAAATTGGGAATAAAATGTAATCAAAGATTTATATTTTACAAGTATGGTTGTGCCAAAGTTTTGTAGGTGCTATATAACAATTTTCTCGCACCAAAAAAAAAAAGAGTGAGAGAGAGAGGGATGCAGTGAGTGGCACCTTGATCAACACCAGACCTTCAGACAGTAATCATCTTCTCTTGTTTGGAGTTATTGACAAACAATTGAAAGGAACAAAACCAAATCACTCATTGATATCTCCCTTATTTCCTCATAGCAATGTCTTCTAAGATGAGCAGCAAAGCAAGAGAGCTTAAGGGATAAACCTTATGTGAAGGTTCCAGTTTAGGTCAGGTGTGAAGCCATGGCTAAGCAAAGGAAAGGTTGCAAAGCATTAATTCTGCTAAAATTTGTGAAATCTAGAAAATATGGGAGAATCATGCATAGAGAAAGTGAATATACGGATCAAGAGCTTTCAAACCACACGGATTGCCCTTGTTTTCAGATTTGTATGGAATCATAGTTTTGGAAGAATTTGCCAATTTGTATTTTGTAAAGGATAGTAAAGTTGCATGAAAGTAGCCATTGCAATGGTTTCTGGTCACCAACTACAATTAAAATGAAAGTTGTGGGCCCGAAAATATTCCTCATGAGTCACGCATGCAATGCTCATGCCAGTTCTGATTAATTATGTCGGCTGTATTTTGAGCGTGAGGGTGTCAATTTGGAATCGAAATCGATCATTAAAAATTGTATCAAATCGAAAAACAATTTTCATATCTAGAAAAAGAATCTTTCTTGCTTATTCTCGAACTAAACTCAGAATGTAATATGTATGATAATCATATATTATGTATCTCAGTATCTAGATTCGGATAGTTAATTTAATCGGCAATAGTTGAAGACAATTGCATTAGTGATTATTAATTTAATAAGAATATATATATATATATATATGTATACTTATTATATATAATGTATCTCATATGTTATATATGTATCTCTATATCGAAAAGGTGTTTCCTCCTATTTAATTTCACGCTTATCTTCTTTCATCTCTATCGAAGAGTCATTATTTGGGCCAATCAGAAATAATTCTTATAATCTTCTGCAATTCAATATAGATAGTATATACTATATAATACCATGCCTTCTTCGCACCAATTTTTACTATCCGGTTGGAATAGTCGAATGATCGATTTCATTTTTCCTATCCTTACCCTTCTGAATGAAGCCGAAGGGGTGTCTCATCATGATTTGGGTTGCATTCTTATCCTTAACTTAATTTTGATTACTTATCTTATTCTTTCCTTAGGGTCGACTAAAACCAAATAAGTAACTGTTGATGAAATCGAATATAAATTGTACCAAATCAAATCGGTTCGGTATGGTTTTGATAATGGAAATGCATTCATTTTTTCAATACAATATGGTTTTGGTTTCTCTCCTTTTTGTCTCATGCACCAAATCGAAACTGTATCATGACACTCTTTGCTAAGAATAGAATATGATACTATACGAAGAGTTAGAATAAGGTGGATGAAAATGAGGGGTGCATCCTAAGTGTTGTGTGATCGATCTTATCCCTTTAAAATTCAAAGAAAAATTTTATTCAATGATTATACGACTAAAAATAACACATGGGTTGGGTTGAATGTTGAGTAGTAACGAAAAAAATATATAAACAAACTTAATGTGTCACAAATGAGAATGTTGCGATGGATGAGGGGTAAAATTAGAAAAAAAAAAATAAAGAATGAACAAATTAGAGCAAACCTGGGAGTTACCCCTATTCATGATAAATTGCAAGAAATTTATTTCAAATGTTGTGGTATGGACATGTGCAATAGATCAAGACCTTTGAATGCTCCAACACAGAGATATGATTTATTGCAAATTGAAAGAGTTAAAACAGCTAGAGTTAAGCCTAAAATAACAATAGAAGTGGTGAGGAATAGCATATATAGCTTAGGCTTGTTCATCAATTGGAGTTGTATCTCGTTCCGGATAAGTCTAATGCTGCCTATTTTAATATCCGTTTACAACAAATTCTTTCCTTAATAGATATATTTTTTAATTTTGGTAGGCCAAAGTTGAGTGATTTTAAAAGAAAGGAATATATGTCACGTAAAACACGTCCTCTCTCTCTCTCTCTCTCTCTCTCTCTCTCTCTCTCATATTTCCTTATTCGATCCCTTGATAAATACATTAGATAAGGAGGAAATTTTACAGCTAAGTAAACCCTAAGGTCTGCTCCACTCACATGTTGAGTTTCAATTCGAAAGGAGTTTAGCAAGTGACAAAATAGGGACCATTATACCCTTATACTATACCAATAGATTGACATCAGTACTAGGGATCAGTCTCAGGCAATACCAATCCGATGGTAAGATTGTGTAAACAATTAGTAAATTTTAAGTTTAGATGGTAACTATTTTTAGACTTCTAGTTGTAACTCAATTAGATGTTGTTTTTGGATTTTTCAGCTTGATGGAGTATAATTTTGGAAATATTTTTCATCAAGGGATAAAGTTGAAAAGTTGTTCGAACCAAAGATTAAACCAAGTAAGAAAGATCTCAGAGGTGCTGAGGGAGCTAGAGAGGTGTAGAAGGGAAAATGAGTAGGAGATGATTAATTCATGCTAGGGGTGCACATTTGGCTCTGAGGGCCCGAACTTGTCCTAGTTCGCCCTAAGCCTAAATAGAGCCTGGGCTAAGATTTCTAACCTTGAGGACGGGTTGATGTTGAAAAACACTAACCCTTGGTTAGGGTTAGGCCGAGGCTAAGTTGTGAGGCCTAGGTTCGGCCTAACCTAATCCAACCCAACCTTGACTTTAACCCTGGTTATATAATATGATTTATAATGTATATGACTGGCCTTGCACAAAAATAATTATAATGTATACAACATGCTTAATATATATATATATATATATATTTCTTCTGATTTTTGTTGTACATATTGTTATAATATATATATATATATATATATAATATATTGCCCGTGATATTATATGTTGGATCAAAATAGATTTTGTTAGGATTAAAGTAGATTTTTTTTCTCAACTGGCTTCGCCCAATTAAGGGGATGCAGAGTTGGGCTAGCTTTTTAAAAACCCAGCGCAACCTGGCCCATGTGCACTACTAATAATCCATGCTATACAATACACCATAACATGGGCTGGACTCTTTCAGAAGGTAAGCCCACTGAAATCTTCAACAACCAGTACATGGAACTGGTAAATTAGGACTCATGGCCCAAGCTATGAGGGGAGCTAATTAATCACCCATACTTGAAATGGTATGATATTACATTATTACCAAATAAGATATAAAGAAGCTCCATCAAATCCTAGATCAAAGAAGCTCAACTTGCTACTGCAATACACTAGGGGATTCAATTCCTTCAAACTATGTGTCATGGATGAATGTGCAATTGTATAATGGACTTAAAGAACGTTCAAATGGAGACACTGTCGTGCTTTGATGAACCTATTAATTGAAGGCTTAAGGCTAATCTTTATTACAATTAAGCTCCTAGAGTGTAATGAATATTAGGGATAATGTTGGATTTCTGTAAACTCTTTGCAGTTGGACCCATATTTCACGTCTACAAAAATAAAATAAAATAAAAAAAAGAAAAAAGATGGTACTTTCACCAAGAAAAAAAAAATAATGATGGTATTAAATACTAATGCTTTAGTTCTTATTAATTTTTTTAACAAAAGAAACTGGGCTTCTCTCTGGGAGAGGGTTCTTTGAACCAATGGGGGTGGGGGGGAGTGTAAGGGGAGCGCAAAATATGGTTAATCGATAGGGGGGCGGAGATGAGAGATATTAAAGATAGAGAGCATTGAGCTGATGGCTTAGAGAGACTTCCTTTTCTCATTTGACATGTATCATTTATATTAATGCAAATTATGTCTCAAGGAAAAGACACTCTAATAACATGCGGCATAGGAAACATCTACACACATTTGATTTTTTCTTTTTGTTATTATTCTCTCAAATCCATAAAATAAATAAAATATACTTGTTAAGTGGATGTATCCTATGCCTCATGTTCAAAGAACCCTTCCCATGTTTAAATATAAGGACATTCTTGATTGACATTGCTTTGTCCATTTTCTCAATTGAAAAGAAAACATGTCATCTACAGTCTAAGTTGGTCAGTAGTCATGCTAAATTCAGTGATTTTAGCCTTTCTCTTTTCTTCATTGAACCCTCTTCTTCCCCACCACCCCTCTCCAAAATATATATATATATATATATATTATAGAAAAAGCCATTATACAGCTGCCTTGCCTCACACATGGTCAACGAGGTCAACTCTTTCTTCAAAAAATATTTTCCTTTGTGAGACTTTAATAGATTGGGGAAGCCACGAGAAAATTTCAATTTCAACCAGATTATTCAATATATTGGATGAAATGAATCTATATAAGGATGTGTATAAAATCCCATGTTGAGTAAAATTTGGAGATTTGATCGTTTGGAGAGCAAGTGTTGAATAATGGTATCAACATTTATTGAGTTGTAGAAAAGAATAGACAATTTCCTATGAGAGAGAGAGAAAAAGAGGGAAGGGGGGGATGTTGGGGAAGAAAGTTCCAACTTCCCAAGTACCATTATCCAATATTAAGTGCCAAACAGGGATAAAGATGACATGGGATAGTTGGGAATTAAATATATTTGGAATTTAATTGAGTGGAGTTTTTACCTTATTAGATGGAATGTTAAGGGTCAAATAGTTGAAGATGTTTCCTTGATTTTTGAATTTCAGTGGGCCAAAGTTGAGTGATTTTGATTTTTGCCAACTACCAAAGAAATACCAAAGAAAGGGACCAATGACAATTAACACTTGGTTTATTTCATTTTCATTTGGTAGGTGATAAATTCTCTCTCTCTCTCCCTCTCTCTGAAACTTCAAACCTTATCCGATCCCTGACCTTTAGAGCTTTGTTTACTTAATTTAAAATGTAATTGTTCGGCTAGATATGATGAGCAGAATTTGAGGATGAGTTTTTAGCTCAGCGATTGGCTGCTAGATAGTTGAACTTTAGTGTAATTGTAGGAAAGATCTCTCATTCAACCTTTGTACTTTTATGTTTTTGAAAATTAAAATAATAGTAATTATTATAGTATTACAGTAAGTGTGACTCAATAGACTCCCTTACTATAAGTCTCTTTGCATCTTCAATGGTTTGTTGATTATGTACGTAACCTTGAGGTTGACGGTTCAAGACTTGTATCAGATGAAGGGTGAAAATAATAAACTCCCTTATTGACCCTTTGTGGATCTCTATGGGGCCTTTTCTGTAGAAACACAACTCTAAACCAATGCAGAAGATAATGGAAAAATAAGAACGAACAATGCATACAGGTTTTCAAGGTTCGGTAAGATTGCCTACGTCTTTGATGAGATGAGATCCTACTTAACTATCAATGGAGAATATGGTTACAACGCTTGTCCTCACATCTCTTAATATTGTTTGCATTACAGAGGAAAAAAAAAAAAAAAAACCTCGCTATAAATATATAGCAAAAAACCCTAATCCAGAAAGTACAAAACTACCTTCAAATAAAAATTTTGAACTGGGGGCAGAGACCTCCTACACTCATTGTGACCCCACGACCCGTTAACTAGCTAGTAGGACTACCGTTCTGCATGTCGAGGCACCTGCACCAGTATCCGTAGATTAAACTGTGACAGAATGTAAGACATTATAGACCAACACCTTTCGTGGGTTAATTATCCTGAGAGAGTGATGGAAAAGCAAAAAACGAAAGAAGTGTAGAACACTACATATGTTTATGCCTACTGTCACATACTACACAAAGACCTAAATTTCCAACTCTCTAAGAACTTCCCTGGGGCATTCTATTGAGCAGGTACCAAATACTCAACAATGCAAAGACTACTGGTGGTTGCAACTTCCTTTTGGAAATCCATCCCTCCTGTACCGAATTTTTGTTATAGGGAAGCCCCTCTTGCTGTGGCTGCCAATCGCAGTAGAATGCTGACCCAAGTTTTTAGGGACTGATTACATATTTGATTCTTTCATATCAGATGTGTGACATCCAGTAATTCCCCTCCCCACCTCTCTTTTTCCCTTCCCTTTTTCCTTGGCCGCCCTCTCCCCTCGAAACTGGGATACGAGATACGACCCCTGGCCGCCCTCTTGGGTTGCGATCCTAATGGCCCATTAGCCGACAGCAAATGACAAAATAGTATATATTTTTTTTTATTTTGTTCCGTGAAGAGATTGCTCTATGTGATGGTGACTTATAAGTGACGTGGGCTTGATGTTATCAAAATATATTAAATTAATAATTTAAGGGCAGTAAAGCAAACCAGAGGCGAAGGACAAAGCAAAAGAAGAAGAGGAATAAAGAGGTCAAGAAGGCCTACCCAAAAAAAAAAAAAAAGTCAAGAAGGAGAAATAATTACAGGTATGGGACCTATGGGACGGCTGTGATTTTTGGGAGAAAACAAAAATGAGAGAGAGAGGGTCAGCACCTCAATCCAACTCATGGGACCCACATTCCGATGTAATTAGAAACTCATGGCCCCCTCACAATTCCAAATGGCAAAGAGAGAGTTTCTTGGCTTTTAGACTTGGAATTCACATTCCATATTTCCCATTTTCCAAATGAGAAAGGTTCAATAGTTAATACAAACTGTTACCTTTCTATATTTTTCATCCCTGAAAACGACCTGCGAGCGACCATACCTTCGCAAAGCTGGTTAGGGTTACGTAGTTTAAAAGCTTAAGTCATTAGATAGGGATTATCTATATCATAGTTTAAGGATACAAACTTAATTGAAAATTTGAATTTGATTTGTGTTGTGTTTATTTAGGAATATTTGTATTCAATCAAAGCGTCTGTGGATCTAAATTCAATTATCCGAAAAATAATTATTGGATGATAATAAAAACCAAGTAATTAATAATCTTGATGCTCTTGAAAATTATCAAGTTCTAAAAAATAAGGAAAAGAATTAAGACAACTAAAAGATATGAATTTAGAGTGAATAGTATCTGCTAGGAGAAAAGAGGTTCAGACTGCAGAAATCAAGGCTATAAATGAATAGTAAAAAATCCTTTAAAACAATAAAAGAATAATATTAAAATTCAAATTCAGTTCACACCTGTATCCATTTAAGGATATCCATATCTGGTCAGAAAATGTCTTAGTACTACTATAGTTTAAAATTGCATCAAGGACATCATAAGGGGGGTGGGGGATCCGGCTCATCTTCAACAACTGATGCTCCAACGAGCATCCAATGATTTTTCCGATGATCAACACATGGACTTCAACAAATCAAACGGCTGAACGACTTCACCTTCTTCACTCTCTCTCTCAATCGGTATTCCTGTGACCTTCTTCACTCTCTCTCTCTCTCTCTCTCTCTCTCTCTCTCTCTCTCTCTTGTAGAAACGCAACCCTGAAACAATGCAGAAGACAACGAAAAAATAAAAACAAACAATGCACACAGGTTTACGAGGTTCGGCTAGATTGCCTACGTCCTCAATGAGATGAGATCCTGCTTCACTATCAATGGACCACCATCCTACCCGTCGAGGCGCCTGCCCCGGTACTCCCTAGATTAAACTGTGT
Source organism: Macadamia integrifolia (assembly GCF_013358625.1). NCBI lineage: Eukaryota > Viridiplantae > Streptophyta > Magnoliopsida > Proteales > Proteaceae > Macadamia > Macadamia integrifolia. The sequence goes on from NC_056566.1 coordinate 11,982,201, forward strand.
CGAAAAACAAGACATCGAACACCAACATGGACTTCGACAAATCGAACGGCTGAACGACTTCACCTTCTTCACTCTTTCTCTCTCAATCGGTATTCCTGTGACCTTCTTCTTCTTCTTCTTCTTCTCTCTCTCTCTCTCTCTCTCTCTCTTCAAACATCCTAAAACCTAACTAAAACACTCTTTCCCAATTGAACGATAGGACCAATCGGCTGAACGATTGTAGAGGGTGATGAACAATGGATTTGAAACTCGACTAAAACACGATGGATTTGAAACTCAACTGAAACCCTCTTTCCCTCTTCAAACATGCTAAGACCCTAACTTTTGAGGCATTGGAGTTGTTGAGCACTAGCAGATTTCTTGGTTGCTGGTAGAATAACTTGGGATTCTAGAAGATCAACTAATTAAGATTCTATTCGTTGAGCACCAGCAGATTCTAACTAATCATCAGGATTGGATGAGGAAACTAGAAAGACAATGGCTTTTCTCATTTGCAGGAGCTCCAAGACCTGGGTATCCTAAATTAGTTAGAAGTTAGATTATTGAGCAATGCAAGAAATCCAATCTCTATAAGTTAATAGAATGTGGAATTGGGCAAAGTAAGTGCCATTCTCCAAGCATTGTAATGCAAATGTTTCAGAGTTCTCAGTTTTGCCTTCAATCTCAAAGTGATTCATTTAAAAGTCAGTCGTTTAGCCGTTCGATTTGTTGGAGTCCACGTGTTGATCATCGGTAAAATCGTTGGATGCTCGTTGAAGCTTCAGTCATTCAAGACGAACATGATAGCGGGGGGGGGGGTGAGACAGATCAGTTGTCCTGTAACATTATTGGGTGAATTAATCCTCATGTAGCCCATATGATCTCTAACCTATTAGTAGAATCACCAACTAATATGAGATTTTGCTCTCTCTAAAACTTAAAATTACTGAAAGAGCTCTGTACTCCTGGGGGATGCATGGCCAATAGCTTCGGCTATTGGTCCTTCTTCTCCATCCATGTTGGCTTTGCAGCCTTCTAAAGAAGATTCTATGTGGCAAGAATTAAATTATCGGCATCGGTCGTCGTATCGGTCAGCCAAAATTAAGATACGTATCGAAGGGTAACGTATCGTATTGGAGATGCGCTAAGATACGCTAAAGATACATATATAAATGGATTGGAAACACTTTTTTTTTACACTTTTGCATGAAAAAATTATTAAAAAAAGCTATTGATAACATGTTTTATGCATAAACACTAAATTGAGGGTATCGCACTAAGAATTCAAGGTTTCTAGTTATCCCATAAATGTAAAATCCTTATTCTCAACATTGATTTCAACTTTAGTTAGAGAGAAATATGGCTGGCAGCAACTTTGGAACAAAAACCCCTCAAAAATTTGTGTTTTTCTGAAAAATGACCAAACTTGGCCATTATATAACTATAGTGCACCGTATCAATACGTATGTACAGTATCGTTATGTATCGATCGACACATACCGATACGTATCAATACATATCGAAACGTACATTTCACTCGATTTTATTTTTTTCATAAAGTATCGGTGCGTATCGGTGGTGTATCGATGTGTATCGTAGGATACTTATCGATACGAAAGGGTTTTAAAAATTCCATATATCGTATCGGTGTGTATCATATTGGTAAGGGCCAATACGAATAAGTACCTGAGTGCAAGGAGGTGCGGCTACTGTAAGTGAGAAGATAGGAGTTTCTTCTGTCTATGCTTTCAGATATTCTTGCTAGGAGAATAGGGAGTCTTCTATGGAAAAGATGGATGCTATCGATGGAATTCCTTTTCCTTCTTTATTCGCACTGAATGTATGGAAGAATAAAGAGGGTTTTCAACTCAAGTTCATTGATCCAGTCATAGTGGGCGATCAAAAGGTTGCTAATTGTCTTGCTGAAGCTGTTAGAGGACAAATTATCAGATGAAAAAAATGCACTTGTAGGGAATTTCATAGGGAAGAGACCACCTTTTCATTACACTAAGGAGTTTCTTCTCAAGAAGTGGAAGATTTCAAGCAATGTTGAATAAATCTGCTTGAAAGTGGTGTATTCATCTTCAGATTTAACTTGCAAGAGGATAGAGATAAAGTCTTGGAAGGAGGTTCGTGGTATGTTCAGCGTAAGCATCTTGTTCTTCGCTCTTGGAGCAAAAGGTATCTTTGGTACAGATAACTTTAACCTCTATCCCAGTGTGGATTACTTTACCCAATCTTCCCTTTCAATTATGGTCTCCAGAGGCATTAAGTGCTATTGGGAGTGTTATTGAGCATCCAATTTCTTCAGATGTGAGGACCAAGACATTAGAGAGATTATCTTTTGTAAGGTTGTGTGTTGAAGTTAATGCTTCTGAAGAACTACCTTTTGTTGCAGCTATTAAGGATGAAGAAGGACACATTTTTAATCAAGAAATTAGATATGATTGGAAGCCTCCTAGATGTAATGTCTGCAATGTTTTTGGCCATTCAGTGGAACATTGTGGTGGAGCTCCAGTGGTTCAACAAAATTGGAAAACAAAACTAGTTTGGAGAAAGAAGGAAGATGGTGGAGAGCCTACATTGTCGGCTGAGAATGGTGGACCTTCTTTGCATAAGAATAGTGACTTGAGCAAGGAATCTGGCCCTACAATTGTCCAGAGTTCAAATTCAAGTTTGAATTTTGAAAAAAGTGGAGTAGATAAGGAAGGATTCATTAATGGCATATATATTTAAGGGTAAAAAGATTCCAAATAGAGAGGAATCAGTTACCCATGTTAATGCTTTCTCTCTCCTTGAAGGGTTGTCCGAAGAGGTGCCAATTTCAATTTCAAAAGAGTCCTTGGCTGAGGATGAGGAGGATGAGATTTATGAAGAAGAAGTTTTGGAAGGTCAGTATATTGCTAAGGTGGATTCAGGTTTCTACTTAGTTTACTCAAATGTGTTGGCGATTAAGGTGGAGAATATTTTGGTGTGCAATAAGGATATCTCGCTAGCAAATAGGGGGGAGGATTTGGAAGAAGGTGAGTTGAAAATTATTCCATATATTAATGGCGTAAATAATGGGGAATTGATGGGGAGATTTTCAAATGAGGAGGAATTTCCTCATCAAGATACGTTGGTTCCCTCTTTGGAGAAAAATACGGAGTTTGATGGAGAAAAATTAGGGAATAAAGCGCAAGATTTGAATTTGGAGGACAAAGTTAGTATGAATTCAAATTTAAATGAAGAAGTGTCTGAGGTCATGGAATGCACCAAGGGACGAGCTATTATCTCCAATTTGAACCTTATCCAGGATTCTCTTAACACCGAAGGTCGGCTGGAAGATGAGGTGGCAAAGTCAACATACTTTATTAAGCAAAAGAGGGGTCACTCAGCTAAGGAAATCTCTTAGGTTGTGTTTGGTCACATAATTCGTTGGAGTTCTTTTTCTGTTTTGGCATAGATTCAGTAGAGAGTGATTTTGATGAATGCTATTTATTTTTGAGTCATTTTGGAAAACTATTTGGTTACCCATAATTCTGTTATGTATTTCTACTTGAAAACTATCTGGTTGACCTAAATCTGTGAGAATGATTCTGTAGAATGAGTCACTAAAAACTATTTGGTTACTTAATTTGTCAGTTTGATTCTTTGGATTCAATCTAAAAAAACTGTTTGATTATTCTAACTCCATCAATTGGTAGTATTTAAAAATAAGCTATTAAAAAAAAAAGAATACATTTGTACCTAGAGATTTATCTCTCATCTTTCTACCCTATACACATAGGCTTTTAAACCATGTTTTCAATAGAGAAAAGGGTGCATTTTTCTTGTTGGGTTAAAGTATCTCAAGGTGTAATAAAAGCCCCACTCGAATACATTTGTACCTAGAGATTTATCTCTCATCTTTCTACCCTATACCTCTCTTGCATAATAAATAATGGAACCCACATTAACACATACTCTCCCTCTTCCCTGTTCTACCTATTTGAGAAATTTTATTGGAGTTATTGGAGGCATAACATGAATTTGCAATTGTTGGGATAGAAATAAGTACCACCTGCATGAAAGCATTTGCAAGAGGTATAATAGCTGGAAGCCTTACTTGAGAAGATTATTGGAGGGACAAAGGCCCTCTAAAGTCAACTTCCAGATATTTACTAGTAGGTTTCTGACAAATAAGGAAGTTCACTATGTAGAAAGAGGTGGGGACTTTGTTGTTTCACATTTATGCCCGCCATACCAAGATTAGAAAATCTTGATGCACGGGTCAGGCGACTTATTTGAATGCCTCCCCATGTTGAGGATATGAAGATCTTGACTTGAAAATAACAAGTTGCTGAATTAGTCATTTTCATAAAGTTTTACAACTCTTTTGCTTTCATTGTGTTAGATCACCATTATGTTTCTAATAATTTTTTTTTTCTGATAAATCATTAGGGAAACATAATTAGTTGGAGTATTTAGTGGAAGAATATAGATGCACTTTTGTATTACTCCAAAGTCTTTTTAAGCAGTCACACAAGAAAGAGAGCTTCATCTTTAAGGTCTGTGCTAGCAAAGTTTCTCAAGCATTGAGCTATGGACTTCAAAAAATTTAAGAATTTGTCGTTAACAGAACTTGAAATAATTGCTGATTTTGTAAGGTCTAGAGAATGCCATATTAGATGGTTCTCCTGTCTTTTTCAAATGTACATCAGCAAGCATGGCAACGAAACTATACATTTAATCAGAAACATTGAGAGAGAGAGAGAGAGAGAGAGAGAGAGAGAGAGAGAACATGTCATATCATTGACCCAAACAGTAGCACTAGCACCACAAGATCTATCATCAGAAAACAAAAAATGGAAGCCATGTATTTGACAAAACATACACGCTTGCATCCACCCAATCTTCCTTTTTCTATGGGTGAAAGAAAGCTTCCAAGGAGCAAAGAACAAAACACAGTTTCTGAGTACCATCACAAGTGACTTTGTAAACACAGTTTTTGATTCAGTTCTATGACTTTACAGAGTATTACACTATGCCTGGTCAGTCTAAATTTCATTACACATCTTCAATTCTAAATCAGAATTCAAGACCTACCAATTACAACCTCAAAACAATTTTAAAGCCAATCTTATATTTGCAAATCAACCCTTAAATCTATAGAATGACAATGGCAAGGGTAATGAACCATAGTAATTGGTAATCTGCAAATACAAGCTGATAGCAATCCATATTGATGGACCCAAAACCAAACCATGTTCATAACAACCTCCCACAATCTTTAGAATAGCACTATAAGAAGAATAGAGAATCAACATTATTGTGAAGCAGAGCATCCAAAGCATCAGAATGTACAAATCAAAAGGTTAACAAGGAACACTAGTTGTAAGAATATCAGAATGGCTGCAAGATATATTATGCTATTAATTCATAATCCTTCCATATGCAAATCGAGAAAAAAAAAATCTATACACATGTCCATTCCACATCAAGAACAAAATCAAAAAACTTGTCTAGCCTAGTCCATTCCACATATAAATGAAAATCAAAAACCTTTCCATCATATTCATTCCACATCCACAATGAAAATCAAAAACCTTTCCTACCAACAATTGGCAGGTCTTGCCAAGGACCTAAACACCAGTTGCTCAAAGCTACCATCCACATTACAATCATATATTAAAAAAGAAACCATATCCTACCAAATTCAAGATATGTTGAAAGAAAAAAATCCACAATCTTAAATCCACAATTTCAAAATAACATCATCAAAATAAAAAGAAACATTAACCATCATTAGTTGAAATCATTGGTTTGCCATGCCATCTGGCAACACCATCTCCAAGACTTTCATCTTGTCTTCCTCTTTTGCTTCTAGGAAAAGGATTGTTGAATCTCTATTTCGTAGGAGGAATTGTTTTGCCCTAAAACCCTTCTGGAAATCCAATCCAGGAATTGCATCTATTGCAGAATTCTGTTTTTTACCTAGATCAGAAAAGGGTCCAACCAGGTCACTTCAGTCCAATCTGAGTCCAATCGGGCTCACCCAATCAAAAGGTTCATGAGAAATCCATGTTGACCAAAGCAACCCCAGCAAGTGGCAAGTGAACTTGTGAAGCAGGGAAAAGAAATAGAAAATATCATCCTATGAGAAATTGAGCGGGAATGTGACTTTTTGTTGTTCATGCATCTGATTAACTAACAGCTTTTGTTTTTGTTCTCTTTCATGTTTCTGTTTTTCTATTATGTATATACCAGAACTCTCTACATCCCAACATTTTCTATTTTATTGGTGTATGAAAATGGAAAATAACCAATGCTGGCTTCTTCTAAGCATCTATATGGGTTCTTTTATCTTTCTTTCTTTCTCCCATGGTTGATCTGAACCAGTTTATTTACAAATCTAAGTCCCTTCGTTTCTTTTTCTTTTTCTTTTTTTTTTTTTTTTTTTTTTCTCCTGAAGTTAAACATGAAGAAACAGTAGGAAATGATAGGCATAATTATCAGTAAAGTGCCCACATTTCCTATTTTAGTTTTGGATTTTTTCCCTTTTTTTTGGAGAGTTTCATTTCCTTTAAACACTATAGGGAAACTGACATATTAATTCCTCTCTTTTCAACTCCTTGAACCATTTACCCTTCAGTTGTTAATTATATTTACGATGTTTTATTAAAATGCACAGAGCCTCATATTAGTAGGGCAAGGCGCCTTTAAAGACAGTGAGATGTTGGAGGGCATTGACCTATCTATGCTGGATGGGAATGTTAACCGATTCATTGAGAATTTCAAATGGAATTTTCCTTAGATGAATTCTAATTTTATGAGGAACATAATAAACGAGGTGAAGAAAATTAACAACCTTGCCTATGATTGTGAAGAGAGGAGTATCTGGTCCCTTTCTCATGATGGGGAATTTTGCTTCAAATCAACTTGGGAGGATATAAGGGTGAAGAAATCATTAGTTTCCTGGGCTTCTATCATATGGGGTAAAAAGCAGCAGTCTCGGGTCTCCATTCTAGCGTGGAGGGTGATTAATGGAAAGGTCCCTACTGATGATGTGGTAAAAAAGAAAGCGATCCCCCTGGCGTCTAGGTGTGTTATATGTAATTCAGATGAGGAAGTTTTAGAGCATCTCTTCATGAGATTGAGATGCCCTTTCTCTACGGAGATCTAGAGGCTTCTTTGTGATGCTTTCAATGTGCGTTGGGGCAACCAGAGTCCTTTGCTCGAGCTCGCTCAATGGTGGAAGAGAAAGTTAAAACTGGTTTGTTGCAAGGAGGCGTGGAATATGTTTAGCCATTGTGTTGGATCACTTATGGAGGGAGAGAAGCGCAAGGATTTTTGAAAATAAATCTTGGCTAAGCAGGTATGTATTAATGATGGTTCTTGAGAAGTGAAAATAAATCTTCGCCAGGTCCTGACGGCTTCCCTGGGGCTTTCTTCAGAAGATGCTGGCACATTGTGGAAAAAGAAGTGAGCAATGCGGTCAGATATTTTTTCAGCTCAAGCTACATGCCACAGGGTGTGAACAATAATTTCCTTGTGCTGATCCCAAAGGTAGATGGGGCTGATAACCTAGGTAACTTCCGCCCCCTATGCATGGGAAACTTCTTCTGTAAAATTAATACAAAGGTGATGGCATTGAGGTTGGAGCCCCTTCTTCCCAGATTAATATCTGATGAGCAAGGCGCTTTCCAAAAAGGAAAGATTATCCATGATAATATTATTGTTGCTTCAGAGCTTACGAACTTGATGTTCTCATCCACTAGAGGAGGGGGTATCGGCATAAAAATCAACATCAGAAAAGCCTATGACACAATTGACTGGAAGTTTATCTTTCAGGTTATGCATAGATTCGGTTTCTCTGAGAGATGGATCGGATGGCTCAACCAAATTCTAATATCTTCTAAGATATCAATTCTAGTTAATGGAGGACCGCAAGGTTTTTTTAATGTGGAACGAGGCCTGAGACAAGGTGATCCGATTTTGCCGATGTTGTTTATAATCACAGAAGAAGTTCATTCTGGGGGGTTGAAGGGGCTAATCCAGTCGAACCAAATAAAGCCAATCCAGGGCCCAAGAGGCGTTGAAACCCCAGGGCACATCTTGTTCGCGGATGACATCTTTATATTCACCAATGCTTCCTAGAGGTATGTCAACAATCTAAAAATTCTTTTGACAAAATATCAAGAATTTTCAGGTCAATGCATCAATCTTGACAAAAGTAAGCTTTTCCTCGGCAAGATTAATTCAGCAAGGAAGCAGAGTATCTCTAATATTTTGGGAATTCGAAGTTGTAGCTTCCTTACAAAATATTTAGGGGTTGAAATCTTTAAGGGTCGGTTAAAAAAGAACGCTCTCATGCCTGTTATGGACAGTGTGAAGAAGCGCCTTGTAGGGTGGAAGGGTAAGCTTCTTTCAATGGCGGGAAGAATAGAACTAGTCAGATCTGTGATCTCTAGCATCCCTACTCACAATTTTGCAGTATACTGGTGGCCCTCATCTCTTCTAGCTACTATGGAGAGATGGATGCGAAACTTTATATGGACAGGGGAGGTGGAAAGTACGAGAACAATTACAGTGAAGTGGAATACTCTGTGCAAGCCCAAAGATGAAGGGGGCCTAGGGATCAGGAAGCTAAGAGACTCAAATAAAGCTATGCTATGTAAAATGGTTTGGAGAATTAAACATGGGAAATCGAACACTAGCTCTTTCCTTCGTGCAAGATTTGTTAAGAAGGATGGTAAATTTTCCAACGGAAGCAGGCCTTCATCAATTGCCTTGGGGAGTCGGAAGTCATGGGACTTTGTGTCAGAGTACGAGAGGTGGGTTATTGGCAACGACAATTTGACAAACTTCTGGAAGGATAAATGGTGGGGACCTAAATCTCTGATGGAGGAGATCCAGACTATGGACCTTTCCCCCCCTAACACTAATGCCAAAGTGTGTGAGTTTATCCAGGATGGTCAATGGAACTTCCCTATAGTTCAGTCTGAACTTCTAAATAATATTTTTAAATCTATCAAGGAGATAGCTATTTGCCCTGCTCAGATGGAGGACTTCTGGTGCTAGCGATTCAGCAAAGAAAAATTCCCTGGTATGCTTTCCAACGATGGATGCATCTTCAGCCTTTCCTTGACAGTATTAGTTGGAAGATATCACATAACTTCAGGGAAGGAAACTCCATAAATGACTATTTGGCCAAAGATGCGGCGAAGACAGAGATTTCAGGTGATAATGTGGTCCTCCCCTCCCATATTCTTGATCTCCTACAAAGGGATTCAGATGGGAGGCCTCATATTCGTTTTATTTAGAGCTCATCTTTCCTCTTGCTAAGGCCATGCTGAAGGTGGGAGGGTAGAGTCAGCTAGTTTCTTTTGTTTGAGGTTGTTATCTTGTATGGTTTTTTCTTTTTCTATGATCCTTTAATGAAATAATCTTTTAGCAAAAAAAAAAAAAAGTTATTTTACTTGTTTTTACTAGTTATAATTTTGAGAGATTGAAAAACTGTTCTCTAAGTGCAACACATCTCTCCTGAATGTTCAGTCCAGAAAACCAACTAAACAGTCCAGAAAAACCAACTAGGAGGTAAACTTCCTCTCTTTATCTTAAACAACAGAGTGTCAAGTTCCAACCAGAAGTAGAGTCAAAGAAGCATAAATATTGTAGGAAAAGACAAAGAAAATGGGGGAGGAGGTACTTACTGACGGAGTTGCGAACAATGGGGTTGATATGAGAACCGTTGGAGGGTAATCCAGAAACGCAAAACCCAGAAACACGATGGGTTTTGCTAATACAGAACCGTTGGAGCGAATGGAGCAAACAATGGGTTTTGCTAATCCAGAAACGCGAAACCCTAACTTCATATCTTCCTCTCCCTTCCAAAATGAAGTCCATGTTCTTGTGTCCACCGAAAATACCTCTTAGAGCCTAGAAACACAGAAACCCTAAAAATAAAAATCTCGATTAGAAAACCTACGGGTGAGATTGAGAAGATGAGGAAATCCAATACTCAGAAAGCCGAAACTGGAGCTCCAAATCCAAAGAACAGTGAAGCCATGGGGAGAGGAAGGAGGTCTGGTCGTGGTTGGTGTTGAGGTCTGGACATAGCGGTCTTCAACGTCAATGAGAGGAAGAAAGTTTGTCCCGATAAAGGTAATTCCCCTGAATGACTATTTATTATATGAGGGCTAGAAATATGTGTGTCAAAAGTGAGTTTTGCTATTTACCCTAATTCTTACATTAACAACAATTTAGCTTTAATAGGTGTTTCACAGAAATTAGTATGCTTAAGTAGAAACACCTTCTAAAACAACCAAACGGTCTAAAAAACAAATAACCGTGTTTCACTGGAAAGACTCTCCAACGAAATATACAACCAAACACAACCTTATACTAATCATTTGACCACGATTTTGCCTTCCTCAAAAAATCTGGTGGAGAATATTCCTAAAAGAGACAATGTTGACGTAGCAGATGGAGAGGATAATGGTAGGTTGATTGAAGATTTGACTATCAAATCTATAGCAGATGAGACTAATATCAAGGGATCTGAGAATCTTGTAGATTCCATTATTTCTTCAGGGGAAAAGACAGAGTTGAGTCATAGTGAGGAGTTGATAGATCAAGTTGAGTTAAACCACAGTGAGGAGGTGACCCATCAAGATGATAATATAGAGGGTATACATTTGAATTTTTCAGAGGAAGCATTAGAGTCAAATGAGGATGGTGGCCTTGAAGTCTTTAGAAACCTGACCCATCCAGTAGTAAGAAGCTTTCTACGGAAGATTCATCTCATGAAAAGTGCCCCGTACTTTTTTCGCTCCCGTGATTGGGCTACTTATCTCTTTCTTAGCATCTTTTCCTAATTGTTAAAGCTTTTCTTTCTATATTAGATGAACTATGTTACAGGGTTTGTCCTGTTTGATTTAGGGACCTCTCAACCTTTCTTTTGGTCTGCCCAAAGAAGGTTGTAGGGGTTGTCTTAATCTATATTTTTATATTTTTCTTTTTCCTTAATACATACAAATTACCTATCGAAAAAAAAAAAAAAAAAACAAATATGAGATTTCTCTGCTTTAACGTCGTTGTAATAATTGAGCGATGTATCTTTCTTTCCCCTCAAATTCAATTTTTCTTCTTACTTTATTTCCTTTCTTTTCTTAGCTTCCAAACAAATCCATAGGGTCGTTGTCACCCTAGAAACCTTCTCAGTGACTTGATTTCTTTCAAGCAAAGACCAGCCCTTGAATTGTCCAGAGTCCTAGACCCAGCAATCAACACTCCAAACAGCCAAATTATCTGGCTCAACAGTTCAAGGTTTTAATGCCCGGAACTAGATACAAGATTGGTGCCTGTCAATTTCAATTCAATCTTCACTTGAAGTCATCATTAATCGGCTTTAACTCAGTTGAACTCAAAATGCATATAAATGGGTTAATTTATTCAGAATCGGCCCTGGTCTATTTAGAACAGTCCTTCAAGACATAGGAACCTCTTGTTTTTTTTTTCGATAAATCAAATTTAAAGAAACAAAAAGAAGGAATATACAAAGTAGAAGAGTTAAAAAAGCCCAAGACCCTAAAAGAAGAGGTCCACAAAAAAAAAAAAAAAAAAAACAAACATTTTAACCTTTTCGATCAACCCTAAAAAAAAAAAAGAAAGTGACCTCACATAAACATACAAATAAACTTTTAGCTATTTGATATTCAAAATTTTCAATTTTAAGTTCACAAAGACGGCAAAGGTAAAAGTTAGCTGTTTGAACTTGTCCATGGGTTGACTCCATTATGCCATTTCAAAAAGAAGTCTGGCTTTACTAAGTATAAAGTTTAAAAAATCTTTAGCTTCAGATCAAAACAGTTCTTATTACTTCTTAGAAGAAGCCAATAGAACATCATAAGATGGTTTGGTATCAATTTGAATTGAACATGCAAGAATCATTCCAAGTTGAAAAAAAAAAATAACTGAAGAATAAATCAATATGTCGATGATGCCTGTTTCAATGGATTTGATGTTAAAGGTAATATTGCTGTATGTTTGGTTCTCACCTTCCATGTTATTCCATCTCCTAATCATCGATTTCATGACTTGCATTATACATAAATTCTAGATTATCTTTAACCTTATTTGGTTGAAGGTTCATAGATGAAACTAATCAAATTTGGTTTGGATTATTATCTCTAACCCTTAGACATGACAGATTTACATCAGGAATATTACCCATCTTCCTTTTATACATTGATTCCATGTGGAAGGCTGAATTATTGAGAATGAGTTTTACCCAAGTTCTTAACAGATGGTATCAGAGTCAAATTTTGAAAGGATTAAGGCATAGGTAACCCGATATGAGGGCTCATAGATACTTGGGCTCTACGTTTCTCCAACCATGACAATATAAAGACAACATAAAGACAAGAAGTAGTTATCTTTAGTTATTTAGATATACATTGTCTTTGACAATTAAAATTACCTTCTTTCGGTTAGCTCCACCTAAAAGGAAAAAAGAAAAGGGGTTTAGCCAAGAACTTACCAACGAAATTTTGCTTTTATGAATGGTAGTGAGATATAATTTTGTAATCCAATGGAAGGTGATAGTTCATATAATTGAACTCTTAATAGAATACAAAATTGTTTTGAGGATTTGAAATTTGTTCTTAATTCCTAGTGGTGGAAAAACTAGGGAGTGGAAATCTCTTTTCAAATATAAAAATGCAAAGGCAGATGGGATATTAAAATGGAAAAGCATGATGTGGGGCATTGGGATTGGTTATTTAGTTGTGTTTGAGAGAAAAGGAATTGGGTTATTATATTATATTTGTTTCATATTGAAAATAATGACCGATAAATGATAAATAATAGGTCTAAAATCTGCTAAGATTTGGTCATTTGCTTGCTTTTTAGGCCTTTTCCCCTTCCTAATATGAAAGTCCAAGTTCATGAACTCCATATCCTTTCTTTGTTCATGTTAGGTTGAGTGAGATTTTGTATAAAAGCATATATACTTTTGTTATTTCCTTTGCTTTGATTGTTACACCTTAGCAAAAATTTGAAAACTTTGTCCCTCACAATTTCTGTGCCCATATCATTTATGTGGGAATTGATCCTATATCAATATGAAAAAGATTTGATGTGGGTTGATATGGTCTTGGATTCATTCACCTTACAAATATGACATTGAGTTTTCCCACGGTACGTATAATGGTATTTAGAGATATTTAAAAAGAACTACCTAATCTAGAGTGGCCCGTCATATACCTGATTTGGAATAATGTGGTGATTTATTATAATCTCATATTAGTCTATGGGCCTAGTTTATGGGGTCGAGTTCTCCCAAAATCTATGCTCATTAATGAATATATACAATCCATTATAAATGTCATTTTAGCAGTATGATGGTTATGACGATCCCATATCAATCATATAGGCCTGATTTATGAGGTTGAGTTTTTCTAAGATTCATACATCCTCTATATTCATTAATCTGATTAATTATTGGTTGAACAACTTTTTTTTAAAGTTGTTTTCAAATATTTATAAAGAAAAGTTGTCGATTTCATAATTGAAAGTTGTAAGACTAAGATTTTCAAAGAAGCAAAGGAGAAAAAGCAAACATTCTTCATATAACATTTGACCATAAAAGGGGATCATGTGTGGCAAAAGTATAATGTCGATATCGACATATATGAACTGATGTTTCAACAAGCGTGCACGCAAAGCCCATCTAAGTAACTTTTTACACTTGGAAAATCTACGTCATTTTCTTCAGAAGCTTCAACAATGGCTATAAAGTTGCAGAAAGTAATATGCAAATCTAATCACTTAATCATCAACTTATAATTTTCTTCATCATCACAACATTAAGTTTTATTTCCTTGATACCTTAGCCTATACTAAGCTTATTGTACTGTGAAAGCATTTAAGAATATATGTTATTTTAGCATTCAGATACTTGTTAGGGTATGATGTCTTGTATTTGTGGGATGATTTTAAAGTGCGGTTAAGAGACCGTAGGGCCCAAGGCCTCGAGGAAATTTTTGTAGGGCCCCGTGGGTATTTGGGTAATTAATGTGTCTATATAAGTTTTGTTATAAATTTATGGGGACCTGGTCATGCGGCCTTTGTGCCAGACATAAAGGTTAGTGAAATAATGCCCCACCCCTATGAAACCCAAAAATCCCATCCCCTATTCATGCCCATCTGCTCCTCCTCACTGGCTCCCTGCTGGCACAACCACTGCGTGACCAGAAAGCGCTCATTTCCCTTAAATTTATAGTGATGGTTCATTCTCTATGATTATAATTAATCCTATTATCTATTGATAGTGAAGCAAATCTCATCTCATCATTGACGTAAGCAATCTTGCTAAACCACATAATTCTTTGTTTTGCATTCTGTGATTGTCTGTATGTGATTTCTATTTGTTTCCTACATCATCTTAATTAGGTTTCATTTCTACAATAGTCAGACACATACTTGCTTTCCCGATCGTCTTAGAATTAACTTGAGAATTGGGCTTCACCGCACCCCATTAAACCCCATTAAATGCTTTTAGATTTTCATTTCTACAATAGTAAGAGATATAGATGAAGCTTTATTCATCAGGTAATTGTTGATAAGCAAAGGGAAATGAGCATAAATTAGTATTTCAAATATTTTCCTTGGAAACAGCTAACGAATTCTAAGGCAAGGACAAGTGAGAAACCCTAATTCAGGCCACCATGTTTCATGTAATTTCCCATGATTTAAACCCTAGTTGTCAGTCAAGAAGGTAACATTCCTCTAGGAGTTTGGGGTTTATTAGGCTTACCTGAACCAGAATTTAGGTAAATTAGCTAGTAAGAATCATGGGGAGTGGCCCCAGTGGGTATTCATTGTAGATAACCATGTCAAAAGATGCTTAAGATTAATCCAAGAAGCTTTCATTGGACATCAATTCATAAGAAGCCATGAAGCTTTCGAGGGACAAAAGCTCATGGTATTAAGGATGGCCAGTGGAGTTCACTCTATAACCACACCAAAAGCAAAAGTAGAGCGGACATAGACATGAAATCTCACATATTTTAAGTTCTTGTCTTCTTTTGAAAGAGCCCAGATCAGCTCCACAATAGAGATTGTGTTTTGGAGCAACTCGAAGCCAAACCTATTGAAGGTTTTATATATATAATTATCCACTTAGGGATCATCAAGGGGAAGGACAGGAGCATATCTGGGGAACTTCAAATTATTCTTTGAGGAGTCCAATGATCTTAGCATGGCTGAAAGGATCCAAAAGAACACAGCCTTTGATGGTTATATCCCACTTTGAGGAAACGACATCTCAAGTTTCCAAAATTTTTGTCTCATTAGGGATGATTAATTTGAAATTTGCAGTTTATTTATTTATTTATTTATCTATTGGTTAAGAAATAAGGAAGAATAACGCTATCTGGTCATGTGGTCTTTGCACCAGCATGGGACTAGTGAGAGGATGAACAAGGGCATAATAAGGGTAGATATGGGCGTAGGACCGCATGACCAGGTAGTGATTTTTTTACGTGAAAATATATTATAGAAGAAAAGAAAAACTATTTAGAAACACCCAGGAAGACAGAAACAAAACAAAGAAAATATAAAGCTTCATAAAGAAGAAGACAAGAACTTGTCGAGTTCTATTATCATCTGTGACTGAACATGAACTCATGTCGTTCCATGTCTGATACTGATTGAATCTAAAGATATATATAACACTTCCACTGTTTCTTGTTGAGATAATCTTTAGTCTCTATCTTATCTAATGAGACTAAAGATAAATACTTTTTAGGGTTTGAATGAGCTATCAGAGTGCAGTTTGGGAAAGAAATGATAAACACTCCATGAAGATTTCTGCCATTATAATAGATTCAGATTCTGCAAAGATAAAGTTGTCACCTTCCACCTTGTCCATCTACCAACTTTAGCTTTGTATTTAAAGATTAATACACCTACCAGGAAGAGGCAAACAAGCAACCCTACCATCACTTTTGTAAGGACAATAAGAGAGAGAAAGACAAACAAAAAGTAGAGAAAAGGAAACAAAAGCAAATGGGAAGAGAGCACGCGGCCTTTGTTTGGACTTCGGAGGAGAGAGAGAGAATAAGAATCTACAGAAAAGAAATAAAAGTGGAGAAGATTAAAGTTGTGGTCTCTCATGTCTATACTATACTTTAAAAAATGTTGTGTCAACGATCTTCGCTTTTAAGCTACTGTAGAGTACTCTAGAATAAGTTCAAAGAATGGTGCTCTGTGGATGTAAAATAAATATATAAATAATTTTTTTTAGATGAATAGAAATATATGAAAAGAAAAGGACTATGGGTGGAGTGGGTGGAGTTCTTGGACAAACCTAATCATCCTAATGGTGCATCATAAGAATGAGTTTGCTTGCATTTATATTTATACAAACACATTTGGCCCCAGGATGATTGATAATCCAAATTTCAATTTCATTATAACTTAGGTGACTTTATTTTCATTTATCCCGAATTTAAGGAACCGAACACTAATTTTTATTCTTAACATACTTTTGCTAATCTTTAGCAAAAAAAAAAGAATTAAGTACATAATTTTTCTACCATTCCAATTTGATTCTGACCCAAGTTGGAATCAGCCTAGATCAATTTATTCTGCCCCAATTGATCCACTTTATTGGATGGCCTTAGAAATAAGCTTATTGATTTAATTGGCCACAATCGAGACCGATTTAATTGGATTGTCAGTCTTGTTGGTTCGGCCCAATTTTTCAAACCCCCTAAGTAAGACAATGCCTAATAGAATAGATGAAGACCTTTTTTTTTTTTTTTTTTTTTTTATCAATATCAACTTTATTAAAAGGAGAATAAATAAGAGGGGAGGAGGAAAACCTAGGTTTAGGTTGTGAATCTCCCTAGATTTTTCCAACAGGGAAAGTTTGCATTTTCATGGTTGAGAATATTAGACATTACAACTACTCAGACTACCACTGTTATTATCAGTACTAATATTACTGTTGCTGCAACCTTTACTACTGATTATCAAATGAAAATTAAAATGAAGAAGAAGCTACTATAAGGATAATTATTTATATTTTTTTGTCCAATACTAAGGTTCTTTCCTCTTCTCTTATGTATATAATGGCAATGTTCTATTACCAATAAGGTTTTGTTGAACACCCTATTTTTGGTCTAATTACAAAAGTCTAAACATGTATGTTCGATTCATGAAAAAAATGATGAATTAAATTTTTTTTTTTTTGAATAAAATAATATAGGGAGAAAGAACGCTACTTGTTTACGTTCCCCCACGCCCAAACACAGCAAGGCGTGCAAAGACAGTGCCACCCTTGCCCGACACGTGGTGTCGTACACATGGACGGCGGATTGGAACAAAAGGTTTGAAATCTTGGTTTTCTCTACAACTCGGTTTAAGAGTAATTTGGCAATCCCCCCCCTGCGGATTGCTTCAAGCTCAATATCGATGGATGTTCTTTAGGTAACCCAGGTTACGCAGGAGCTGGAGGAATTATTCGTGATTGCACTGGAACTCCAAAAAGAAGCTTCGCGATTTATGAAGGGATTACGACAAATTACCATGCAGAGTTTGCAGCCCTTTTTGCTGGTATTCATCAAGCGAGGGATATGAATGTCAACCACCTATGGATTGAAGGAGATTCAGAATCAGTAGTGTCTTGCATTAAAAATAACAAAATTCCTTGGTTTCTTCAGCAGGAATGGAGATATTACAAAAGGTACCTTCACAATACTACATGGTCGATTACTCATGTTTTCCAAGTGGGTAATAGTGTGGCTGATAAGCTTGCGAAACATGTTGCTTCTTCAAGACAAACAACTATCTGGGATGACACTCCTAATTTTATTTTGGCAGATGTAGTTTGGGATGCTCACCTAAGACCCAGGTTTAGATTGTAAAAAAATATATATATTCCCTTTGCTTTGATTGGGTTTCTTTTCTGCTGATGGCAATGCCGAAGGTGGAAGAGTAACTCAATGGTTTTCATTTGTAATCTCTTTTATAGTTCAGATTCTTTATTAATACAATACATTTGCTGATTCTTAGCCAAAAAAAAAAAAAAAAGTGCCACCCTTGTCCCATCCACTGTTAGTTAAAACGCGTTTAAAACGCTTTCGCGTTTTTTTGTCGTTTAAAACGCGTTTTGCCGTATGCTTTCATACAATGCGGGAAAAAACAGAAACGACAGTTTAAAACATTTTAAATGCTTTTAAAACGCGTATACGTTTTGTAAGGGCAAAATAGGAATTTTGTCATACTATTTTTAAAAAAAAAACCCAAAACCGAAGAAAACGATTTACGATTTCTGATTTCTTCCCCAAATCCCTTCCATTCGTTTTCTTCCCCAAATCCCTAATTCTGATTTCTGAAATCACATCCCGTAGCCGTAGTCCGGTGAGTCCGTGACTCCCGTCATCTCTCCCTTCTTCTCCGTTGGTCAGACTCTGAACCCTTCTTCTCCGTTTGTCAATCGAAGAAAACTCAGAGCAAAAGAGGAAGAGCAGGTCGTCGGAAGCGTCAGAAGTTGTCGGAAGTCGAGAAAGGTTAATCCCAGGTCGTCGGAAGTCATCGGAAGTCGGGCTCGGGCATCGACAGTAGCAAGCAGGTATAGTAGCATCTCTTTTATATATTTTGCTGTTCTTCCTTTTTTCAGTCAGAACTTAGAAGGTACTCTCTCTCTCTCTCTCTCTCTACTCTTCTTCTTCCTCTTGTTCTGTAATATAGCATCTGCTAGATGCGATTTTGGGTAAAAACAAAAAAAAAATTGAAAAACCTAAACCATGGCCTGTGATAGTCATCTCATCTTCTCTCGTGTTTACACTTTCTGGTTTCCAGATGACGCTGCTTACTCAATCAATCTCTCTCTGTCTCTCTCTCTCTCTACGTAACAGATAGAGAACTAACCCCTGCCTCGATGAAGCTCGTCACTTATATAGTCAACTACCAACCTTCCTGTTATTTATTTTCTAATCTCTGCTCTAGAAAGAGGAAGATTTGCACAGTTAACATGATGAATGTGTTGAAATGACAATTCTACCCCAATTTTAGGATTAATCATGCACAGCTGCGAGGGTAAAGCTGGGGACCCTAACACTTTCAAATTCAACGGAAAAATGTCCAATAGTTTGGATTGAACAGTACGACTTTGAGCTTGAAATGGAGAGGCTTGAGCAGACATACGAGGAGCCTAAACCATCTGACACTGGAGTTGATGGAGAATCTACTTCATATAGTTTAATGTCTCCTCATTGATCCTCCTTTTTTTTTTTTTTTTTTTTTTTTTTTTTTTTTTTTTTTTTTTTTTTTTTTTTTTTTTTATATATATATTTTGGACATGTCTTTTTTAATATGATGTATTAAGTTTTAATTTGGAATTTACATTGGATGATATATGCTTGAATGTTTGATGTTGATGTAATTTAGAACATTAGATGCAGGTATACAGGCAATAATCTCTCAAATTACATAATGATATATTGCCCTTTTTTTGGTTTCGTTTTTTTGAAAACTACACGTTTAATATTCGTACCGTTCGTTTCCGTCCGTTTGACGTTTACTTTTTTTTGACCATACCGTTCATCGTTTTTATCTGTTTAAAACACATACCGTACGTCTCTGTTTTTTTTCCGTTCACGTTTTAACTAACAGTGGTCCCATCATGCGCTGAAGATGTTTCCTTGCTCCCTCCCATTGGCCTGCACATTGGCGTGTTCCTATGCCAACAAGATAGCAATCTTTTTTCCGAATAATGTTTTAAAAGAGTAAAGAAAATAAATCCAAAAGGCAAGAAACGAGCCAAATTAACGAGAAGCAAAAAGGCACCACAAAGCTCCTCATAAGGATCCTTGCTAGCTTAATGAGGCAAAGGATGTAGTTACAGTTGGTTTCTTGGATAAAATGATAGGATCAAGTTGATTGGATAAAATGATAGGATCAAGTTGAAACTTTTTTTTGGGGGGGGGGGGGGGAAGAGGGGATTAATAATTGAAGCTTGATCTTGACTTTTGACTATCGGTTATGAAGTTTTGTTTTGGGAATCTTGATGTTAACCTAAGACCAAAGCTAATGATATCCGCTTTCTTTCTGTATATGATGTATAAGTTGTGTGATAAAAACCCTTCACTCTATCTAAGCAAAAAAACTTGCTAATATAAAGTTATTTCTGTTTGTCCTTAGTTTGCAAAATAACATTTTTTATGATAATATTTCAAAATAAATCAATAGTATAAACTTCTTTTCTGCTGATGGCTATGCCCAAGGGGATTAATAGCTTAACGTTTCATTGTGATCTTATTCGTTAGTGAAAATCTTAAGATGAGACTTCTTCTTTGTTGATGGCCATGTCGAAGGTGGATTACTAGTTCAATTTGTAATCTATATTTTCTTACTCCTAATCTAATAAAATCTACTTATTGATTCTTTGCACCAACCTCCCTCCCCCCCCCAAAAAAAAAAAAAAAATTGTTTTAATTTAAACTAGAGAAGGGAGTCTAGAAAGTGAAGCAACATGGACCTATGCCATATTTGGGACCAGTTAGGTAGTATAAGTGTATCTAGTACTCACATACTCCTAGGTCCATTAGATGGACAGCTTCTTCTCTTCAGACATCTTCACCGCCAAGTTTTCTTGAGCTATATGGTTTCACTCTTGCATTTCCCATCAGTTGTTCACAACTTGGAGATCTATCTAAGTTGCTCTCTCATGTTGCTTCTGTTGGGTGGTCTTGAGAGTAGATCATTTGTTATTTTAGTGCCCATTCACCTATAGCCTTTGGGTGCAAATTTATAGCTATTTTTCTCCCTCTACAAGGCTGGGTAGATTTTTTGTGTTTGAGGTAGAAAGGCTTGGGAAGACGTTCGAGGATTCCATTGGCAATATTTCCAAAACTTGCTTTCTGTTGCGCCATCTTCCATATATGGAGAGAGAAATATCATATTTTTTGGAACACTACTCGTCCTCTCCCAACTATCTTCTATGATTTCTACATGGAGGTGGATGTTTTTAATTGTTCCGTTTGCCCTAAGGATCCCATGTCTCCTAAAACTTTGTTCTTGTCTGATAGATGGGGGATTATGCCCCTTATGGCTTCTGGTACTTACTCTCGAGTAGGGTATTAGATTCTATTGTAGTGCTCTTTCTAGCTTCAATAAGCTATGGGATTGTCTAGTTGCTGCACCTAACTTTTTGGGGCCACTGTACGAGAGTTTTTCATTACGGACTAACCAAATCTTGTGTAAGCATGTGGTATCACAGTGACCCTAGGGACTAATCGGGTCAAAGATCCGGCCGCCCTAAGTATCAAAAAAAAATATATATATATATATATATATAAATAAGGGCTATGGGGTTTTATAGCTCCCTTGTGGTCTGTCCATCGGATGCTTTTTGACCTCCCCTAATTGGTAGTATATATTTCTTTTTTCTCTTTATAAATTGATAATTTGATACTACCTACTAAAAAAAAAAAAAAAAAACAAACAAACAAACAAAACAGCGGGAAGTTAATGTAAAATCATGGTTCGCAGAATTGGATTGCAATCAAGACAACCCCAATTATGATAATGCCAATTCTCAAACCACTATTTTGATCAGCATGAATACAGATGATTTTCATTTACTTGCCAGTCTTTTTATTCTTTTAGTAAGTAAAATGAAAAGAATATATATATATATATATATATATATATTTATATATATTGGTAGAAAGTAAAATGAAAGAATATATAAACAGTAAAACTTATCTTCAGTAACAAACTCTATAAATCCTTTAAATAAAAACCAAGGATTTATGAAAAACTTTGTTTCTTTTTATGCATCGATTTCATTTTCCAAGGTTTCAGTGAATTCCAATCTGTATGTGCTCGATTATGGGTTCCAAGGTTTAAACTATGTGTAAAATAAATTGAGAACAAGAGATCGATTATCGATTTCTTCGACAAAAAATATTTCAAAGACATTTGAAATTTCTTCAAAAATTCGAAACAATTCAAAGGCCGTAAACTTATTGAATAGTGTATGTGTCTAATGTGAAATTTGGATAATATATCACTAAAAAAAAATTAGACAATTCTTTTGTCTAAGAACAAGGGTAGGGCCTTCCATGGCATCCGATAATCACACATGAAGGGGGGATTGTGCAGATTTAGCAACAGCACTGACGAATAAAAAATTAAATAAATAAATAGAAGATGTAAAAGCCAGTAAACCCATGAATAGATAGGGAATGTGACATTTTTTTTTTTTTTTACTTTGGCCCAGGAAGATAACAGAATGTAACTATTTAATTTAATAAAATATCATGTCAAATCGTATCCTTTGGAAATGACTCTCATGTACCTCGTGGCTTGAGTGTCTAGTGCATTGGTAGTAGCATCGGCTAGTCAAAACTGACATTTGGAGGTCTGAGGATCGACTACTCTAACCATGCACACATGCGGGTATATGTGTGAGTGGTGTGTTTTTCCCCTATGAGAAGGTTGGCCAGATTAGCAAAGAAGAAGAAGACTCCCATGTACCTCTCATCACAAATTCCCAATGGTTGAGCCACCAGCTGTGTGGCCAACCTCTACTTTTAATTTATTTAATTATTCATATAATATATAAAAAGGCAAGAGAATGTTACATTTTGGCGCAATCACACACTAGCAGGCACACAGGAGCATCTTCAGCATGGGACAATATGGTCTTTTTGTACCCATTGTTTCTTAGCACAGGTACATGCTAGAGGGTAGCGTTATTTTTTTATTATTATTATAATTTAAGGGCAAGAGATTGCTGCTTGATCGTATGGCCTTGCACAGTATAAGGGAGTGCATCACCATTTGTCGAAGGGAGGGTCCACATGATATGGGAGGAGAGAGAATGTTAGAGCAAGTGTTCTATTTATACCCAAAAAAAGTTAATTATTCTATTTGATAGTATGTATATCATTTTCCCTAAAATAAATTAAAATAAATAAAGTTGCTTTTTGTTGACACCAAAGTGGTGAATTTACCTTAGTTATTTTGAATCTTCCTTTTATAAGCTACATCAGCTTTGTGTTAGGGGAAATTTCAATTTTGAGCACCATTATGAGAAACAACAAACAACTATTTAAAGAAACTCTATCACGACACTTGGACGAAGATGATCACCTTAAACTTGAGGATGGGTTATTTCAAGGGCTTACCCACTAGGAAGAATCATAATGTACAAAAACTTACCCTTGCTTGGTGGAGAGGTTGTTTTCTATCTTGAACCCACGACTAGTAGGTCGCAATATATATATATGTGTGTGTGTGTGTGTGTGTGTGTGCGCGCGTACATACGTGCGTGCGTGCGTGCGTGCGTGTGTGCGTGCATGCATATAGGGAGAGGGTTTCAAACAATGCCAAAGTGTAGTTTTGCACCAATAGGAGGGGAAAGTGAAGAATTGTCCAAAAAGGGTGGGCATTTATTGAGGAGAAAGAGTATGTCATGATATCCATGGGTGGGATATGAAAAGGCATGCACAAGAATTTGCACACTGGCATCATATGCTTCTTTTTCCCATATATGTATCTTTTGACTTGTAAGAAGAAAAATATGATTTTTTTTTTTTTTCTAAATGTAACCTCTTGCAATGAATGAATGAGTACCCAAAAGACCCTAGATGCCCTAGAGTTAAATGGTTTTCTCTGGCCTTTATTATCTTGTACTTGATTCTTTATTTTACAATAAAATTTTCCTTCATTTTTTATGTTTTTTTACATTTTCAATTTAAGCTTCATTCTTTCAATTTGAACTTCAAAAAAATTTTAGCAAAAAATAAAATTAAGCTTCATCAGCAGACATGCCAATGTACGAGGGATCGATTCCTCCCCCTATGATGTAACATTCATTCTTCTTCTTCTTCTTCTTCTTCCTTCTCATCATCATATATCATCTATTCAGGCAAGCTAGGGCTAGGGTTATGGCCAGATTTTTGTAAACCCTGGGCCTTGACCTCTCACAAACACGTGTCGATTGTGTTCTAAATCTGTGGTTCCACAGGTCATTGGCGTCACACTCCTTGGCCACTCTCAGTGTGTCGTCTTGTCTTACACATTCACAACTTGGGAGTTTCCTACCCCAACTGCAACAACTACTACTCCTTCCTGGTAAGCTTCCCTTCTGCCAACTCATGAAAGTTTGTTAATTTTTAACAGTACTTGGGAAAAAACTAAGGATCAGACAAAAAAATCCCTCAAAACACTGGAATAGTCTTCTCGAGATTTTGATAATATGGTGGGAAGAGACTACACCAGACCATCCTGATGCACATCTTAATGGATTACCTCATCGTTAACCCACCACTGTTGCAGAGTTAAATCGTAGCCCTTCGATTGTTTGACAATAGTGTTAGTATCATACTTTGACCTTAATTTACTAAAGTGTCTTGAATTCCTCTAGTTAATTTGTTGCTTTTATATGCTTTTCTGAGGGGGAATTCAAGGCCTCCATAGTTTGAAGGATATATATATATATATATATATTCAAACCCTAATTAAGATTTAAGATTCTAATTCAATGGTTTTAGAGAGGCCTTGAATTCATGTATGCATAATCTAGTCTGCCCTTTCATCTGTATGATACATCATCTATTCTACCCTTAATTGGATCAATATCCCATCTAAGAGGTTAGCCTAGCTTCCATCTGGAAGGATGATTACATGAGTATATATTCTACATTGGTAGTAAGTTCCAATGAGAACATAATACATTAGGACCAAGTTTTTCTTAAGCCATGATGAAGGGGAATCCCTGCTTGATCTTACTGCTTTAGATGTGCATAGGAAGATATCAGGAGCATATTTTGAGGAACCTTTTAAGACCCTATAAGTGTTTATGAACTCTAAGATATTGTGGTGATTTTTTCTACGAGGCGGAGGAAAACTTTCTCCTAATATATATCCCATATATAAAAAATTATATCTCTTATAAAGAACTCTGCTCCTTTGATTACAGTACTTTAGGGCTAAGTTAGATTCTATTTCATCACTTGTGTTACAAGAACTTTTGTTTGGTAGAGTATTATGGAGAAAAGGGTTATATTATTTTCTGATGTGAAGAGTATTATTGAACTGAAATAACATAAAAAGGCAAAGATTATAACTAAGGTCCCTAAGCCAAACACCAACACAAATTAAGAAACTAAACCCCTACAAATCTTTTTGGTCTGGAAACACTGCCACACCTTTTCTGCCCCACTTTGTGATAAAGCAAAAGCAGAAAGAAAGAAAGAAAACAGAAAACATTTAAAAAGAAAGAAGAAATAAAAAAAAAAAAAATCAATAAAGCGAGGAGAAAAATAGATATACAAAGTTCTTTAGCCCCATATGACATATGAGAATTCTTCAAACAGGACTTCAGGGACTTGGCTTCTTCAACCTCATTCAGAGAAGGAAATCCAAACCCCTCAGAACTTTCTACCTAGGCTTGTTTGAGAGCTCAAAGCAAGAAAAGGGAGAAAATCAAAGAGAGAGAGAGAGAGAGAGAGAGAGAGAGAGAGAGGAGGATTTTGAGGCATGAATCGAAGTGTCTTGCAGAGCTCAGTAGTGCAACAATTGATGGCCGGAAACCCTAACTGGTGGAACAATATTAATAACATGCGCCCACCAGCTCAACAACCCTCTCATCCTCTCTTGCCTTCTTCCTCCTTCTTCCCACAGTACGCACCACCATTTTCCTCACTGCCTCTAACCTCTTGCCATGATAACCAAGAGCTTCCAGAGTCGTGGAGCCAACTACTTCTGTAACTCTCTCTCTCTCTCTCTCTCTCTCTCTCTCTCTCTCTCTCTCTCTCTCTCTCTCTCTCTCTCTCTTCCTTTACTACTTTTTTTTTTCCCTAAACAATCTTGTTATAGGAATTTTAGAGTTTTATGTTTCTTCTTGGGATGGGTTTCTAATAAAAGAAATTTAAGATCAGAGGTTTTTGTTGATTGTTTTCCAGGGGTGGATTGGTTGGAGAAGAAGATAGGGCTGATCTGAATCAATTACAGTCTAAAAGGTTGGATAATTGGGAGGACCAAGTATTGTTTCTGTCACCAAGTAATGCTCCTGCCGTTGATGTGAAGCAAGAGGCTTCCGAAAGTGATTATGTATACAGTCACAGGAATGACGAATTGCAGGCAAGGGGACAGAATAACAGCACTCCCAGATCTTGTATTACCAGTTTCAGCGGTAACATGTTGGATTTTTCTAACAAGAAGGGAAATGAAAGGCATCACCAACCAGATCATTCATCTGAGGTGAACACCCAGCAAAAAAAAAAGAAGAGATTTATTGAAACAAGAATATTGGTTTTAGTTCAAGTTCCAAATTTACAGACACTGATTCGAATTACATCAATTTTTTCCTTTTTTTTTTTTTTTGGGTAAAGTGTAACAGCACAGCCACTGGTGGGGCATTTAAGAAGGCTAGGGTTCAGCCCTCTTCAAGCCAATCTACCTTCAAGGTAACTTCACAAACATCAGCTGCTCTCTCTCTCTCTCTCTCTCTCTCTCTCTCTCTCTCTCTCTCTCTCTCTCTCTCTCTCTCTCTCTCTCTCTCTGTGATGCATGATGAGTGATGGCTGTTTCTTGCTTGTCTATTTCTCTTGCATGTTTGATTCTCTCATCCATCACAAGAATGAAAAATAATAGAGACCAAATAAAGCTTGGGTGGCTGTTCTTGTTTGCCAAAAAATTCTCTAGGGATTGTAATTCTCATTAATTATTTTTCTTTTTTTCATCAGGTGAGGAAGGAGAAACTAGGTGACAGAATAACAGCACTCCACCAGCTAGTTTCCCCATTTGGAAAGGTGTGTTATTAAACATTACACTTCTGAATCACTTAACCTAAAAGTCTGAACACAAGGAATAACACATATATAGTTTTTAATAGTGAAACCCATAAAGATCATCTCTTTGTACAGTTGAAAACTCTCTTTTCGTTCTGGTTCTCTTTTTTAGCATTAAAGAAGGCCTGCAGATGACTTGGGTTGTGATGGTTTTTTTTCTTTTGCAGACTGACACAGCTTCTGTCTTGTTAGAAGCCATTGGATACATCAGATTCCTTCAGGGTCAAATTGAGGTGATGTTTCTTACTCCTTTAAAATTTGCAAAAAAACAAGGAATCAGTGAGATGCACGCAGTTAAAGTTGCATTGCTCCATGTTCCTTTCACATCTTTAGTTATTGAAATCTGTATGCTCAAGTTTTTAAATAAATTCCATCCCTTACTCCTCTTGAATGCAGGCTCTCAGCTCCCCTTACTTGGATAGTAGATCAGGAAACATGAGGAAACAACTCTCTGTAAGTAACTGTGCAAACCACATTTCCCAAAGCAAGATCTCCCCCTCTCTCTCTCTCTCTCTCTCATGCATGTCATGTACATGTGTACAAGGTTCATCCAAACTTATGTGTGGGTGATTGGTAACCATGTTTCCTTTACTCTATTATCATTAGTTAATCCTCAACTGTTAATGAGGAAGGTATCTTTTCAGGTTCAAGGAGAAAGGAATTGTATATTTCCTGAAGACCCTGGTCAGGTATGTATGCTTTATTGGATCCATTACCTCCTTAAAAGCAAAGTAGAGAGCAGGCTTGCAACTGAAAAGCTACTAATTAATAATTTCCCTTCCTAAAAGAAGTATTAAATGATAACAAGGTTCTCAGCTTTACAGATTTCAATCTTAGTCAAATTACTTGGAAAGATTATTGAGATTAGAACAGAAAACACTGGTAAATACTAGTTACACTACTTTTATGCTAATGGTACTTTTTTATTACTATTTGTGTAGTTGCTGAATGATCCCTGCATGAAAGGAAGTGGAGCTCCTGAACAGGTATTAACTTAAATGGGTTATTTTTTTTTTTTTTTAGTCCCACAGCCCAGGGGATATCTGAACCACAAGTCAGAGCAATAAATGTTTGATACCCCATGGAGATGGGATCTCATGTGAATAGGTCATCAAGTGGGGAGAGGATTTAGACCCTTTTAATTAAGATGCATTAGTCTTCATCTTCATCTTTTTTATCCAATTTTCCTTGTTGGGATGAAAGACTTAATATGATTTGTTTCTGAAAAATTCTAGAATGGTGAAAATGAAGCCAAGAAGGACTTGAGGAGTAGAGGGTTGTGCCTTGTTCCTGTGTCATGCACACTACATGTGGGGAGCGACAATGGGGCTGATTATTGGGCTCCGACGTTCGGTGGCAGTGGATTCCGATAGGTAGTGTGGAGCAATCCTTCAGGGTTCATGATAAAATGATATAACATCACGAGCAGTCAATCTGCTAAAAATATAAGGCTGATTGCTCATGATGCTATGCATTTTAGATGGAAAATTAATAGGTGCACTACTGATAGCTATCACTTGGGGTCTCAAGAATCCCTACATTTAAGAAATTAAGATAGCAAGCTAGAGGTTTGTTTGTTTTCTTCCTTAATGGTACAGTGCCTTTCTGTATATGTAATTCTAGTAGTATGGATAACTATCTTAAATCCCATTCTTTTCACTGTTTTGAACCTATTTTCTTTAATTTAAAAAAAAAAAAAAAAAAAAAGTACTACGTATGGGAGCTATCTTAATTTAAACATCTTTAAGAAGTCCGTACTAACTATGGCTAGCATATGCAGAAATGAGCTTCAGAGGGAAGAGCATAAAGCTTGAGTTTGTAAGATTAAATTATCATCAATTTATGGGATAAAGTGTAATGAAAATTTGAACCTCATGAGCCTTCTCTATTCTCTAATGTAATTTCAATTGTTTCTGAAGCTTAACAGTAGAGTCCAGATACAATCACAATGGGTTTTTTTTTTTTTTTTTTTTTTTTTTTTTTTTGGAGGGGGAGATCCCCAAAAGCATATCAAAGAATATGAGAAAAAAAATACATAATTAATGTCTAGACATACCAAGATGAGAAATCCATAAAATAAAAAAATAAAAAAGATTAAAAAATAAAGAAAAAACATAGAAGAGCCTTAAGTTTCACATCAGGCATGGCATATCTATGGGTAATAAACAAAAAATCAAACAACTTTCCCATAAGGAACCACCTTTGGCATTGTCATCACCAGAAAACCTCAGGCAAAGACAAAAATATACAAATAAAAACCACTCTAAAGATGGGGGGGGGGGAAATTGTAAAATAGGGGTGTGTAGCACGCCAGTTCTTAAGTTGGTCAAGCTAAGTCTGCGTTGGGTTGTACTTTAGAGGACATAGATATGTTCAGTAACGAATGTCTAGTACGTTTTCAAGCTCAAAAGACCCACACCACAGAGAGAGAGAGAGAGAGAGATGAAGTACTTTACGTTGTTGGACAGTAGCGTAAGGTGATATATGTTGATAGTTACAGCCATGAATTCAGTTATGGTGAGAAGAGCATTCCTTAGAACTGGGTGTGTAGACTGTAGACCATCATCACCAACAACAAGTATTTTTCAATAAGTCACTCTTCGAGTCCACTCCACGCACTTAATCAACTGGCTCTTTAACTTCTTTTGCATTTGAATTGTTGTTTTCACTTAAGAGTTAACTCATCAAATTCAAATTCTGCGGTTTTCTCTTCCAAGCATGAAAGGTCAATATAAGGAATAGAAAATGAAGTAGTTCAAGACTGGAGACTGGAGACTGGAGAGAGTCCTTGAAACTTTCTTCTTTTCTTTTTTTAACAGTAGTCTTCAATGGTCAGTCCTCTGGAGTCTTTGGACGGTGGAATGGATCTATACATGGCATGACTTATACCCATGATATGATGTCAAGTTGGACAGTTGAAATGGCAACACATGACCCACATGAGTACATGACACACCCATGATGTCATGTTGATGAAATCAACATAATTTTCTTTTAGTAGCACAAAGCTGTGGGAGAAAGACAAGGTGAAAATCACATTAACATATAAGAAAGCTCGTCTCCCAATGTTGTCCAAAGTATTTCTCATCTCTATTATACTGAAACGCGACTTTAAACCATTGAATTCCAATTCAACCAGCCAGCTATAAGGGTGAGGAATTACACTGAAAAGGGAAATAGGAATGCTCCAACTAGCAACTATTAAACCATAGGAATGGACCTGCCTAAGTTTAATCATGGATCAATTTTGGTTGGAACTGTTACACATAAATGTAACTTTGGGTGAATTTTTGGATCAATCCCTTATAAGAATGGTTCTTGGAGGAGAATCTGATCCGCTCTGCCATAAGTTTACCTATGATCTCAAATGCAATGGAATCCCATATTTATTGATACGTCTTCGACTTGCCCATGCATCATCTTTCAAAATTGTTCCCATACTGAACATCGTACATTACCAATATAATCATAGCAGAAATGAGTAAATGACCCAACTCCATTCCAACTCAAGGCCTTGAATAATTCGCGGGTTGACCCAGCATTTACACCTGATTCTTTCTCAAATAGAAATAGGGAGGGAGCATTGAAAGAAATGAAATCTTAAAGGGCATTTTGAAAAATACTATAACTTAAAGAGGATGTTGGATGTTTGTGAACGGTAGGGGAAAGTGAATTATTTCTTTTCTTTGGCTATCAGCAGGGGTTGCAATTACAGAATTACTTGACTCCAACCCGAGTAACAACTAAATTTTTTCCTTGAAAAAAATAGATGGTCCGCCATCTCAATCCCATTCCAACAAAGAGCGTACGCAGACGAAGCCAAGATTATCCTTGCCTAGGGAAATGCCATAGTGGCAAGGATGATCATTTCTTTATTGTTTGTATTGTACCATAGAAATTCTCCTCATTAATTAGTACCACCTAAACTACAATTATTTGAAAATTGTTTTTTCAAATAATACTTCGCTACATACATAGATCCTCTATCCTCTTCCGCTAATCAATTCTAGTTAAGAACTTATATGTCACAAGTTCTAAGCTTTTATTTCTTTTTTCACTGTTTCTCCTATAGGCATTTAAGGTCTACCTTTAATTGATTATTTAACTCCTCTAATGGAAACCCAATAATAGCCTTCTTATATTTGGGTTAGGTTGAACAACAGATTTGCACAAATTTGGTGGGCTAACCTGAAAATTTCCACTTCTAGGTTATTGCACAAGTGGGGTTGCTTTTTTTTTTTATTTTTATTTTTTGGTAGAGCTTCCATTTATAACTTCAATTAAATGTTGATACTTGATAAAGGGATGACACCGATAACTAGTAATTCACATCTCTCTCTCTCTCTCTCTCTCTCTCTCTCTCTCTCTCTCTAACTTGAATGATGTGCTATTAAGCATGCCCTTGATTAATGGGCATTTTTTGGAACATTAATGTTTTCTAATGTTCATAAATTTTCTTTACAATTAGATTAATTCTTTTGTTAGTTAAGATTCATGGATAACTCTTTTGCGATTTAAGATTCCCTAGACTCTTAAACTTCCATTTCAATTTCATACAATTACTTAATATCATAATTTCTTCATTTTACACCTTAATATATGTGGTCACCTGAGTATTGTCTTTAGTCGAACTAAACAGGCCTTAGTCGGGGTTTAGACAGATTAATGATACTATAATCAGGCTTTAAACATGTTGGGCTTAATAAAAAAGCTTTAAGCGGGCTTTAAACGTGTTGGGCTTATTAAATAAGCTTTAAGCAAGTTTTAAACATGTTGGGCTGAGTTGGACTATTAATCGGTCGTCCCAGTTGAGCATTGTAGGATAACACCGTTGCACTAAGAACGACTTATTAATTAATGTATCGAGCTGCATTTATTAGTCGGTTCGACTTTAAACTGTTCGGGCTGGCAGACCGGACCTGTAATTGACACCCCTAGCTATCCATTGTTTTAAAAAAAAAAAATTAATAATAAATAACTACTATAAAATAAGACTATCAGCAATCAGAGTGCGATAAATTAGTTGTGAGTTTTATCTATGCGTGCTCTCACAGCTACTGAGTGAGCTAAATATACATAACTTATATGTTTTCTAACAAAACTCTACAGAGCTAAATTTTTTAAACAGTATAAATATCATGAAAAATATAAAAGATTGAAGATAGAAATGACCATAAACAATAGAAATTATTGTTGCTATAGTTGATGTGTAGTGGTTCTATCTTTCCCGTTCCTTCTTTTCTTCTCATCCCAAATGAAAAAAGGTCATTAATTACTAGTTAATAGAGTAAGACCTCCATTTGATTTTTCAAAAGGAAAAGGGTATGAAATGTAACCCCAAAGATGGTAATAGAAAGCCATTTACGCAGTGGAAATTATAGTTTACGTTTCCTGTATGGTTAAGTGATGGCATTTGTCTTTTTTGTTGTATAAACGCTTTTTCATACACTATTAGTGGCGGTGGGAGAGTTGTCATCATCTAACCATATATAAATCTTACACCTAAGGGTTGGTGGTCTGGAATCCATAATTATCTTTCTGTTTTGGAAGTCACACCCAAATACCTAAAGTTGCAGGTTCACTGTGGGTGAAGAGAACGAGATCATTGTGTATATAATGCTTTTTGTTTTTATTTATTTTTTATTAGATATCAATAGTGTGGGGAACCTTTCTTACGCCCTCTTATAACCTGACAATGTGGGACTTATGCTGACATTCTCTTCCTCTTCCTTGACTATATGAGTCTTAATTTGTTGATGAAACCTTGGTGTAACCTAGGAGATTACTCATCGGCAAAGTAAGGAAATATCTTCCATTGAGCATGGCATAGCCTCCCGTATAGCTCTCTTTCTCTCCATGAAATGATTTCTCTATTCTGTTGGCCCTTGTATGCTCAACTTCCGCTATTGACAGGAAACACTAGGGGTGTCAGACAGTCAGTTTGGCTCGGTTTCAGTATTGGAATGAGGGAGATCAAAACCAATGCGTTAAGGAATTTTGATTTTTTGTCGGTTTCAATTTATTTTGGTTTTTTAATATTAGGTTAATACCGGTTGAGATCAATTTGTTTGCAAGCTTGAACCATAAGAAATCTTACATTCAAAACCTGTAGTGAGGAAAGATTTGGCGAAAACAATTTAAATTTGTAACAAAATCATGGTTTATCATTGTAAGAGAAAGATAACTAATATTGAAACCATTGGACAACTAATTACTAAGAAAATAACTAATATTGAAATCACAAAATGAACCCTACTATCAAATCATTCATTTAACTATCCAACTAATTTTGTATAGTGAGCAAGGAGATCAATGGAAGAATTGTTACAATTTACAAATCAATTTCCCTATTCATAACCTCATTTTCATTGATTTGTAACAATTCCCCTTATAACAAAAAACATTCCCACTAATATTGTCAAAAATGATAATCAATTTACCTATTTATAAACTCATAATCACTTGTTTTTCTGTCGATTTCATTCAGTTTGATTATTGGTCGGTTCAGTTTGATTTGGTTTTCAGTCTGTCTCATCATACCTCAATCCAAAATCAATCCAATAAGGATCGATTTGATTCAGTCCAGATTTTGATGCCCTAGAAAACACCCTCCCTAAACCCAAGAAAAAAAAAAAGGGGGGGGGGGGTGTGGAAGGTTTGGTTCATTGAGTTAATTGGTCTGAGACTTAGTTCGGTGTGCTAAAAGCCTGAGCCGTAAGATTAAGAAATCCGGTTGTTGCCAAGTGGAATCTGTGAATGTGCAACTCTCCCCGCCTATGGAAAACTCCGAAGCTCTCCATTTTCACTCTAGAACTCTTCGCTTGAATTAAAGGCTAGAGGGTCCCTTTGTCCAAGAGAGGAAGCTCAGTAAGATCCATACATCAGAACATGACAAGCCCAAAGGAGTCATCCTAATGGAAAGGCAACCTCAGCTAAGAGCTCAGAATTCCCATTGGGTGGAGGGAATTTTTGGGGTGACAGTGCAGGTATTGTTCAACAAACTAATCAGGTAAGGCACAAAACATAACTAAACCACCACACTCAGACAAACCATAACACAAACAGACATAATACAAATGACCCATAACTATGGTATGGTAAACTCATAGACTAGCCAAGCTGCCTGTCACATGAGGATGGGAATTCTCATTTGGGTCACTTGTACATTGACCACCAAGCAAATCCAGTCAACTCCAAGGGGTAGCCGAGTTGGCAAGGGATCTTCGCCTTAGGAAGCGTGTAGTTCTGAGTTCGACTCCTCTTACTTCCTTGGGGTCACTCACACGGGGGTCTTTAGTGCTTTTCACTATTTTCGGTGAAAGTTGAATGATTCTCATTCAACCCTAGTATAACCCGATCAATGCAGTTGTAAGGACAGTATGGGTCCATGAGACTAATCAAGCCAAAGGCCCGGATACCCATCGTTAAAAAAAAAAGAGAGAGAGAGAGAGTAAGATGGCCATCCTCTGGGCTCTGTAGTCTGTTTCCATAGAGTGAAAATGGGCTTGGCTTGTCCTGGACCACAGATTAATTAGGCCCAGTGCAACCTGTAATATTTCAATTTGGCCCATGAAAGTAATATGTATTACACATGACACCAGGGATTTAGGTATCGGTATTGTATCGGCCATGCCCTATACCATTATTAGAATAATATGGTATCGATGGATCGGCTATGGATCCTAGAGTCTCTAGTTATAAAAAGTAGATTTTTTATTCCATATTGGACTGATACCGAGATATATATGTATCAGTATTGGCGGTGACCGGGTGCCAACATTATATACTAAAAGTGTGCATGGCACGCCTTCTTTGTTATTTATCATAAGTGGGTTCCTGAAACCCCTTTTAATGCAACCATGGGTCGAGGCACGGTTTTAGATACTGGTATCAAATTAATTGTATCGGCCGATTTGTTTTGGTTTGGATCGTTCAATACAACACGAACATCCATTCTTTGGTTGAAAATGAGTGTTATGATCCCGTATCAAATGGAACGGCCTGATACAAGTAATATGTATCGGTATCACCGGTGACCAATACCAGTACCAGAACCGTTGCCCATGCCGAAACCGTGAACTACATACATGGCCCAGGTTACAACTTCACTGGGAAATGGAATTTCAATTTATCTGGAAAATGCTGACTACATCACATGGTCTTCCCCTACAATAAGTTCAAGGCTCTCCCTTATTTAGTAAGTGGACCAATCAAAAGAGACCTCCTCCACCTCTCCTTTCTCACTGCTTAGAAGTTCATAGAAAGCCGTGGTCGAGTTCTCTTATTTGAATAAATTTGATATGACCTAGTCTATGCGGTTGTGGGGTCATTATAAACCCGTGGGATTGGTTAGGTCAAAAGCTTGGATACCCTTTGTTAGCTGAAAAAAAAAATTTAAATTAACACCCTTTTTTATTGACTGGTCATGATACTTCCTAAATCACTATACTAGTATACTGCAAATAAGATTTTGGAGTGGATTGATTTTCACAATGCATATAATGGTGCAAATCTTAACAAGACACTTTCAATCTCTGATGGGCTGGTCTGGCTGAATAAGTGTCATTTGAGATAAAGATTACACTCCTGTACACCAATGGGCAATGAGGGGACTGGCACACACTCAAATGGGCCATATGTGTTCAAATAGAAAGCCCAGTTGGGATAATCTCTCTCTCTCTCTCCCCCACCCCCACCCCCACCCCCACCCCCCAAGTGAACTATACAACAGATTGATTATGTAAACAGAAACAGAACACAACTACCCATCCACCCAAACAAAAGAAAACTCCAATCAATCACCTTCATGAAAGGGATGCTCTATTGAAATTTCACCCTATTTTGGTTTCAATTGAGCACATCAAGTTTGGACTTTGGACCCTCCAAATCTAATTGTTATGTAGTTTGTCTCATGTTCTGCTTAAATGTCCAGAGTATGGGATGGGATTTACCTTTTGGGAAAACAACTACTAGTCTCTAAAATGACAATTTGACAAAGTCCTGAAACTCTTTCTTCAGCTGGTTACTTTTGTTAGGATTGTTCTATTATGAATTAAGGGTCCATCTAATACTTTGTCAGGTAGGGAAATCCAGAGGATATATCTATCTGATCCAATAGTGGATCATGAATATAAAAGTCTAAATTCTAAGATTTTTTCTTTTACCTGCAACCAGTGATATATCTAATCCAATTGTGGATCATGCAAATAAAAGTGTACCTGCTTAGATTTTTTTCTCTAACCTGCAACCAGATTAATTTAAGTATCATGGTTTTATATCATTCTGAGAAATTTATTTGCACCTGTAAGGTGAGGAGTCAAATTTCTTGATAGAGATTCATCAAATACAAACAACCTCATAGAGATTACAGATACACCTTTCTATAGAAAATGTTGTTTTACATGCATGGCTATGTACTTAAATTGATATATTTTTTCCTGCTTGAAAAAGTATTAAGTTTGTCTCGAATTCTTGACCCATTCTGAAGATTGTCTGCTCCGACATATTTTGGTGGCGACCCGAATGGGAAGTTTTCTGAGATTTGCGATGGAAGCAGAGGGGTTAGCCACCCGGAGCCCAGCACTGATCTCGTATGGGGGTGCGGGGCAGTATGGTTCGACCGGATTGACTGCGACCTGATGGGTCAACCCACGACTTGGAGTATATTATGTACTATCGACTTGTTAAGCAAGTCATTGTAATTTGGGGGTTTTTCGAGCTAGGGTTTCAAGGCGAGTTTTCTCGACGCTGCTTAGGTGTAATCTCTCTTCTGCATAGTAAAACATCTTCTTCTTCACCCGAGGATGTAGCACACCACACCAGTGTGTGAACCTTGTTAAATCTGTGTTATGCGGATTTATTGTCTATTTATTTTCATATTTCTTGGTGTTTGCTTTAACATATTGCATAAATGTAAATATCAAATATCACTGGCCTCAGTTATTTAAGGGGATGCAGAGGCATCAAGAGTTGTTCAGTCCTCTTATTTGGTTAGCAAACAACATGGGTTGTTTCAGGGGTATTCTCATGATCTATTTGATCTTCTTATCATGCAGATTTGAAGCCTCTGAAGCTGAACTCTCTAAAGCCATACTCAAGATGATGAAGAAGGTGAACAAGAATGGACCATATATTGGAGTGCTGGTCCCAAGCATCCTTCTGTTGCAACCTGTTATTCAATCATCAAGCTATGAACCTGAGGATAAACCTTGTGAACACATTGATTTATGCAGGTGAAAAATTCCTTCTTGTTCATTTAAGAAAAACTGTGGATATTTTGATATTCAAATCTGCATTTAGGCATCCCTTTTGCCTAAATGCAAAAGGTATCCAAGTTGATGAGATACTAATATTTTGTTAATTTGTGTTATTTCCCAAGGGAGGAGATTTCATATAGGTAGTTTTGATGATAAGAGTGCAATACTGGCTGTAACAGGGAAAGGCATGGTTAATGGTTTTATGTGAATATGGACTATTTATAACCTTATCTCAATTTTGATCTTGGCCTAGTTACTGTTCTTTTTTTTTTTTTTTTTTTTATAATCACAGATGAATGCAGCAATTACTACCCAAATAATGTGCACCTTGTTTTCAATAAAAGGCATTGATCACTTTGGACTTGCTGGTAATACAGACAAGGATCAAAACCTGGGAGACATAGTAATTCCTCAGTCTTGGGCACACACAGGACTATGGAATTGGAAGGTAGAGAAGCACATATAAATCTCTATTAACAATGATATTTGCTTCCTTATTTGTATGTGTTCTATATACTAAGTTTCTTACTCTCAAAATTCACTTCTTTGGGGTTTGGGGGAATTGACAGAGATACGGAGATAGGCCAGAGGACAAACTCTCTTTGGAGGATGATGGAGAATTTACTAGGGAATATGGGTACTTGAATTTCGGAGATTATACGAACAAAACCAAGGATGATGATTCTGCAGATAACTTTCTGAATAACATTTGGTATCAAGCAGAAGAGAATTTCAATTGTGAGCAGGATCATGCATCAATGAGTACAATTTTCTGGATTCCTGTAGCTGAAGCTTTATTTGAATTCGCCAAAGAACTGGAGGCAAGTTATACTAAATAGGGTCTAACAATTCCCCCTTAATGATATAGCCCTGGAACTCAAGTAGTACTTTTTTTTTATCTTGAACTCAATTACTGTGAAGTGAATCAGATATGTTCTTTCTGTTCATTAGAAAATGGACCTGGAGGAATGCATAGATGAGTCAACATGTTTAAGTGAAACTCCCCAAGTAGTGAGAGTTAGAAGAGGGAGCAGTGCCAATGTTCATCTTGACAATGCTGCCTACAAGGACTTCCTGCATTCAAAATTCCAAGTTAGTATCGTCGATATGGAAAGTGCAGCCATGGCTTTGATCAGTTATCAGGAAAAGATCCCTTTCATATCCTTCAGAGCTCTATATGAATTTGCTGGTGAAAAATCAAAACAATCTAATGATCAGGAAAAAACCTTTGCTCCTATTCATGTCAAGAATCTCATTCATATTCTTTCACGTTTCGTCAAGTATGTGCACAAGGAACTTCCTGATGATCCTACTATTAGTTCTATGTAAAGTTCAGTGTTGGTCCTCATGAAGGACTGACTCTGAGACTAATGCTGGTTATATGTGTTAGATCAAACACCAAGAAACACGAATAATAAAGAGAAAATAGACCTGTACGACACAAAGATTTAACGAGGTTCACACACTAGGGTGGTGTGCTACGTCCTCGGGTGAAGAAGAAGATGATTCACTATGCAGAAGAGAAATTACACCCTAGCAGCGGCAAGGAAAAACTCGCCCTGAAACCCTAGCTGCGTGAAAACCCTGGAATACAATGACTTTCTCAACAAGCAACAGTACATTATATATACTCCAAAATCGTGGGTCGACCCATCGGGTTGCGGTCGATCCGGTCGAACCATACCGCGGGGGTATAGCCCCCGCACCCCCATACGAGACCAGTGATGGGCTCCGAGCTTGGGCCTATCGGCCCAACCCCTCTGCTTCCATCACAGATCTCAGACAATTTTCCATTCGGGTCGCCACCAAAATATGTCAGATTGAATCAATCTTCAAAACGGGTCAAGAATTCAAGACAAACTTAACAATATGTAATAAATAATTTTAGATCAAATGCTTTGTTGGACAGTTTCACTATTATTATAAAATAGCAACCCAGTGCATGAGGCGCCTACTACTGCAGGATCTGGGAAGGCAAGTGTACATAGCCTTACCCCTGCTTCCCAGGAGAGGCATGCTAGCAATGAAACTGCGGTCTGTGACAGTTCAAAGAACAAGGAAGACGGAGTGGTTCTCTAATCATCTGTGGATTAAGGTAAATTCCAAATTCAGACCTAGGAAAATTTATCTCTAGCAATGAAACTGCGGTCTGTGACAGTTCAAAGAACAAGGAAGACGGGGTGGTTCTCTAATCATCTGTGGATTAAGGTAAATTCCAAATTCAGACCTAGGAAAATTTATCTCTACTCTAAGAGAGTTGTAGAGGTCACCAATCAATTTTGTCCTGCCTAGAAAACAGAGAAGGGTTTTAGTTCAGTTCGCAAAAGTTTGTGATAAAACTATTATATTGGCAAACATGGGTGAATTCATATGATACATGATAGAGGACTTCACATCCATTTTATTAGTTAAATGTCAGATCAAAATCAAATAGATAAGTATGTCGATTCGAGTCCAAATTGGGGGGGTTGGGGTTGGGGTTGGGTGGGGGGGGAGGAGTACGAAATTGCTACTAGATTCCTTCATAAGAAATGACAACACTCTAAAAATGTTTACCACTTCCGATCCTTCCCTATTCTTAGTTTAGACTACAATATGGCAAATGAGACAAGGCATGAGGTTCTCTATATCACATAGACCCACTAACATTATTTGATGACCATGTTACATGAGGAATCATTTGTGACCCAAAAGGCACACTTCAAAATTCAAATTGAATGTGAAGCCTAAGTTTTATTTTTAGACCTAAAATGACCTCAAAGTAACTCTAGAATGCTTTAAAAAAATACTAATTAATTGTTAGAACTCATCAAGAAAAAATAGTTGATATGTAAGAAGGTGTGGGGATTTCTTCCCATGCCCTCTCACACTAGTACTCTTCACTCTTTAGACAAGATATGGGCCACCTACCAAACGAATCCATCTCCCACGATTCTACCCTCTTCTCATTGGTGCGATTTTTCACTCCGGTGTCACAAAACCTTTTCCCAAAAATTAATTAAACTATCACGTAAAATGAATTGTCTTGCAATTCAAGCCACAAACACACCATTGAAATCTTGTCAGAAAGAACTCTCTCCCTTAATCTCCAGCCAACTATATATTCCTCAACTTAGAAGCCTTTTCTGATATGGGGGTGGTGGATACAAGCAAAAGGCCTTCAATACAAATATAGATTAAAAGTGGACAGAGGATAAGCAGGGCTTGTGAAGTTATAAAAGGAAGTGGGGAAGAAAGCCGTAGGGGGGTTTAGATTATTGGTTTATTATGACCCGCAAAAGTCACTCCCAACTCTCTCCCACACTCTCTGTCTTGTTTATGTCAATAGAAAGAAGAACAAGGTGAAGCTGCTGTCATCATTGGGTTCCTTTTTCTTTTCTTTTCTAGAGATAGAAAGAGAGAGATAGAGAGAGAGTGTGCTAGAGTAATTGAATGGTGATATGTTTCTGGATTGGGGCCCTCCCATTGTGGCTGTGATCAGTCTGGAGGCTCTGGAGTCTGGATTACCATCTCTTATCAAAGATTCTCTTTTGCAGTAAAGTCCCCTTTGTTGCTGTCAAGAAGAAAAGAGAGTCTCCTTTGTTCTTGTCGTCTCTTGCACATTGAACATCTGATATGAGCTTTTACTGTGTTCACCAACCCTACCCTATCAACAGGATGTTCTAACTGCCTCTTTGACACCTAAAACTTCAGAGCCTAAAATGATTGATTTCACTACAACAACACAAATCAGTCCTATCTCAATTAAATGGGGTCGACAACATGAATTCGAAAGACAAACAAACAAACATAGAAGAAGAACTTTAAGACATCCCACTTGCGAACAATCGGTAGCTCTATTAAATATCCTAATTGATCTTCACTAAAAAAGAAAAAACCTTTCATTATGAACTTAATGTCTCTTCAAAATTTTTTGACTTAAAATAAAGGATCGAGCTTTCTTTTATCGACGGTGAAATGGAAATCTGTTCACAGCGAGTGATCAGGACACGGAATGGGAAATTCTCGAACCCCTGGATCCACAAAAATCTCACCATGCAGTCGAGGAAAACTTTGTCCTAAAATAAACACAAACCAAAAAAAAATATATATATATATATATATCTTCTAAATATTGAAGAGCCAGCTAGAGCCCGGAATCCCAGGAGAAATAGAGAAAACACTAAAGATGAAACAGAAGTACCTCTTTCAAGCTTTGCTTGCTGGAATTTTTTATTTATTTTTTATTTTTTCTTCATTTAAGTTGGAAATTTGCCACACTTTCAAGTTTCAAGTTTCAACTTTTAAGGAGAAGAAGAACAGCCATTGCTTCAAAAGGAAACTCCTTGGTAAAGCTTGCAGTAAAAGCAGGTCCACTTTGATTGCATCGAAAAGGGTTTTAGGGAGATATTTGATATCAGAATTCAGACCATGTGAAGACACCCTTCTCTTTGAATCAAGAATTAATGGAAAATTGATATCGGCCTATAAAAACTGGACCGAAATGAACCGTTATTAGTTGGTTTGGTCTCGGTTTGGAATGTTGTAAGATATTTTTTTGTATAGATCCTATTCTATCTTATTCCATGGAGGGAGGAAATGTGTGTTAGAAATTATTTAATTGATTCGATTCGGTTTTGAACTAGAAATAACAAAAAATGAGACTGACAATGGTTAATAATCGATTTTTTTTTAGTTTATGTTTATAATAATAGTCAGGCCCGATTAGAGATTAAAACAATAAAACAAAATCAAGCCGATTTACATACTTGGATACACCAGGGAACATGTTGAGATTTGAGTATATATGATCAACTTAAATAGAGATTATTTTGTAAACTTTCAATCTTGGCGGGGACATCCCTCTGTGGATGGCAATGCTGAAGTGGGGGTTATGGCTTTTGTTATTTATTGGTTTTTCTAGAGATCTCTCTTCTCCAATTTGTATTTTTGTGTCTTTTTATTTATTTATTATTTTTTTTAACTTCTTTTCAATACAAATGATCTTTAAAAAAAAAATTAATAATAATAACAAGAAAGCTGCAAAACTATCAACTTTCCATATCTTGTGTATAGTGTGGCTTTTCAAATCATGCTACAGTAACATTAGATGCTCTGACTTAAGGGATTTTTGTGACCTTGGGATCATAAATTTTGGTTGTCTTCTGGTAGGGCCATTTTCCTTTAACCCATCCCCATATGAAGCTTTGTGAACAAATGGCCAATTGGGTTTCTTCTCTTTGTTTTCTTCTTCTTCTTCTGTACAATCTTATTTTATTATGCTTACACTTCAGTTGTGTGATTGCAAGTATCTTC
Source organism: Macadamia integrifolia (assembly GCF_013358625.1). Lineage (NCBI taxonomy): Eukaryota > Viridiplantae > Streptophyta > Magnoliopsida > Proteales > Proteaceae > Macadamia > Macadamia integrifolia. The sequence goes on from NC_056566.1 coordinate 12,024,565, forward strand.
TATAGTTTGAGAGGTTTTACATATGGTTTAATCGGGTAAAGGGTGGGCATTCCGGTACTGTGGTCAGTATGTGTCTGTCTCTCTTTTGTTGTAAATGAATTTTTTATCATCATTATCCCACTTTTTTATTGGGCACAATTGCTAGTTTGTGAAAAAACGTGCAGCGTGATCAACAGTTAAATATAGTTTGGGAGAGTATTCTCCATCTGGTATTGACAATAGCTCTTGTGCTTATAGGAGACCCAGTCAACGTCCCTTTTTTTGTAATTTAAAATGACAAGAGGGGTCATTTTACAAGAAAAAGAACAGACACAAGGGCACAAGTAGAGGAGCCACTCTCTCATAGAGATACTTTCTTCCATATGGTTTATAGGATAGATTACATTTGCACTCTTTCCCTAGATGACCCACATCCACATGCATCTATAAGGCATTTTTTATTTCCTACTTCTCCTTCTTTGAATATTTAAATCTTTTGCTGACTTGGACAAGTATGATTTAATGATTAATATCTTAAAATAAAAGGTGAATTCCATCTTAGATCTTTCAGTCAACTTCACATGTGTCCTCTCAAATCTATGACAATGTTCTTGACCTCCCTTATGGTTTTTTCTTATTAAGGGGAGTGTTGTTAGAACCAATACAGGCTATAAATGCATTTTTATATAAGACTCAAAATTAAATTAAGGTTATACCTCAACTTTAAATTTTAGCGAACGAAAGTAGGTTCATTGGTAACAGATCACTCATAAGTTTGGCAAGTGTCCAATCTCAATACCTAGTCAATACTGTATCGGTTGAATAGAATAGATCAAGAATAAAAAGATTAAAAGAAAATATTTTTTTAAGGTAAAATAGGGGTATTTCTATCCGATATGGACAATCCTATACCAATCCGTTTCAATACAGTGGGATGATCAATACCGATTCCATCCCGATATAGTGCTCTGAAACGATGGTTGTAACTAATTTTTTTTTTTTTTTTTCTGGTTCAAGGGTCATTAGGCTAGGAAAGATTCACCGAAGGACCCCATAGAGACCCACAAGGGCCAGACAAGGGATCCATTAGGAGCCAGCAAAGGACTTACTATAGTACTACATCTACTACAACTATTATTACTACTATTTTTTTCAAGAAGGTGGGGGGTAGGAGGGTCAAACCAGCAATCTTCCTTGGATTTATATTAGAGCCAAACTCCCTATCTGTCAATCAATGAATTTGAAGCTCATCCACATGATGTAACTAAAGTTTATTGAAAAAAAATTGTAACCTTAAATTTTTGTCATGTTAGCATAACACACCTCTCATTTCAACGAAGTCAAATCTTGCCATTGTACATGTCTATTCAAGAAAAAATATGCAAAACCTAGAGAATGATAAAGGTAAGTTGTTTCACTCATCCCACAAAAAGACATAATGTTAAGCCATTTTCAAATTATTTTGAATTCCTTTATATTCTTCTTATAAGTTATTTTTTGTAATATGACAAGCACAATATAAAGATCACACAACTTTTTGATTCACATTTTTTGTTACAACAAAATCATCTTTTTTAAGGAAAAGTATGGGTGCACCGAAAGCTAGTGCCCATTATGTCTTTCTCTCTCAAAGTCCCTTTAAAATGACCTCCAACCCCTCTTGTATGATGCCCTATCTTGCACACCCCCTGTGACGACTCAAAAATACGGCAAGTACCAGACCCGCTTGGGAGATCGATGATGTATCCCCACCAAGAATACGGCAAGTACCAAGAGGTTTGGAATATCAGTGAGGGTCTATAAACTTTAGTCTCACATCACCTAAAGAGATATTACTAGGCTAGTTAATAATCTCTGGCCTCTTTAACATGGCACAACGCGTGTTAAAGCCTTGAGGCCCATGAGCCAAAGAGGACAATATTGTACAAGGTTAATGGGGCCGGGGCGTTAAAATTGTATCAGAGTCGACCCCGACAACGTATGAGGCCACAGCGGGGACACTGTGCCAAAAGGGGGGAAGTATGACTACCTAAGAATACGACAAGTACCAGACTTGCCTGAGAAATCGATGAGGTGTCTCCACTAAGAATACGACATATACCAAGGGGTTTAGGAGATTGGTGAGGATCTGAAAACTTTAGTCCCACATCGCCTAAGGAGAGATTACTGGACTAATTAATAACCTCTAGCCTCCTTAACATGACACAATGAGTTTTAAAGCCTTGAGACCCATGGGCTAAATAGAACAATATTGTGTAAGGTTAATGGGGCTAGGGTGTTACACCCCCAATGGTGCTTGATAATTCCTGCTTAGTTATGTATTTTCATTAATGAGAAGAATATTCCTGCTCAGTTATGTACAACCCTAGACAATTGTGCTTTACAATGAAACGTTGGATACTTTTTGTTTCACTCTTTTAGTTACAACAAGATCACCTTTATTTAGGGAAAAGGCTGGGTGCACCACAAGCTAGCGCCCATTATGTCTATCTCTCCCAAAGTCCCTTTAAAATGACCTTCAGCCCTTCTTGTATGATGCCCTATCCTGCACAACCCCAATGGTGCTTGATAATTTCTGCTTAAGTTACGTATTTTCATTAATGAGAAAATATATACAAGTAGCACAACCCTAGCCGATTATGCTAAATAAGGAGACTTTGGATTACATTAAGACTCTTCCAAAGGTAGAACTCTAAACAGGGAATGTACACCTAATAAGATTCCTCCCAATATGTAAGGGTATCGCACATGTGATATGGAGTAATATCCAAAGATATCGACAGTATATATAGAAACCGTGTGGGACTCATAGTAGTGCCGCTCATTGGCGGTGTGCCTATCCATCTCCCTTGTATTTATTTACATGTAAATTACATTGGATATCTTGACCCATTTTAATTACATCGAAATTTGAATCAATGATTATAGAAAATTGATGCTACATGACTATATAATTAGACTCCCTAGAGGGTATTGACAGAGAAAAAATGGATCGAATCAAACCATTATTGGTTGGTTTGGTTTCAGTTTGGGATAGTGTAAAAACTTGTTTATTTTTTTTTTTTTTTTTTTTTTTTTTGCTTATGAGAAAGAAAAACTTAAGTAAATAGAAAAGAATCTACATCATAGTTCACCAGTGGAGAAACCCTCTCCACCATAACCATCTTAGTAACATAAAACGAGAAATCTATAAGAAATTATCAAACCTTGCAAGACTCTCTGGCTTGTGGTGCCAACACAGTCCCTAAAACACAACTTAAGAAAATAAAGTGAAATGGGGAATGAACTAACAAAAGAGAAGCCCACCCACTACAAAATGTAAATAAATCTCCGTTTGATAACATTTCTGTCGTTTCTGTTTCAAGAAACGGTAGAAACATAAATTTCCGTTCTAGAAACAGAAACAGAATTGAAGGTGTTTGATAGTTATGTTTCTGGAAGTTGATAGTAACTAGCGAAAAGAATGGCCACGAGTCTTAGAACATGTTTCCCCTAAGTCGTTTCTTGAACCATAAATAGGTAGAAATTTCTATTTCTATTTGTGAAAACAAACAAAACAAAATAGTTTTATCAAACGCTTTTTGTTCCATTTCTATCTTTTTTGACTTAAGACGTTATCAAACGGGCCCTAAGCATCCATCACAGATAAGGATGGCCCCAGGTAGAGCTTGGAGAACATGTTGATGTTTGACTATGACCAGCCTAGATAGATTATTGTATATATATATTGGTAAATTGTAATTGAAGAATATGCTATAAAAGTAGGGGGATAAAATTCTCATCCACCTAATTAAATGATATCAAAGTTTTCTTCACAGCTAGAGTTAGGGGGAAAATTTTTGATAAAAAGCTTAAAAACTGTCAACTTTCCATATCTTATATACAATGTGATTTTCCAAAATGTAGATATATGAAATATAGGAAAAAGAACACTCTCTGGTCATGCAGTTCCTGCACCTAAACACAGAGTTTGGCGAAATTACGCCCCACTCTTGTGAAATTCAAAAAATTCATCCCCATTTATGTTCATGTTAACGGGTCCCTCATGAGTCATGAGTCATGACCATAGTTATCAATTCGGCCGAACCGAATTTTTCCGAATTTTATCAAAAATTCGGACCGAATCCGAATTAAAAATAAAATTCTTTAAAATTCGCGACTTTTTCCAAAATGAATATAAATCGCGAATAATTCGGACCGAATCCGAATTAAACCGAATTATTCGGTCCATTTAAACATTATTTAAAAAAAAAAACCAAAAATAACCAAAATAAAAAATAAAAAAAACAATTTTTTTTTAAAAAAAAAACCCCAATAAGATTTTTTGACCGAATCCTTAAATTAATCGTCCGAATTATTCCGAATAATTCTCCGTCCGAATAATTCCCGAATCCGAATTTGCTAACTATGGTCATGACACAACAAGAGGTGTTATTTCCCCATAAAATATTCATTTGTTCCATCAATCATGCTACTGTAACCTTTTGATGTTCTCTTAAGGGAGGATTTTTTGTGACCTTTGGACCATAAAGTTGTGTTTGGTAGGCCTAATTTCCATTTCCAAGTAAAGGGTCCATTTTCCTTTCAACTCATCCCCATGTGGAGTTTTCTTCTTCCTCTCTTCAATCCTACCCTATTAATGAGCATAATCCTCAATTCCATCATGTTTTCCAACTTAGTCTATAGTTTATCAGTAATTATATATAGTTTATAGTGTTGGTCGTTGCAATTGTACTCTTTCCCTAGGTGGCCCACATCCACATGCATCCATAAGGCATTCTTTATTTCCTATTTCTCTTTTTGTGAATATTTAAATATTTTGCTGACTTGGAGAAGCATGGTTTAATGATGAATATCTAAAAAATAGTTTTTTTTTTTTGTAAGGATAGTAAATTATATCTGGATGGATCCCTTGGGCAACTTCACATATCTCCTCTCAAAATTCTGACAATGTTCTTGACCTAACTTATGGGTTGTTTTTTTTTTTTTTTTTTCAATAAGTTAATGCCAGTTAAGCTAGAACCTATAGACGCTAACTTATTTGGAAGCATACATACCTTTTGTCATAAGACTTATTATTGATTTTTTATTTGGGGGGTCGCAGAGGATTTTGGGGTGGGGGCCTCAATGGGTGCCTTCCTTTTGGTGATTAAGGTTCTCTATAGTGTGGGCTAGGGGTGTCAATTCCTAAATCGAATCGGTAAAACCGGTCGGATCGAATCGAACCGAAGCCTTATTGGTTCGGTTCGGTTTCAAGTATTGTAACCCCAAAACCAAACCGAACCGCACCGAAAACCAGATGAACTCGAAACCAAACCGAAACTGGCTCAAAACCCGGACCGAAACCGAAACCAAACCGGTAAGAAACCGAAACACTCCAAAATTCATTAAAAAAATCAAAATTTGAATAGTTTTGTATATATTTGTATGGAAAATCGAATCCAAACTAGACCAAAAACCAAAACCAACCCGGTTTTAAATCGATTTAAGAAACCGAAGTTCAACAATTCATCATTTGGTTGTTTCCTAATGGCTCCATACCGGTTTAAAAAACCGATCCAAACCGAAATGAACCTAATAAATCCAAACCGGTACCAACCCGAACCCAAACCGTACCGAAGCCGACACCGGACCGAAACCGATAAATCCTTAATGGGTCGGTTTCGGTCACTTCCAAACTCACACCGAAACCGGTGGAACCGAACCGAAACCGCACCAACCCGGACCGTTGACACCCCTAGTGTGGGCATAATTGTAGTGGAAATTTTTTGTTGTAGTGAGATTTGATGAAAAATAAATTATAATTTTACATATTTGTCATTTTAATATAATAGACTTCTCCTTTTAACATCCTTAAAATTCAATTATTTCATATTTATTAGAAGAAAAAAAATCAAAACAAAGGCAGTGTTAGAGGATGATATGATAGTAATTTACTTTTAAATTATTTTGAAAATTCTTTGTACCTCTTAATGGAAGGGAAGGAAAATGCTATCTGACCGTATGGACCCTGCTCTAGCACAAGGGTATTGACAAGGAGATGATTTTTCATTAGGGATGGTCATTTTCATGGGAGATTGTATGTAAACGCAGGGGCTACGTGACTAGATAACTGTCTTTTTCTCTTAAAATACTTGTAGTAATAAGATAAGATAAGATAAGATAAGAGCATAAGGCCATACAATTTTTTTCTTATCACTTCATTGGTTACAACAAATTACATTAAATATTTCTACCCATTTTTCATTGGAACAAATGGAGCCAATTGGTTTGCTACTTATGCAACACGGTTTACTAGCTGATGCCTAGTTCAAGTTGGCTTTTCAAAGAAATCACATTGGTTATGAGTGGGGTTGTCAATAGGCTAGCTTGGTTCGAGCTTTATTGATCTTCACCAATTCAAGGTTTCACATTGTTATTACATTGTTCGGTTAATCAAGTCTCATAGGCTAGGCATTGGCATGCTTATATTCAATTGTTACTGGTCTGTAATCAAAGTCAAGTTAATTGGGTTATATTTGTCTTGGAACAAATGGAGCCAATTGGTTTGCTACTCATGCAACACAGTTTACTAGTTGATGACTAGTTCAAGTCGGCTTTTCAAAGAAATCACATTGGTTATGAGTAGAGTAGTCAATAGGCTAGTTTGGTTCGAGCTTTATTGATCCTCACCAATTTAAAATCTCACATTGTTACTACATTGTTCGGTTAATCAAGTGTCATAGGCTAGGCATTGGCATTCTTATATTCAATTGTTACTGATCTGTAATCAAATTCAAGTTAATTGGGTTATATTTGTCTTTAAACTATCTGATTGAGTTAATTGGGCAATACCCAAGTTGTAAATAAACCATAAATGAATTGATTAAGTTATTAACTGAATAAATGGCTACTAATGATCAGTCCTAATCAAGAGCTCGATAGGTTATAATCAATCACTGTGAATGTCATTCTAAATAATAATTGATTTAGACCTGACACCAAATCATATTATAATTTACAGATTCAAAATTTTCTTTTATGAAAATAAATTTATTCAGCCGAATGAAAAGAATTTATGGATGCCAAACATTGCGGTTGGATCCAATCAATTTTAATCCATACTTTGCGGGCCAGCTTTTGACACCCCTAATTATGGGTTTATGGGTTCTTCCTTCTGTCTCATGAGTAATAGTACTAGAATACACCCCAAAAAATACAAAAATAAAGGTCAAATTTGGTAATTTAAAGTATCTTGAAAATATGAGTAATCAGTAATGGACAAATCTTAATTATTGTCTCATGGGCCATGAGCCAGTTGAGATAGAGATCAGAGGAATTGCTGTGGATCTTCGCTGGAACGTAAAAAAAGATCAATTTGTTCGTATTGCCAATTTTCCATTACCTTTGGGTTACATCAAACATTTTGTCATTTTCCTTTGATTTCTTTTCTTATAAAGATTATACCCACAGGTTGTTCTGTGTTCTTTCTTCCATGGTCATCCCAATTTCCATGGTTTTATGCAATTTCAGAACTTGATTGTACTACTAATGGCAACGATGACATAAACAATAGAACACTGAAGACTTTTTTGAAATCTCGAGGAAGAATTTCCATTTCTATCCCTCTCTTAATCTACTGTGCTTGAGTGGGAATTTCATTAATTTAAACTATGGTTCTTTCTTGTATTCCCCTGTGATTACGGGTACCCCACGACCCATTGCGTGGGCTGCGGGTAACAGGATATATGGGGAGTACACAGAGCTCAGGCTCCCAAAACACAGAGACACTGTAAGCCCTTCTTTCTCTCAATCCCATTTTCTGTTCCTCTTCTCTCTTTTTAGAGTTTGGACTTGAAATGTCTATGAATTGAAAGAACAGTAGTTGCAGGTGAAGGAAGGAAAGAGAGAAGATGGAAGAGGGTTCTCCGAAGATGACCCATCTGTCTTCCATTTCAACAATGCGAAAGGGAGGCTTGAGGACTATGCCCTTCATCATATGTGAGTTCAGCAGCTCTCCCATTTTCCCCTTTTAGAGAAGATTACTTGTTTTAGCTCCTTATTTTGAGAATAATCTCACAACTACAACTGGGTCTCTTAATGAGTTCATATTTCTGTGTTCTTATTGAAATTCTACAGTGAACGAGTCGTTTGAGAAGGTTGCAAGCTATGGGCTCATGCCCAATATGATTTTCTACTTGATGAAAGATTATCACTTGGATGCTGCTACTGGGACTACCATTCTCTTGCTCTGGTCTGCTACCTCCAATGCCCTTGCCATGGTGGGGGCTTTCCTCTCCGATTCTTGCTTGGGTCGCTTTCGTGTCATCGCCCTGGGCTCCTTCTCTAGCTTCCTTGTAATTGAGCTTTCATTTGGTTTCCCTCAAATCCTTACTCTTTACTTTGTTTCTTTTGAGAAAAGATCCAATTTTTAACAGTGTTTTGGTCATGGCAGGGAATGATTATGCTATGGTTAACAGCCATGGTTCCAGAAACGAAGCCCTCTCCCTTCTGTAATCCTTCGAACGGGAGCTGCAAATCCTCCACGGCTGCTCAACTAGGTCTCCTGTTTTCCTCATTTGGTCTCATGTCCATCGGTGCCGGTTGCATTAGGCCATGTTCCATTGCCTTTGGAGCAGATCAATTGATCAAGAAAGGCGACCCAAACAATGAAGGTCTCTTACAGAGCTTCTTCAACTGGTTTTATGCTTCCACTGGGGTTTCCACCATCCTTGCACTCACCGTGATCGTTTACATTCAAGAACATTTGGGCTGGAAAGTGGGTTTTGCAGTTCCTGCATTTCTCATGCTCATAGCTTCTCTCTTGTTCTTAATGGGTTCTCCTCTCTACATCAAAGTGAAGGCCAGTAAGAGCTTGTTCACCGGATTCTTTCAAGTGCTTGTGGTAGCATTTAAAAACAGAAATCTTTCTTTCCCTACCAACAACTCTATTGAATGCTACCATCAAGCCCAAGATTCAGAGCTCATCAAACCGACCAAGAACCTAAGGTATGGTACTCTTGACCATTTTCACAAGCAAAAATCAAAGATTATTTGCTTTGATCTTTCCATGATTTCATGCACCTGTTCTATCACCGTCACCATCAGTCAATCACTAGTTTCAAAATCTAGGACTCTAGGGATCGGTTAAAAAAACTCAGCTTTCAGCTATGCTGACTTCAGTCACCTCTCGGTAAATCTACGATGGCCTTTTTTTATTTTTTTGCTAAACAGTGAATCTATAATGGCTTCTTATCAAAGTAAAAGGTGAATCTACAATGGCTTGAAGCATACGCTAGGTCCCATCTAGGCATTTAGGGGTGAGTCCAAGTCACTACTGTACTGGTAACGTTCAGTAAGCTAATTTCAATCCTGCATTTAATTTCTTTTGACCAGAAAAAAAAAAAAAAAAAAAACTCAAATTAACCCTTTTTTTCCTCGATCCCTGTGGAAGTGGAACCCATCTTGATCCAGGTAGTCGGTAGGTCTTAATCCAAGAGAAAAGATCATCTTGGGTGGCTTAATTACCTTAGATTGGAAACGGTAAAAGATTTTTGTTGTTGACAATCTAACCCAAGAACTCCCTGAGGGTGGTTCCTCTGCTGAGAAAAAACTGATCTTTTATTACAGTTTCTTACTTCATCTTCTGATCTTCGCGTTATCAAGTGAGAACTTCATTGATCAATCTTTCTTTGTAGGTTCCTAAACAAAGCTTGCATCATTGGGAATCAGGTAACAGATGTAAAACCTGATAGTTCACCATCAAATCCATGGAAGCTCTGCACAGTGGATCAAGTTGAATCGCTTAAGTCACTATTGAGAGTGGTCCCTATATGGTCTAGTTGTATCATTGTCCAGGTGATCATAAACCAGTCTACATTCACAGCAATCCAGGCAAGTACAATGAATAGACACATCACCTCTCACTTCCAAATTCCTGCGGGTTCGTTTTCAGTGTTCTTGGTCCTCACTTTGACGATATGGGTAGCCATGTATGATCGTCTAATCGTTCCTCTGATGGCAAAACACATGGGAAAACCTCATGGGCTTAGCCAAAATCAACGTATGGGGATTGGAATACTTGTCTCTGTAGCAGCTATGGCAGTCTCAGCAGGGGTTGAGAGGGTTCGAAGGAGGATGGCTATCAGAGAAGGGTTAGCAGATAATGCATTCAGTGTGGTGGACATGTCTGCTATGTGGTTAGTGCCACAGCAATGTCTGATTGGATTAGCTGAGGCAATCAATGCTGTGGCACAAATAGAGTTCTATTACTCTCATTTCTCTAAGAACATGGCTAGCATGGCAATGGCTCTGTTCACATTAGGTATGGCTGCTGGCAACTTGGTAGGGAGTCTTATAGTGAAGATTGTGGATGGAATTACAAAAGGAGAGGGTAAGGACAGTTGGCTTTCAAGTAACCCAAATAAGGGTCACTATGACTATTTTTACTGGCTTCTTGCAATTGTTTGTTTGGTTGATATGCTTTATTTTCTTGTATGTTGTTGGGCTTATGGGTCTGACAAAGAGGAGGAAACCAAGCTTGAAGGTGGAACAGGAGCAAGTATAGTAACCTAAGCATGAGGATTCCCCATCATCACTGTATTTTATTTTGGCAAAAGGCTTCATAGACTGTTCCCTTTAAACCTTTGGGTCTAGTTCCTCTTTACAAAACTTCAGCCCCCATTAAATTTGCTGTATGTTACAAATTGGTGGGTCATCCATAGTCTCATCCAATTAAAACCTGTTCCTACATATTTTTCTTTGTATTTTGGGGGGGGTGTTGGTATGAAACCATCTTCTTGTATATGTGTGTTAGATTGTATCTGTTTTTTTTATGAGGAAAATCTTCTTGTAACCAAAGTTGATGGAAAAATATGTGCTACTTGATTGAACCAGCATCTCTCTCTGGATGTGGATGTGGGTGTGGGTGGGTGTTAGTGGGTGATGAATGATGCTGCTTAATTCTCTCAGAACCAGTTGTGTTACTTGATTATAAGGGAACACTGCTACCTGCAAAGGAAAAAGGCAGAAATAAATTTATTTGAGAAACAGAAGTGAATCATATAAAGCCAGCAGAAATCATAGTAATCAAAAACTTAGAAAGAGATTTTATCTGCAACTGGTGACAAATTTCTAGGCATTTGATATCAAGGCAACTTTGCTGTTGGAGGAGCATCAGTAATGATACTCAAACCCTTTATCATGCTCTTCCAACCCTTTCTCTTGTTTGTAGCTTGAAGGTGTTAATGGAGGCTGTTGAGAAATTTGAGGCATCCCAAACGGTGTTCTGAGTTCCTAGGAACCAAATCTGTGTTTGGGTGCTGGACATAAATCCGGCTGTTGGAAACAAAAAAAAAAAAAAGCAGTTTGGGTGTAGGGTAGGGAATCAACAATCTAATCAAAGCTAATCAAAGAACTGAGTTGCATTTGTAAACTAAAAAATATATCAAAATCTTACCTAATAACCCTCACATCAATGTTCATAATGTTCAAAATTTGCTTGCAAATGATGCAAAATCCATGACAGAAGTTGGAATAAAATCTCATTGAGATTGTAAACTGAATCTTTTCTTTTCTTGTTCTCCAGAAATATGATTTAATAAATGAAGCTTAAGACAGCAATCAGTTCAAATACACCCAAGCCTCTGATATTAGAAGAGGCTGTTGAAGCCATGGATTACAATGAAGATGAACATAAAGAACATTTAAGTGTCCATCATCCATGGCAGATATAAACTTCAAGGTGGATTACATTAAAGAGGAACATAAAGAACATTTAAGTGTCTATCATCCATGGCAGATATAAGCTTCAAACCAAGGTATGTAGACCAGAGATGGCAGNTTTTTTTTTTTTTTTTCCAAATTATCCACAGTTTTTACGCCATGGAGCATTAATAAATGGGTTAAAATGTTACATAAATATTGTTTCATCATTCAACTATATTTACGGTCTTGTTAGTAGTGATCAATCTTGAGTCATTCATATGTTTTTTATTATTTTTTTTATCCAAATTGCTTCCAATTTTCACCTTGGACCTCTGTTAGTTAAAACGGGAACGGAAAAAAAACATTGTTCGGTACGGATATGTTTTAAACGGATCAAAACGTGAACAGGACGGTCAAAAATACGGTCAAATACGATAAAAACGGGTAAAAATAAAAAACGGACGATACGTGTTTTAAACGTTTATATTTAAATAATACGGTGTCAAAAAAAGGGCAATATATAGACATAAATTGGCATAATAATTCTCTAAATACCTAGATAACAATCAAAATAAATAGTCCCGTTTTAAATGTTTCTATTTTAAAAAGTTTATATTTTTTAAAATCCGTTTTGTTACTGTAAAAAAAACGGTACGGCGTTTAAAACGGCAAAAAAACTTCAAATAGCCCCGTTCCCATTTTTTACCGACTTTCTGTGAAAAATTCGGCAAACGGCGTTTAAAACGGCAAAAAAACGGGACGTCGTTTTAAACGCGAATAAACTAACTAGGCCTTGGACTATGAATAGTTAGAATGTAAAGATGAAAGGAGAAAAAAAAGAACAAGAGAATGGAGGGTTGGAATGTTGTGCGTAGATCTACTACATATATATTGCTTCACTAACAAGAGATAATGAATTACATACACCTCCTTAGGGAGGTATAAGGGGAAAATATAAAATACAATAAGAGATTGAGATATAATAGACTTGTTTCTAAAGTACTCTTATTACATAAACTCTAACACAACATTAGGGATGAGAATTAATGATAAAACACGAGTCCAATCAAAACGTCACATCCCCATTGGTGATATATTTCACCTTGAATTAAATTTTATATCCAAAATCATATTCATGTAGCTAAACACAAATAGAGCCAAGAAAACACCAGTAATTAATTTCATAATGCATGGAGAAAGCCAGTTCGCAAGCATGGCATGCTTGTCAAATGAGAACTATCCAGTGGGTTGGTTTTTCCAAATGAAGTACATTAAATCATACCCAACCCAATTTAGATTAGAAGCATGAGTCAAGAAAGCCCCTAATATACTTAACTAGTGTTATTAATCAGACTGTTAAAGGCTACCAAAGCATGGGTTTTATTAATCTAAAAGGAGAAAATCAAGCCCTAGTGGATCCTCTTATGTAGAAGGATCATGTAATTTAGATATACAATTAATACTTCTCAAAAGCTTGATTCCATAGAGGACTTAAAAAAAAAGGCTTTTTGTAATATTTTTCTTTTATTTTCTAGCTTATAATTATGTATAATAAGTGTTTTGCCAAGTCAAGTGAAGGTATACAATAAGTTGTGACGTCCGTGATAATTTGGTCCATTTTTTATCCATGGATCCAAGTCCATTGTTGTCTTCTATCCACAAGTCCTTCACAAATATTTAAATAAATATAAATTTACCAGAGATAATATTAAAAAAAAAAAAAAAAGATGAAGAAGAAGAAGAAGAAGAAAAAGAAGGTATGCAAGTTGTGTGACCACGGACATGACCTAAACGAAGAAAAGGATGAATCTTTGGTGTATAAAAAGAGTCTCCCATCAAGTCAACATCTTGAAGTCCAGTCACATTCGTTTTATGACTTCTATCATGATAAAGGGCAGCTAAATTACTAGTTAGAAAATTGAGGCTCGGTTCCACTTAGTGACTTTATTAATTTCTCCCACTTCAATCCAAAATGGGATAATCACTTTTACACACTACCCTCTTTGGAATATGTTTATTTCAATGAACCATTATTATTATTTTTTCATAAAAAATTCTGTTATATAAACACCCCCCGATTGAATGATTTGACCATTCTAACCATACATGTCAAAATTTAAACCTTATATATAATTTTCAATCATTTGTGAAGACCGATGCATCATCTCCCATATAGGGTATAAAAGAAGAGAATCGGGATGTAGATCAGTTAGGAATAGGAGAAAATATGCCCTAATTAGGGATTTTAATCGATAGATTTGAACTGAATCGGTTTTGGGTTGATAATGAATAAAACGGTTTGGGTTCAGTTTCTTCTCATGGCTGTTATCTGCATGATTTTGGGCTTGTCCGGTTGATTTTCTGTTTACCATGATTTTTTGCGTTTTTTATTGGTATCGGTATGATTTCTAGTTTCAATTTGGTTTTTGGTTGGTCTGGTGCATTCAGGTTTTTTATTGGTGTCATAATACTTCAGATCGAATCCAACTAGATAGAAAATCGGTTCTATTCAGTTCAATTCGTATTTGTTCGGTTTGGTTCTGTCATTTGATCGATTCAATTAGGATTTGACATCCTTAACCCTAACCCTAGAAACTAGTATGAATCCGTTGATTCGATCCCAATTCTTCAAACACTGCTCACACATAGTTCTTAGGCATTGTTTGATAATGTTTCTGCTGTTTCTATATGTCTAGAAACAGCAGAAACGGCTTTTTCACGTTTTCGAAAATAAAAACGAATTTTTTGATGTTTAATAAACATGTTTTTCGAAACATTTTTTGCAGACATAATACCACTAAAAAATTCAATAGTATCATCGGATGCCCAAAAGGGGGAGAAGGTTCGATGCCTCTTTTTAGGTTTAAATAGTTGAAAGATTTATTAGGCACGACAAACTTTTTTTTTCCTTTCAAATTCGTTTCTAGAAACGACGAAACAAGTCTAACTTGTTTCGTCAAAGTCGTTTCTAGAATCGTAAATAGACATAAATTTTTATTTATGTTTTTAGAAACAGGTGAAATGGAACAACTTCATCAAACGCTTTTTAGACTGTTTCTTTATTTATGAAAATAAGAAAAAGCAAAAATGACATAAACAAAACGTTATCAAACAATGCCTTAGATTTTCAAAATTTTAGTTTCCATTTACCAAATATATATTGAACCATTTCGCCAAAATTTGATATGTAGACAAGAGACATTAAGGATGAGGTCTATCCATCCAGGCTCATGGTATATGAAACTATTGTCATCTATGTTGTCTAGCTAGTGGCTTCTACCAATAAAACGAAAAAAGCTAGTGGCTGGTCCACCACGCCATACAAAAACACACATGTAGCCGTGTCTGATGAGAGTCAATTTAGAGACCATGTACAGCCCATCCATGGCTAGTTACCAACTACGTCCACAGATTTTCTTCTTAATGCTTCATCATGTGAAAGGGATCTAGTCATGCACCCACCACATCCAACAATGATGGTCTTTCTCCTTCCTACATGCCTAGACAAGAGCTTAACCTTTTTTTTTTTTTTGGTGGAAGACAAGAACTTAACCTGCAAGTTGATAGATTGATATATAGAATATTGCAGTTGACCCATAGGTAGTCTTGAGCCCAGCCATATAATTATTTTTCACAAGCAATTGCATGGAAGGCCTCAAGAGGATCTTGATCACTTTCCTTCCATGTTATGTTGAAGCTGGAAAGTGATTAAAAGGAGCTACAAGGACATGTCTAAGAGTGCAAGAGGCTGCCTTAATCCTATAACCCTCTCTTATCACTCCAAATCAGTCATACAGGGGCTGATCCCACATCGATTACGAAAATGATTTAATATGGGTTGATATAATCCTGGATTTCCTTATCTTATAAGTTGGCTTAGGGGATTGAGTTCTTCTCAGGAATATATTTTTTAAATAAGATATCTTTTTTAAAACTTAAAATAAATAAATAAAAATTCATGAATATGGGTTTGATTGTCAATGTAAATTACAAGTCAAGATGAAAACAAAGACTTCTTGATAAAATTTCTGGATAATCGAAACGGGTGACTATTTTTGGAGACAGAAATACTCAAATACGAGTAGACTTCTTGCAATTCAGCACAATTTATAACCAAATCCTCTTCTGGATAATCAAAATGGATGGCTATTCTCGTAGACGGAAAGACTCAACTACGAGTAGACTTCTTGCAGCTCAGCACAATTTCTAGCCTTCGATAGCCCTATTTAGCCGAAGCTTGCCTCGAAAATTCGAAAAAAGTGTTGGGTTGATCCAGACTTGTTTGATCCATGTTCATGCATGTAAGGGTGTCAATTTAGAACTAAAATAGAAATCGATTATTTAAAATCAAACAAAATCGATGGAACTGAAAAATTCTGTTCGATTTTGGTTAATTTCAAAAGTGAAATTTCATTCGTTTCGATTTTAGACTAAAAATATTGGTTTGAACTAAACAAGATCGAATAAAATGTAACATGTGTAAATCAAACTTAAATCCTACTAAACCCTACAATTATGTATCTTTGTTGAATTGTATGAAATCACCTAAATCAGCCTTGAACATTATAGTTGCAAGGCTATACCCAAATTTTGAGTTTCTGTCATCAATGACATCACCATCCTATGTATGTGTGGATCCAGAAAGTCATTAGCATCTATTATAGCATCATTTGATGGCTTCTTATGCTGATTGATTGACTTGAGCATGATAGATGGACTTAGAATAGAGAAAAGTAGGTATTGGGATTAGTTTTAAGAAAATCAGTTTTTTCTTCTAGTAATCATTAAACAAGTCAATAAAGCTTGGGCATTTCTTCCACCTTTTCATAATCAAACTAAGATTCTAGATTAATCTTAATTAGGAGACAAGCTTGACAAATTGACAAGACTCATAGAGGATTGGCACATCTTACTAGTTAAGAATTAATTTGAAGGGGTTTGTGATAATTGTTGGAAGTCTTGGCATTGGAAACTTTAGTGGGAATTGAATGACTTGTACCTTCCAAGTCTCAGCTTGTTTTCATTTTTAAGAACTAATGTGAAGGGTTAGTTGTAAAATAAGGAATGTCTTCGTGTTTGTTCTATAGCTAGAGAGTGACATTTCAGTTGAATATCTCTTAGTAATGAAGATGCACCTCCAACTTGGAAGAAGCAGAGGATAGCTCTCATCAAATAGATTTTTTTCCAAGTGAAAAATAGAGATTTGAAAAATTAGGAATATGAGAAAGTGTACTATGGTGGTCAAACTTAACGGTGTCAATCAGTTCAATTCAGGATACAATATATTCAAAAATAATAATAATAATAATAATAATAATAATAATAATACCAAAAGATCGAATTGGTTTGATTATGTTCTTATTATATTTTCATGTATTCAATCTAATTAGTTTTTTTTTTTTTATTCGACCTATTGGATGCGGGTACAATTTCAGTTGTATTCCATTCATGTTAAGCTTTATTCAGCTTTAATTTGGTTTTATTCTGTTTGGTTGTATTCAAACCAATGGCTTTTACCTTTAAAACCAAAGTGAAATGAATTTCACCTTAAGAAATCAAAATCAAATCTTTTTTTTTTTTTTGTTTGGTTTGCTTTAAACCGTTGATTTTAATTTTGATTCTAAATTCACATACTGAGTCAAAACATAATAAAGTGCATAGATATCTAGGAGATCCATGCAAATACATATAAAGGTATTTGATTGAATTAAGTTTTAAAGTTTTACACATGACTATTCTGCACAGTGTCCTCTTTACGAACATCATCCAACCACATGCTACAATTAGGACAAGCCAAGCCCATGGCCTTCCTAGTCAGGCTGCTCAATTTTTATTTTTTTTTAATCAGTAATTTAAAATATATTGAAAAAAAAAAAGATAAAATACAACAAAGAAGAGGCACCAATAGGATAAGCACTACCCAGCCGAAAGATGAGAGAAAGCAAGTTTTTACAAACTCATATGAAGTAGTCTCCTCGACGATTAGTCGATATGTGCGTAAGTTGACCAAGATATCTCGATTAAAAAAAAAAAACTCATATGAAGCCCAATAGTTGAATCACAAGAGAAAAGCCAATCTAACAAGAAAAGAACTAAGGAAGGACGTCACTGACTAACAACCTATTAGGCAGGTATTTCTAAGAGGGAGTAATTCTCCAAGAAGTTGAAAGGAAGATTTTTTTTTCTTTTTTTAATTTGAAAAAAACTTCAAACCTTCGATCTTTAAATTGTATCAATAATCAACAACCATCAAACCATTTAGTCATTAAAGAGACTTGTGTCGAAAGTAAGATATTCCTTTGAAGTTTTGGGACCCTTATTAGGACGAGCGACACAAAAGTATTCGACACCCCTACAAATATAATCACAGATAATAGAAGTCTTTTCAAAAGTC
Source organism: Macadamia integrifolia (assembly GCF_013358625.1). Taxonomy (NCBI): domain Eukaryota; kingdom Viridiplantae; phylum Streptophyta; class Magnoliopsida; order Proteales; family Proteaceae; genus Macadamia; species Macadamia integrifolia. The sequence goes on from NC_056566.1 coordinate 12,042,623, forward strand.
ATCCTGCCTAAGAAAGGGAGAAAATAAAATCTTTAAGGGGACAAAAGCAACCACTACAAACGTGAACATGTGCATGGTACATCCAGGCATCCACAATGAACATAGACAAATCCTTTATTCAATATGGAAAACTGGAAGTTCGATAATGTGGACATGAGTTGATCGAATATCCACACCCCCATTTATGCCACATGACATGCCTAATATAGTAATCCAACCATTGAAATGGAAGATGGCACCATATAGTAGTCAAATATAATTTTAGAGCCCTAAGTCAATCTTATAATTGACCTTTTATTGCACATTCTTTATTAAAAAAAAAAAATCATTATTTTTGTTGGGTGCATGGTTTGACGAATATTGGATTGGCTTAATTTGAATTAATGGGATTAGATTGATATTGGCCTTAATCTAAAGTTGGTATATTTATGTTATTGGAATAGGGATAATTTTTTTTTAGGGAAATTTTTTTCTTTAATCAATGTTATGGGTTCACCCACGAATCTAAGGTCATCATTCTTCCTTGTTGGATGTCTGAAATGGTCTCCAATATTCCCAATTAAAATCAATCCAAACGTGATTTAAGGTATCAATCTCAGATAGCCCTATTGAGAGATATTGATTGATAATGGCAGACACTGATATCGATGGATTCAATACATGTCACTGATAAACATAAAGATCAGCATCTTTAAGGGAAAAATGGGTCCGGTATAAACAGATACCCATTCTAATATAGGACCAATATCAATACTGATCTTGATCCACCAATACTTAATACCTTAAACCATGCATCTAAATGTCATGATAGCCAGTCCTCCTTCACCATTGGTCCTTAGGGAAAATCCATTCATTTTTTTTTTTAGAGTGGAGGTGGTGGTAAAAAAAAAAAAAAAAAAAGCATCAGAATACAAATGGACTCATGGTAACTCATGTGGAGGAATAGGAATCAAGATCTTCCACCTCAAATCCTTGATCTTCGTCATTGGGTTTCTGAAAATGTCAACTATCTCTTAAGGATATTGTGGGTTGTGAGATTGGTAATCTACTTGTCTCCTATTTGGGTTTCCCTCTAATTCCTTTCAGGCTTTTTGTGCACCATTGCTTCCATATTTTGGACAGATCTAAGAAAAGTTTCAACTGAAATGGAAAAGGGGAGTGCTTTCCTTCGCTAGGAGGCTTGAGCTTATTAGAGTTGTAATACATGCTTCTCATCTCTTCTGTTATAAGTTTTATGGGTCTTTTGGGATTCCAATTTCAGTTAATTAACAACAAAATTTAGGTGTTAATGCGTGCTTTTCTCTGGAAAGGAATTTTCAATAACAACTTTCTGCCTGCCCTTTGTTGGACTACTGTTTGCCTTCCAAAGAAAGACGAAGGGGGTGGGTTAATTTGAGAAGGGTGAAAGATATGAAAGAGGTTGGGTCAAATCTGAGAAGGGTGAAAGATGTAAAAGAGGTTGGATTTTTTAAGTTTATTTGGAATATAGAAGATAGGAATGAGAGCATATAGGCCAAAGTGTATTTATGCTAGATATCTTAAATCTGATTCCATTTGCACTATCTCATGCGCTTCAAATATTAGTTGGACTGGAAGTGAGGAAGCTTCTAAGGCACCATTTGACAATGTTTCTAGAAACAAAAAAAAAAAAAAAATGGTGTTTGATAAACCTGTTTTTCGTAGACATAATGTTACTAAAAAACCCAATAGTATCATTGGATGCCTCTTTTTAGTTTAAATAGTTAAGAGATTTATCGGGCACAATAGCATTTTTGTTTTTTCTCTCAAATTTGTTTCTAGAAACGACTCGTCAAAGTCCTTTCTAGAATTGTAAATCAACATAAATTTTGATTTATGTTTCTAGAAACGGGTGAAATGGAACAACTTTATCAAAGGCTTTTGAGAATGTTTCTCCTTTTCTAGGAACAAGAAAACGCAGAAACGACAAAAACAAAACGTTGTCAAACGGTGCCTAAATATTCTATCAGTTGCGAGGAGCCCAGCTGATACGGGTTATATTTTGGCACCCCTACCTGCAACGCATAAGAGTGCATTTTAAGAAATCCAAGTGATCTATACTCTTGCCATCATGTTAAAAATTTTCTAATTTATAGGCTGTCTTCGGTATGATTTCTATTTGTATTTATTAACTATTTTTGAGAAATTATTTGTGAATAATGGATCATAAATAGTATTCGTTTGGTTACTATTTATAAAATAGATTATATAATGAGAAAATAGGTTTCAGTTTTCACCTTCAACTTTGAGCTTCGAGTGAGAGCGATGATAGGTTTTAGGGCTTTTCTATTAGAAAAATATAAAACATATTGAAGTTACATATTTACTATTGATTTTGAGTAGTTTAAAAATTAGCATACATGCTCATTTAAGATAGTAAAAATCAACATAAATTATTTGTTACCATAAATCGCAGATAGCTTGAGAGTAATTGTGATTTGTGATTTATTCTAATTTATTATAAATAGAAATAAGTGCTATGAATTATACCAAACACTTGTAAAAATAGAAATAAGTCAAATAAATACAAATAGAAATCAAACCGAAGAGAGCTAAGTAAGATGTACATACTAAGAATAAAAAAAAAAAATAAAAAAAAAAAAAAAGAGGCAACCTCAACAACCCTCTTTAGACAGACCTAAAGAAGTGGAGCAATTTAACTGACTTGATGCCCATGAACCATCATCATATTAGGTTGTTTCTAATTTCACCACCATCATCGTATCGTCAGTCTTTATCATCTAGCGTATTACTTATTGGCTCAAACGACAACAGAAAAGGTCTCAAGTACAAAATGTGGGTTTTTTGTCTCCTTTATGTATCTAAGAATCATTAAATTTAACTACACTCTAAAGTGCATATTTTTCATCAAGAAGATGAATATATTAATGTGAAGCCTGCAAGATCCATCCACTAGGAACCAAGAGAGGAATTTGTTCATAATAAACCACACAAGGGCTTTCATGATTGTGGATACCCTCATAGGTAGTTATCACATAGCTTGAATCATCACTATCCCTCTCCACTCTCTTTTTCACTTGGCATCCTCCATTTGTGCACCTGTAGTAATTCCTGCTTCACCCACATAATCATTTGTATTAATATTAATCAATTACTAAACATCACTACTAAAATCAACAATATATTCAGAACCAAAATTGATTTGCAGATTACATAAAGTTTCAGTACTGTTAATAAGTAAAGACAAAGCCTACAAATAATTTGTAATCATCATCCAGTCCCCTCAATGATTCGATTCATACTGTTTTGGTGTTGTCACGAGTCTTATCATCTTGATGGTGGCATCCCAACTAGAGTAGAGTGACCCACCAATGCCATTTGCAGGTTAGAGATAATACTGCCAGAGCTAATGGAGATTCTCTATATATAATCCAACCATTAGAGATTACATAAAAGGCATCCATGAGAGATCTTTGTTGGGGTAATCTGTTTTGTATTCTGTTTAGGGTTATATGAGTATTTCAGTAACTTATTTATATAGGGTTTCGCTATAAATTTGAAGCAAGGGTTCTATCTCAGTTAACAATTTGAGAGAGGTGTGAGAACGAATGGCTGTAATTAACCCTATTCTCTATTCACAGTGAAGCAGATCTTATCTCACTATGGATGTAATCAATCTTACAAAAGCACATAAATCTTTGTGTCGGATTATGTGATTGTTTATTTGGGTATTCCATTATTTCTGCATCATTTTAGGTTTTTTTTTTTTTTCCTACATAAAATGACCCACCAAAACCCTTTGCAGTTTAGGGCTAATACTTCCCGAGCAAATGGAGATTCTCTATATATATATGGTCCAACCATTTGAGGAATTACATAAAAGACATCCATGAGAGATCTTTGTAGTTAGTAATTAACAGGTAATGCATAGACTGGTCCCTCCAAGCTTAAACCCTGGAGAGGTATTCTAAGTGTAAAGCCAGAAAAGAATATTACAAACAATAGCAGGCCAAGAAAAGCCAAAAAAAAATTAGCAAAGTTTCACTCAGATCATAAAACTGTATATGGATCCATTCTGTGATAGTATAGTTTGTGGTGTCAAATGCTCCAAATAACAAAAGCAGATTTCTTCATCATCGAAACAAATCTATAATCATTGCATGTGACAATACAGAAAGAGTATTCGATTTGTTACTCTCGTTTTCATTAATGGATTTAATTAGTTGTAGTTTACCTTGGGTTTGGGCTGCTCTTAACCTTTTTCTTCCCATACTTCCTCCATCTGAACCCATCATCCATGATTTCAAGCTCAGATTTTGTTCTAAAAGCAACCCTGAAACCCACTTCCCCTTTGATTCTCTTCACTCCAGTCTTACATTTTCTGCAAAAATAGAGTAAGAAGAACATACAAAATTAGGGATATTAATCATTAAACCAGTGAAAATTAATCTGGGTTTATAAACAATGTGTAATAGGAATTACTGGGTAGCTGTCACTTGCAAGTCACTGCTAGTGGTTACATTTCCACTGTTTCCGATCGAATGTGAGCTGATATTTTCATGGAGAATTAGGTTCTGTGAGTAAAACCCGACGCCACCGCCGCCACCGCCGATGTTGGTTGCCGTCGATTCTTCCTCTGAACCAGCTTCAGTCACCAGATAATCCGAAAGATCGAAACCCGTTGACGGTGCCGGAGTATCCATTAGGAGATGATGATAATTAGGGTTAAGGTTAGGGTTAGGGTTAGGGTAACCAAGGAAGTCCTTAGCTTGGAAACTGGGGGTGGCCATGGTAGCTTTGAGGTGTGAGTGTTCTTGGGGATTAGCTTCTCAGTGTTCTTGTGGAGTCGACGTGATACCCTTTTAAGGATTAGAAATGAGAACTTAAATAAAATACTATATCTGTCCTTGACTGGGAGACTTCGCGGATACTTTCGTGGCTGGGATTTAAGAAGGCCCTTGATTGGTGACACGTGTTAACAATACGTCACTTTGGTGACGTTTGATTTTGGGCCTTTTTCTTTTATTGAACATGGGGCCCACTTTCAGTTCCTCTGCCGTAGCCGACTTTGCAGATTGGTCTTCGGTGCGTGCACCTTTTTGGTGACGGGGAATGGGAGGAGGAATTATTATAAAAAAACAAAGAATTGGAGGAGGAATTACTCGGTGTAGCGAAGGACTGTAATGGATTATATCTTGGGTTAGTATTAGACCAATGATTGATCCGATCAAATTAAGATAGATCATATGGAAGGAAATTGAGAGAGTTTGCTGAAAAAATTTGGCAGCTACCGTAGTTGCAGCCCCTTCTGATAGTTAAAGAAATGAAATCTTTTATCCTTCCCTTGGTTCATAAATATCTTTTTAGGTTTTAATATTTTTAAAAAATATCTTTTTATTTTAGTTGCAACTCACGTAGTAGTTAAATATTTTTTTCAAATTTGTTACATCCTTCCCTTCTTCAATGCATCATGATCTGATGATATAATACTGTTTTGATCAGAATGTGTAAATTTTTGTGTAAAATGTGAATCATCTTCCAAATCATTGGACGTTCTTTTTTTTTTTTTTGGCTTACTATGGGGTCCAGGTTTGAATAGTCCCATGGGCTGATTCTTACTGTATAATCACATGGAACAGATCATATCAAGGTTGAATGAGAACTATTCAATTTTCACCAAAAATAGTGAAGTGCATTAAATATCTTCTCGTGAGTGGCTCCACGGAGGTAAGAGGAGTCAAACTCAGAACTATATGCTTCTTGAGACGAAGATCCCTTATTAACTTGGCTACCCATTGAGGTTGGACATTCTTCTACTTCTCTCTCTTACTAGTTAGGTTGCGTTTCAGTTCTAGAAACAACGTTTCATGTCAAAAATAGAATTTTCAGTTTATGTGCAAAAATACTATTTTAGAACAGAAAAATGGTGTTTGGTGAACTTGTTTCAGGAACAATTCCCCTAGTTTTCACTTTTTTTGTATTTGGAACGAAACGAAAATGACGAAACAAGATTTTGTCGTTCCATCATTTTGCGTTTCTAATTTCTTCTTTTTTTCCTTTTCATTCCAACTAAGTTAACACCAAACACTAAAACAAGAAAACGCCATAAATGTTTTTCTAGATGACTTCCAAATGCAACCTTACTATAACCTCTAGCATTCTTCTCCTCCTCCTCCTCCTCCTCCTCCTCTCTCTCTCTCTCTCTCTCTCTCTCTCTCTCTCTCTCTCTTCACATGAATGGAATACCAAGAAATCAGAAGCTATGGTCTTTGGTCTAGACCGCAACGTGCGTAAACAGGGCGATTAAATGGATTCGATTGCTACACGAATTTTGTTTTATCATTCAAGTATATTTATGGCCGCTTTAATTGTCAATCCTAAGTCATCCGTATTTTTTCTTGTTACATGTTTTTATTTCTTCTGATTGCTCCCAGTTTATACTCCTTGGAGCTTAGCCTCCTATAGTTTTTAAATTAACTAGTGTAATTTGATAGTTAGGCAATCAAAGCATGGGTTATTTTAATATAAAGGAGAGAATCAAGCCCAGTGGATCCTCTTAAGTAGGTAGGATGGTCATGTAACCTAGATATCCAATTATTAATCACTTTTCAAAAGCTTGAATCCATAGAGGACCTAGAAAAGTCATTTTTTTTAATATTATTTCATTTTCAAGGTTTTTTTTTTTTTTTAATCATTTTCAAGTTTATAATCATGTATAATAACTGCTTTGCCAAGTCAAGTAAGGGTATGCAAGTTGTGACTTGTGACCTTCAACCTGACCTAAATGAAGAAAATGATGAGTCTTTGGAGATAAAAAGAATCTCTCGAGTCAACATTTGAAGTTCAGTCATTTGTTTACGACTTCGGGAAGGAAATTAAGGAAAGTTAAATTACTAGTTAGAAAATTAGTACTTCCACTTTAACTTTATTTATGGATTTCTCCTCATTCAAACCACAATTGACATGATTTCATTTAGATTAATCCTTTCAAAATAAATTTATCATTTGTAGAGGGTTCCCTATAAGTCATTATAGCCTTTGCATCAACACGAAGATCAATGGGAACACACAGAAATATCAACAACGGTGAGATTTTTATTTTATTTTTTATTTTTTTTCATGTGAGGGTGCAATCATTTTTCCTTTCTCTATGTCTGGTTGTTGCCTTCTACGCTTATTTTTCCCTTATCTTAATGTTCCATTGTTTAAGCGTCGTGATTGGAAAAGATGAATACTCCAATCCTCGGAAAGACAAGTCTATGTTTGGATTACCCATACATGTGGAAATACAAAACCTTATTCAATCAAATATCCTCTGCCATTCATCATTTTATCTTTTAACAGTCAATGTGGCCCCATACACCCTCACATAGAGAAATTATATTAAAAAAAAAAAAAAGGGAATAACATCTAGCTCGGACAGAATTGGTCAAAATGTGCCCCAACCCTAAATACCCAAATTGACCGATCCGATCCTGATTCTTAAAAAGAGACTCCCATAGTTATTAATTTTTCAAAAAATTATTTCGACATTTGATGATATCCATTTGGCCTAAAACTTCACATGTAGGCAAGGAACATTGGGGTCTATTATTTAACAAAATTTAGGCCTCATTCGATCTGAAGTATGGTAAATATTTAGGCATGATTTTCAGAATTACTATCAAAGGAATAACATTTGACCAATGTGGATTGATCGATTACGATGATACAGATACATATCAATATCAATGTCAATATCAACGACAACCAATACCATCACCGATAACTGTATACCACACCATACAAACACAAACATGCCCAATGTCTTAATCCTGTAACCCTCTTGTGTATTCTTCTTAATCTTTCTAAGTGCATTCCAGGCAGGATGAACCAGGGAGCTTGGAAGTTTCTTCACTTGTTTCTAAGTATAGGTCAAAAAAAAAAAAAAAAAAAACTGTAAAATAAGATATTTTTTATTGTTTAATTCATGTAAATAAAAATGGTTTTGATTAAATGTAAAGAAAATATTTTGGCATTTTATAACCTTCTCTCAGTTCAAGTCAAGCATTTAAAGTTTCCTACTTCTCTCATATGATTTATTTATTTATTTATTGTTGAGTTGGGTGAAAAGATTGAAAAGTATCAGATTTGACATTATGGGACTATATCTTATTGAGGTTGTAATTTCGTTCCCTTTTTTTTTTCAATAAGTTATTTTTATTTAAATCATAATTTGAACCAAATTACGGAGATTCGTATTTGAATCGAATAGAGCCCAATCAATTTAGTTATTATTGTATCTTAAATCAAACCTAAAAATAAGAACCAAACATATTATATGCATAAATAGTACTGTTTGGAATAGAGCCCAAGACTCTCGAAATTTTTGGGTCTTTGGAGAAGAAACTGCTGATGTTTCCTCTTGTGCTTCCACTCAAGGCCTTGAATGTCACAGACAAAGACTTAGTTGCAACGCTGCAGTCAACTTTGAGTTTGGTCATAAATGGCATCACCATCACATATTTGTGGATCAGGAAGTGCTTAGCATCTATTATTTTATATTTTGAAAACTTCTCTTTCGGATTGATTGAGTTAGGCCTGGTACATGAACTTAGAATAGAGAAAAGTGGGTATTTGGATTAGTTTTAAACAAATAAGTTTTTTACTTTCAATCATCATTAAACAAGTCAACAAAGCTTGGGCATTTCTTCTAGTAATCAAACTGGGATTCTAGATTAATCTTAATGAGGAGACAGCTTGTCAGTTTGATAAATAACATTCTAGGAGTGACACCATACCAATGTGAAAGTGGCTTGAGAAGGTTCTTGGAAGTCTTGGTATTGGAAACCTTAGTGGAAATGGTTGATTTGCACCTTCTCAGTCTCAGCTTGTTCTCCTTTTTCCCATTAATTAGAGCATGAAAATATAAGTTTTGAATAACTAAAGCTTACATCTCAATACATTGCAGATACTTTTATTGTACATTCTAAAATTATAAAAGGCCACTTTAGATATCGTTTGACACACATTGATACCAGTGACCTATAACGATAAGACATCTACATGTATTGGTTGATACGGTCAAAATTTGAATTTTGGATGAAATAAATAGTTTTTTTTTTCTTTTTCTTTTTCTTTTTCTTTTTTCGTATTAGAATCGGGCCGATATGGCTGATCTAAATTTATATCGATATTGATGGCAACCAATATTGGTGCCAATGCCATGAACTAAAACCTTACTGATTTGTGTAAACACCTTGTCTGATCTCCGATATTGTATAAGAATTGAAAAAAGCTCCCCACAATGAGGGTATATTAACACCCTCACATGGGTTTCTTATTATTTTCTCTAACCTGCCACGATATGTGAATCCCATATAGATGATACTATTCTTTATATTACCATTGGCATTGAATGGGAGATTCAAACCCACGCACCCCCGCCCCCTCCCACGAGGCCACGACACAATCACACTGCTGTCATAGGAAACCTTCTGCTGTAAAATATTAGAAGGTCAAAGTTCATGTAAGCAGATTTCTGATGGGCTTAGAGAGCTCTTATAGAAGCCCATTTAGTGGTGGTTTTCTGCCAAATGGATTTTAGGACTTAACATAAACCAGCATGATCAGTGACAAAAGTGGGCCAAACTGAGGCCTACCGTATGAAAGTTTAGTGGAATGTTTGGAGACGGGGATTGACGTTCTTAAGAATATACTTCTATTCACTCAAGGTCCGGCCCATACATTCAAATTTTTCGAAACCAGCAAGCCCAGCCAAAAATCATTTTTCACACTTACTTCATGGACGGAGTTTACCTTCTCTTAATTCACAGGATCTGATTCTCTCACTGGACTGAAAAAAGGGTATTGCGAAAAATAGGTGCAAAAAGTAACCAGGTTGATGGCCAATGAGAGCATGCACAAGCGCATCAATTTGAATATGATTTTTCATTTCTTAAAGGGTGGGGAGGTAATTTTGCATGCCCTATGTCTAAGCATAGGCCACACGGGACATGCTACTAAGCAACTTCCGTTTTCCCTTTTTATTATGACACCTTAAGTGCAAGATATGCACGTTGTCTATGTGCGGATTCTTTTGCACGTCTAGTCACATAAAGTCATAAATCATGGACTCCACTCACTCTCTTTCCTATTAAACCCTCTTTTCGAGAGCGGATCAAGTTCACATACAAGAATGGTCTCATATACATTCTCGTTAGTTCCTAGTCTATGGATTTGAAATCTATTAAATGAATAGAGAGAAAGTGGATTCTAAATCCACGAACTATGAGTGTATGAGAACATTCTCATACGTGAACTTGATCCGTTCTCCTATTTACTCCTTACCCCAATCCCCTCTTTTGCCCGAATGAGTACATGGGCATAGGAGGGAACCCTCTCTCACAACATAATTAGCTATAACCACAAAACCTGCACTGCATAAGAATGCATTGTTAAATGTCAATAGTATCAGGTTGGATAAGGCCATGTTGCCCCTTAAATTACAAAACTTGGTTTTTTGGGACTATTTTAGCCTTCCTGCAGTTAATGTTAATTCCAAATTCGGAATGAAATTGACTTGAATTGCTCTTAAAAAAGGCCTAAATTTGGCAAATTCGAGGAATATTCTAATGATTTTGGTGTTTTTAATCTAAGAATCAATATACCGGTTCTTCAAACCTTCCAATACCGATACCGAGAACCATTGTATTGTCATAAGTGATTGGAACTAATCACTTGTTGCCATCAACTTTCAGTTCCCTAACCTTAGGTTTTAATCCTCATTTTGTTCCTGAATTAAGTGTCTGATTAGTGTTGGAGAATTGTCAACACGTTGACGGTCATGAACTGATGGTCAACCATTTTAACGGATTTGATGCTGTAGACTACCATCATATTAAATTGTTTATTTCACTACCATCATCCTTGTTTTTATAACTTAGAATATTATTTATAAGTTCAAACTACAATACTTAAGGAGGATCTGGCTCCTTTCTATAGAGCTCAAGAAATATAGGGTGATCCCATGACCGAGATCACTCTAGGATCTCAAGACCAAAGTGTGGCTTTTTGTCTCCATGATTTATCTAAGGACCATCTAATTATGCCGAATTTTGGGGCATAATTTTAGGCATTTGGCAAAGTATTTTAAAGGATTGGACCTTTTTTTTTTAATGGGATCCCTTAAATTACGTCTCTAGTGTAATAAGAAATTGGGAAAAAAATCCAAAAATTGATTATCTTGCACATTTTTTAGGTACATTTTAAAAACAATAATATTTATCCTTTTGGAATAAAAAATTAGTGTGCCATACCCAGAAGATTAAAAAAAAAAAAAATTAAGTCAAATTATTAATGGATTTCTAACACGTACATAGGAGGATCTACAATATTATGATGCCCAGGAGGACAGAAAAAAAAATGATTACACCACACAATGCTTAATGTGATGTTATTACTATTGGCTCAAGATTGTACATTTGTCCTTCCCAGATTCTATAATAGAATGAGACTAATGCATCGGATTATTTATAGATGAAGTCATGTAGCACATAGCATAAAAAGTTGGTCATGCATTAGGGTATCAATATGTCCACATCCTGCTATCTGTCGAATGTGTGCTAACCCTAAGTCTCTAGTGGGACGGGAGAGGATCCAACATGTGTCCTCACTCATTTTTTTAAAAAGACCCTCTTATTATGTTGTCTAGCTCTAAGATTCTATAAGATTCATGTATTCTCTAGCTTCTAGAGTTGATGGCATGCCCAATCCTCAATTTGTTTCAATTTTATTGGTAGGTCTAATCGATTTCGATCTCTTAACAATTTTTAAAGATTAAAATCAGTACCGAATCAATAACCAATTCCATCCAATCGAAAGAAAGCACATGCCAACCTTTTTGCAATTAGAAAAACGCAATCCGCTCCCATTAATCCGCTAAAGGACACACGTAAGATAAACTGTTAACCTTATCATGGGCTTCATGAGATCATCAGGGGCCACGGCCCATCTTTACTTTGTTCTGGATAACTGAGACATCCCAATCATGCGCGGGGACGGTGGGGTTGGTCTACACCGTTTAAACACCCCATGATGACGCTTGCTTTGGAGAAATTTCATATGCCCTTGCCATTTTGACAAATTCACCAAATAGGTATGGCAATCGGGTCGGATTAAATGGGTATTCTTAAGGCTGTTAATTGGTTCGGTTTCGGCTTAAATGTTTTGGTTCAGTTTGATTTACATATATTTTGGCTGAAACCATAATCGTATCATTTACTAAATTGTTACACTTTCTGAAACCGCAACCATTTAGTAAACGGTTTCGATTTTCACAGTTTTTAAACAGTTTCGATTTTATGATTTTAAACGGTTTCGGTTTCAGTTTATTCCATAAGGTTTCTAAACGGTTAGCAATCGATTTGCTAGTTTATTCACATATTTGCTAAATTTTGTTTTTGGTGATAAATAATTCAATATTGAGAATGTGAAATGCAACCCTTATATTTTGTTAAAACAACCAAACAACTAAGCAAAATAAAATATTTTGATAGAAAATAATCTCAAGTGTATCTAACAAGTCTCAAACGCATCTAATAAATCAATAAGTAATGCTTACAAGAGGGATTTTCTTCTTCTCCCCCCCTCGCAAATAATGTATTATAATATTAGAAAATATATATTTAATATGCCATGGTATAAGTAAAAATTGCATTTCTATCAGTATACATTCTACTTAATGCATTGGATTAATTTAATCGGCATTCCAAACAATGAGCAAGCTACATCTATAATTACTTGCAGGTTTGGAACACTCAATCTTTGAATCAAATGAGATATGTCAACTTGATTATAGACTAGCAATCCACTGATTTAATATAAATATGTCCATGTTTGACTTATGAGGTCTAATTCAATTAAATGTTGTGGTCATAATGCATAATTTTTTACCAGAAAAAAAATAAAAATGCATAACCTTAAATTGATGGGAATTGAGTAAGTCCAACCAAAATCGACTAGGACACCTGGAATGATTGACACCTCTAACCCTAAAATTTCAAGAATTGACCATTCCGAGCAGCACTGACCCGACCCAGATCTCAGGATACAACAGGCATTCCGTAAATTACAAAGGGTATATATGATATTATAAGAAAAAGGTGAGGGTTCCACAAGTCTCTTCGATAGCCTGGGCCATAGTTTTTTAAAAGCCTCTCTCTCTGCCAGTGTCACATAGAGAAAAAAATCGTCTGTAATTCCGATGTCATACAATTTCGTGAAATACCACCTGCATGGGGTGATACGTATATTGATTCCAATGCAATGGTCCAGATCTGATTTAAATGTCTCTTCATTGAATTAAGGTTTTATTAATTGTATCAGATATTGACCATTGTGTTGGTATCAATACACGTGTCACTCCCTGAAGATGATATTTCACAAAATTGCAAACGATTTCAAACCATCACAAGGTGCCTTGTAGTTGCATGCACGTTGTTTCCTTTTATAATTTTCGGTTGTAGGAGCGAGGTAGCTGAGGAGAACCTCTAAAAAATCTCACACTCTCTCTCTCTCTCTCTCTCTTCATTTTCTTTCCATTTCGTGACTCGTCACTCCTGAAATTGAATAAATCCCAGAAAAAAGGAAGGAGAATTCCATTATTTCGAGCAGGGAACCTTCGAGAGGAAGATTCCTCTGTATTTCTTCTTCTTCGCCATGGCTACGAGAAGGCGGACCTTGCTTAAGGTCATTGTTCTTGGAGACAGTGGGTACGGTTTCTTTTCGCTTTCGATGGGATTCCTCTGGATCTTCGGTTTCTTTTGCTCTCAATTTGATTTGCTTTTGTAAATTCTATAAAGCCTTATTAATTTTTTTTTTTTTCTATTGCAGGGTGGGGAAGACATCTTTAATGAATCAGTATCCTTGAGTAACAATGTGGATCTGCAAGACACGTTCTCTGATTCGGTTACTTCTATTCTCTTTTGAATTTCTGTTTTCCGCCATTTCGTCGTTCTTTTTGTTGTTCTTATCTTTTTCACCATTTTCGTCGAATTTCGGCTTTTTCTTCCTGTAACTCTAAAGCAATTGTACTTTTTCTGGAAGAAAATAAATATTTTAGTAATTTATGTGAAATTTTCCCTTTTAAGGCCACAATTTTCGTGAATTTGTGTTTTTTGGTAGTATATATTTATTTTTTGTCATTTACGGACAAAATTTCTCATGATTGTTTCGTAATTATGTTTAGACATATTTTAAAGATTGTTCGGTGTTGAGGATCCACCGTCTGCATTGTTGTTTATTTGCATCAGCTGCTTGGGAGATTTTTGTAAGATTTGTAATTGAGGTGGTGAGGTATAAAATTTACGATCTTAGTTATTCTAGGGTTTCGAATTCGTGAGTTTCAGAAGTAATTTTGTGTAGGAATTTTTTTTTTTTCTGTAGTGAATGTAAAGATGTTTATCACCTGAATTCCATTGGGTGGAGCCTTGACTGCTTTTTTAGATACGTACATAAGAAGTTCAGTCAACAGTATAAAGCTACAATTGGTGCTGATTTTGTCACGAAAGAGCTTCAGATAGACGACAGACTTGTCACGCTGCAAGTGGGTTCTCAGCACAAGAGCAATTAAGTTGATTTCATTTACCGATTTAAGGCACAATTAATTATACATTTGCATTAATAGGTTTGGGACACAGCAGGCCAGGAGAGATTTCAAAGTCTTGGTGTTGCTTTTTACAGAGGTGCGGATTGCTGCGTTCTAGTTTATGACGTCAATGTTCTGAAATCGTTTGATACCCTGGACAATTGGCATGAGGAGTTTCTCAAACAGGTATTTCATGCCTTCTCCTAATTGTCTGCTATTTCATTTAGTTCACTGAAGCTTGTCCTATACAATATTTGCTTGCACATCTCCTCAAATGGAATATTTGGAATCTTTAGGTGATTCCATCTTTCAGCTTTCAAGAATTTGTATTTAAGTATCGGACAATGGATCAGACAATGGGCATGTGCCTATTTTACCCTCTCTTTTGCGTGAGATTTAATGGATCTTACCATTCATAGTTTTAGTAAGGGTGTACAAAATCATCATAACAAGAGTTTCAGTTTTCACACTCGGAAAACCAGATGCTTTTTTAGTCCAGTTGTGTGCTCAGTGCTCACAAGAATTATATGAGATAGCATCAGCATATGTTAGTTTAGATATCTTGATCTAAGCCAAAAGGCTGGAAAAACTAGTGTTAATTGCAGTATTACTTAACGCGTACTAGTAGGTTCCCTGTTATTTTGGTTCTTAGTTCTACTGTAGCTTCTTGCTTGGTGGTTTTTAGATCTAGTTGATTTATGTTTAAAGATGCCATAAAGAGACTGATCTGTAACTATTTAAGTTTTTAACTGAGTTTACCTGGAAATTTCAAGATTATTATTAGATTTCCCAGTCCGCCACCTGCATTGGATGATCTACTGTGGATGAATGCGATCTTAAAAATGGACTAGGTGATCCACTTTATTGTCACAAGGGATTTGTCTCAGCCATCCTGATTCTTAGCAGTACCACCTGATCCTTGGACAATGATTCTTGGTGTCTTTGTAGCTTTTTCACTAAAAGCAAGAAAATATAGATTAAGACTGAAGGAAATCAAAACCAGTTTGTATTTTGAAAATATTTTGTCATTCTAATTTGGTACAACATTATTTAGATAGTTTATTTGATACGATTATATTGTGAGGAAAGAGAAAAAGTGAGAACCAATTTGAAGTTTTGGAGGGCTATAACTGATTGATTTAAAAATAAAAGTAAAAATAAAAATAAAATCAATTATAAGTTTATATTTTCTTCATGACCATGATCAGTTATTCACTGGTTTATGCTACAACAAAGCTAAATCTTAGTGGTAGCCTCAGTTTTAGTCTGGTCCAACTCTGAACAGAAGCCTAAATATTCTATACCAGCTAGTTTTTTAAATATTGATAGATAAATCTCTATTAGATTTCACTGATTGATGCATTTGTTTGGTAAAGTATGTTTCAGGTACTATATTTTAGTCCTGTTTTACTTCTTTGCTCCATTATTCTTTCTCCCCCCACCTCTTCGTTTTCTCTGGGAAGACACCACATATTAATAAGATTCGCTGCACTTGTACCTTGTTTTCCTACTTCAAAAGGGCATGTACCCTGTTTATGTTGATGAGAAGTTAGAAATACTTCTTCATAAACTTTAGGGAGCATTGTTCCTATGCACCCACTTTTAATGCCAATAATTGCCATGTGGCAGATCAGATGGGCCCAAATTTTGTGGATAGGTAGATGTCGAGGTTCCCTGCTCACATGTCCAGTTTCAGCCCTGTCAGAGTTTTCCACGTTGCAAAATAGAGATTTGAAAATTGAGGGCGATGAGAGAGTGCACAATAGTGGTTGGGAGTACCATAATAGTGCATGGGCATACATGAGAATGCATGCCAATACATAGGAGGGTATGTGATTGAGTTAGCTTTGAAATTCGACACATGCCTAATCTAGACCATGTCCTCTCCATCCAACGATCAAAATAGCTACATCATCTGTACACATGGGCACATGGCAATATGTAAAGTGGGCATCTAGGAAAGGTTCCCACCACAGGTATGTAGAAACCATTATTATGTCCCAAAATCTCATGTCTTTCTAATTTAGTGGATTTATCACTAATTGAAACAGCTTACCATATTGATGTGGAAATGCCAACTTGGCAATGAAAGCATAATGCCCTTGTATCAGCTGAGCAAGAAATAGAGCAAGTTTGGTCCCTATCTTCACCACCTTTGTCATTTTCATATGGTCAAGCAAGAAGCAAGTTCAGTGCGGGAATACCTGAATCTAGATCTAGGGCTTTTTTTTTTTTCTGACAATTACCTGGAATGGGCTTGACTCTTGTTTTGAAGATCAGCATTCAGCCAGGGGAGTATAGTTACATACTTACATTATCATTAATGGCGATTCAAAATAAGAGATTATCTGTAACCATGAGCATACTTCTTGCAGGTGTTCCAGTTTTGATGTTATCCTTTCCCTTTGGATTTATTATCTCTTTCATCTTCTAGAAAATGGTCTTTAGTCCGTAGCAAGATATAAAGATAATTTAGAAGTAAAAGACTCAAAACAGAATTTAACTTTCTTCTCTCTTTGTCCTTCATTTGATCCAGTATCATCTGCTTGGAATCAAATATGTTCCATATACAACACATTTGACCTCCTCACAGGGATCCAAATCCTTCTTTTGGATCCCTGTGAGGAGGGCAAATGTTTTGTAAATGGAACATTTCAATGCCAGATTCAATCTTGACCTTAGTGCTAGACCAAGAAACCTTTAGATTTACAGGTTGTCCATTTATCTTGCTGGTTATTGTTATGCTTTTATTGCCTTGTGTGAAGAGCATGGCCTCTAGCTTTCATACTTCTGATAATTACAAAATTCTACAGATTAGTGGCCTGTAATAATCCTTTTATATGTTTTGGACCTTTTGGTTCCTTCATTCTATTGATGACATACCTCTCACTGCTAGAAGAGCGAGTGCATATCCTGATCGGAATTGCCCAATCCAGTTCAGGATTAGCTCAGACTGGTCAATTGTTAATTGTAGTATTGCATTGTGGATCATCCAAAAAGACTGACTATACCAAATTAATTCAAAGTGGGACAGCTGATCCATTATAGACCAATAGTGCTCGGCTGGAATGGATTCCTTATTATCCTAATCCACTGCTCTTGTGTCTCTTCCAAGGTTTAATTGCAAATTCAATTGTTTAACCTGTTTGTCAGTTCATGATGTTTACTTTAATTATACTTACTCAATGTCTATGGTTCTCCAGGCGAACCCATCCGACCCCAAAACATTTCCATTTATATTACTTGGGAACAAGATTGACATAGATGGTGGAAATAGTCGAGTGGTGAGGATATTAAAAATGGCCTTTAAAGTTGTATTCTTCCTTATAGCTGGTTCTAAAATGTTTCTGTACAGGTTTCGGAGAAGAAAGCAAAGGACTGGTGTGCTTCCAAGGGAAACATACCTTACTTTGAGACCTCAGCAAAGGAGGATATCAATGTCGATGCTGCATTTCTGTGTGTTGCAAAAACTGCATTAGCAACTGAGCGTGAACATGACATGTAAGTGTACATTTCTTATTTGTTACTCCATATTTATTTAACTTTATTTAACAATTAACATATCTGCTAGGTGGGTTGCCCTGCAAAAAAATAAATAGTATGCAATAAAAATTGGCAGCAAGTTTCATCTCAAAAGCACTGACAACATGACAAAGTGATGCCCTCGTTTGATTATTTTATCAACTGAGAAACTTAAAATTTGGACGGCTGACTACACAAGTAGAATAGTCAAATATGCTGTGAGCTGTCTGACATGGAAGAAAATTAGTGGTGGAAAAACCAGCACAAATTGCTAACCTGAGATGAACACAACCTGATATTTTGGTGTTTGAGTTGGGGGTGTTGGGGTTTGGTTCAGATTCGGGTTGAATCCAAGCAACATGAAATGTTTTCGGGTCATGGTCAGTTGGACCTGTTGTGACATGAAATTAACTTGACGTGACCTGAGAACATATTTAATTCCATTTTTGTAGGGTTTGACATTTCCAATTCCACGATTAATCTGTGTTTTTATATTTACAAAAATATGCATATTTTTGTTGGGCCATATTTTTAAGGGTAATTTACAACGCCACCCCCTGGAGAATGCCAATATTATAGGGACACCCCCTCTCTTTCACCAAATTGGACTCGGACCCCCTGCCGTCAGTCAGTGTTACAAAATGCTTTGAAATGACGTTTTTGCCCTTATGAGTAAAACACTGGTAAGTTACCCATTTTCATTATCCCAAAATACCCCTCTTTACTTTTTTACCATTTCATTCTCCTTCTCTCCTCTACCAAAGGTTCAGATGAGTTCCAGCCAAGAT
Organism: Macadamia integrifolia; assembly: GCF_013358625.1. Lineage (NCBI taxonomy): Eukaryota > Viridiplantae > Streptophyta > Magnoliopsida > Proteales > Proteaceae > Macadamia > Macadamia integrifolia. The sequence goes on from NC_056566.1 coordinate 12,061,538, forward strand.
AAACAGGACAGTCGCCGGCGAATACTTCTCTTTTCATCCCTGGCGAGAAGTGGACTTCCCATCGCTGCCATCTTAGGTC
>NC_056566.1:12062014-12086904 GCF_013358625.1 Macadamia integrifolia
TTTTTTTTTTTTCTATGTTTTTTCTCTGTGCTTCGTCCCGGTTCAGCTGAAAGTAGAGCTGAGTTTCTTTTCTTTCTCTGATTTTTCTCTCTTTTTTTGTTTTCCTGATGTTTCTCTGTTCTGCTCTTCTAGCCTTTTGAAGAATTGAAAGTACTCTTCGTCCCCTCCAACTGGTTCAATCCATGCTCTAAGGGCTGCTTGTCTCCATACTTTATTGATTCACTGCTCAAAGTTAGGTTGTGAGTTAGGTTTTCTTCTTCAATCGATTTTGGGAATAAAATCTTTAAGGGCAATTTCGGCACTCCCCTATTTTTAAGGGTAAAATGGTATTTTAAAAAAATATGAACTGCTGATATCAACATTCTTGGTATATTCTGTAATGTTGACTGACGGCAGGGAGTCCGAGTCCAATTTGGTGAAAGAGAGGGAGTGTCCTTATAATATTGGCATTCTCCAGGGGGTGGCATTGTAAATTACCCTTAGATCAATAGTATCTTTTTGGAACTTCTGTAGACCCCAAATTTTGTTCCCCCTCGACAATGATGAATTACGGGTAATGAGTAGAAATATATTTTCTCTTTCGGAAAGAAGTTGAATTTTCGGCACAAATCCAAGCTATCCCAGAACTTGTGATTGGTAAAAATTTAAATGATGCGGGGAAGGAGACCGGAAGTGGTCATTAATACCTTTTTCTAGAAGCCGAAAATCGAGCCTAGCAATGCTCGATTCCCATATCATTGGAAAATATTTGGAAATACGGTCTCATTGATATCTTGTATGAAAAAAACGGATACCCAGGTGTGCCGTAGTGCCTACTTAAACTTTGAACCAGTTAAACCAGAATAAACCCTAAACCCTAAATCAAACCAAACCAAACCAACCCAAACCAGAACAAACCCTTAACTAAACTAAACCCTAAACCAGATCAAACCAAACCCTAAACCAGACCAAACCCTGAACCAAACTAAACCAAACCCTGAACCAAACCAAACCAAACTCTAAACCAAACCAAACCCTGAACCAGACCAAACCTTGAACCAGAAAAACCCTATACCAGACCAAACCCTGAACCAGACCAAAACCCTGAACTAGACCAAACCCTAAACCAGACCAAAACCATGAACTAGACCAAACCATGAACCATACCAAAATTCTGAACCAGACCGAACCCTGAACCAAACCCTAAATGAGATCAAACCTTAAACCAAACCAGACCAAACCCTGAACCAAACCAAACCCTAAACCAGACCAAACCACCCAAAACAAACCAACCCAAACCAACCCAAACCAAACCCTAAACCCTAATCTAAACCTGATGCGGTAAAAATTGATTGGATGATCTTCCCCGTAATTCCTGGTGCTCCAACCTACTTGCACAGAAGAGATGACAGGGGAGAGCCGAGCTGACCCGACGGGGGACTCTCCGATGCCTAAGTCAGATCATTCCACAGTAGATGATCAAGAGAGCTTTTCTAGTAAAAGGAGTGATTGATCCCTCCCCCATGATGGAGGCTTACCTTGGTATTTATAGGCTGTTGATGGAGAAAGCAGGAGGGCCGTTTGTGGAGAGTCCAGTTTAGGAGTAGAGTCCTTGAGGGGAGTGGCACTGTAATTCTAGGAATATTCTGAGTTCCAGGGCATATTCTAAGAATATTCCCCATTCATCTCAGAGGTGCAAGTCGTGAGAGGGGTGGACACCTCTGATGACGTGTAGTGGATAGAGTCCTACCCCCATGATCAGGGATCACGTCCCTTGAATGTAGGAGTGGATGTGTGTACGTTTCTGGGTGCATTACTTGACTGTGCCGAGCCAAGGTGACTGGTAGCACAACCTGGTGGAGGGCCAAGGTGGAAGCACAGACTGATGGAGGGGCCGAGGTGGCAACACGGCTTGATGAGATGCCGAGGTGGCATCACGGCCTGATGGGATGCCGAGGTGGCAGCACGGACTGATGGAGGGTCGAGGCTACAACACGGCTTGATGGAGGGCCGAGGTGGCAGCACTGCCTGATGGAGGGCTGAGGTGGCAGGTTGGCCTGATGGAGGGCCAAGGTGGCAATACGGCCTGATGGAGGGCCGAGGTGGCAGTATGGCTTGATGGAGGGCCGAGGTAGTGGGTTAGTCTTGTTCAGGTTTGCATACACGCTTCAGCCGTGCTGAGGAAAAGGACATGTTTTGCCTCATCAAAACCAAACCCTAAACCCTAATCTAAACCAAACCCTAAACCCTAATCTAAACCAATCCCTAAACCCTAACTTGAACCAAATCCTAAACCCTAATCTAAACCAAACCCTAAACCCTAACTTAAACCAAACCCTAAACCCGACTAAAACCGATTAAAACCCGAACCCAAAACTAAATCAAACCTTAAACTTAAATCTAACCTTAAATCAAACCTTAAAATTAAACCAAACCATAAACTTAAACCGGACTAGTCCCTATCCAAACCAAAACTTAGTGGCCTACCCACTGTTATTTACCTGATAAGAACTCCACCAAAGCCTACTGCCGCCCGGGCTAGGAGTAGCCGCCCAGTCTCTAGGAGTGTCTGGAGGCGTAAACGGGGTGCCACAGAGTATAACAAGGTGACACGTGCCCTGTTACCTACACATATGGAGTGACTCAAGGGGGGCATGTAAGCACTTACACAATCCGTGTAAGGCCTTACACGGATTCTGTAAGGGATTACAAATCCGTGTAAGCCCTTACAAGGATTTATGGGGGGGCTTACACGGATTTGGCCCCCCTCTCACGGCCTCAGTCTTTTTACACCCCTGCCCCTCCTCATCTCCTATAAATAGTGACCCCTGGGTCACTGTAAAACCTTGGCAGAAAACAATAGGGAGAAAAAAACAGAGAGAAAAATCCCTGAAGAAAACATTGTTCCAAAAGAGAGGGAAAAAAAATGTAAGAATCCTAAGCCTAGCTTACTAAGTTAGTTGGAGTTGACTGTTTCATTTCCGGAAGCCTAGGTTGTCCATATCGGGTTAGTACTGAACTCCTGTTCAAGTCTTTTTATTTAAACTCAATATTTTTATTACGGCGTGGAAGCTCTGCCCAAAATTCCTGAGTTAATTCCAACCCTAGAAATACGGCGCGAAAGCTCTACCCAAAATTTCCGAGCTGATTCCAACCCTAGGAATACGGCACGGAAGCCCTGCCCAAATTTTTAAAACTGATTCCGATTCTAGGGATATAGTACGGAAGCCCTATTCAGATTCCTAGAAACCAAAAACCATAGTCACACCCTAGCAAAAAGGTCTTGTCAACTTTCTTACCCAGGTGCTAGAAGTTTTTAATGTCCTCAAGAAAGGGAGAAAAAATTGAATTGCTGCCCCTGAGTCGAGGAAAATTATTAAAAAATTCACTATTTTCATCGGTAATTATCATGTAGATACTATATTGTAATTTCATCTGCTTCATTTCTGTATATATTGTTTTATGTGTTTATTGCATAAAATAATGATTTACTATTATAGTTTCATATATTAATTTTAGTATCTGTTCATTAAATGTAATTCGTTTAATCATTTCATGTGTTACCGCATGTGTTCTTCACATGAAATAATAATTATGATTTTCCTGTCATAGAGCATTGCACGTGTATGTATATAAGATAATTTATTTTTCATTATTTTATGTAAATTTTATTATTTCATTCTTTCAAACAAGTTTGTGTATATATATTTGCGTTATTTCATGTAATAGAACTTCTGTGCTGGCTTAGACCATTAAAATTCTCAGGAGAGAATATTCGAAATCCAAGCTTCTAGTAGAAAGGCCAGAAATTCCGGGCGAGGTGGGTGCCTAACACCTTCCCACACTCGTAACCTGACACGGACCCCTATCTCTGGAATAGACTAAAATATGAAGTCAGACTCGAGGGTTCCTTTCTTTCACAGGAATCCAACCCCCTACTCAAGCTCAATCCTTCAATCGGGATTGGGCTCCACCATAGGGTTCTAGGCTCTAAATCCTAGATGGTGACTCCAAACATCATGCTTCCCCCATCCCCGCAATAGTCGCCAGACCATGTTTTGGAGACCATTCAATCCATTCACCCCCTGCAAGGCAAACCAGAGGTGAGAAGGAGGAAAAGAGCAGAAAAAGAGAGAAAAAAAGAAAAAAGGAATTTTCCCTTACACCTTCCACCATGATAGTTTCAATGATCCAATCAAGTGTTTAGGGGTTCCGCCAAACATTGGCTCTTAATCATCTAGAGTGTAAATGAAGCAGAGAGGCCATCTTGAGTTTTCTGTTGATTTAACCAGAGTACCATAAGACAACAACATTAGATGGAGTACCTCTCTTACACAGCATAAGAAAATGTAATTTTGGCTCTGACCAAAATTTTCTAATTCATCACAGATAATAACTAGAGTTCGCCATACAGATCCATTACTCAAAAGGAATAATCAGAATTTACATTGGCTTGCATTTGTATATCAATAACATGGTCTTTCAAGAGAAAAGAGAAGATGAACAGAGATAGAAAAGTGGAGAAGAGACGGGACCGTTGAAGAGGGTTTGCTGTTTCGGTTCCAGAAAACGATTTCCTGTATCCACAAACCTTAAGATTTCAGAAATTTTGAAGAAATTGTGCCAAAAGGGGGGAATAAATAAACCTTAAACCAGGGGTAACATATCTTAGCACAGATGTGGGGCGAAGGAAACTTGCACCTCACTCGGCTCGTCAAAGTTGCTCAAGTTGAAGAAGAAATACCACAATGGCTTTAGAGATGGTGTCCTTGGAATCCTTTTGGAAGGTCTGTAGTAGACTCCTCGCCGTGAGATCTAACCTCGTTGGTGGTGGAGAAACTGAGGAGATGAGTGGGGTCGGAGTGAAACGGGAGGAGGAAGATGCCTGACGAACAGGAGGAAGATGCATGACAGTCAGAGCTACTGCTGCAACTTTTCAGAGGCGGAGGTGGAGATCGTAGAGGGGCATGCGGGAGGTGGAGAAGAGACGGATAGAGGTGGTGGTGGAGATTGCAGAGGCGGAGGTGGAGGTCGCAGAGGTGGTGGTTGAGCTTGAGAAGAGAAGCGTGAGACACGGGGACTTGTAGCTTTTTAATCGGGCACAAAGCTAAAATCGTGGCCTTCACTCATTTCCAGAACGATAAAAAGAGTATGACTCATTTTGTTTGGGCCGTTTCTTGAACCATAAATAGACAGAAATTTTGATTTATAGTTCTAAAAACAAGTAAAACGAAACACTTTTACCAAACGCTTTTTACTCAGTTTCTTCGTTTCTTGGAACATGAAAATGCAGAAACACGTTTCTGGGAACGTTGCCAAATGGTGCCTAAGTATGTTACTTGGGATGCTCGGCTAAGATCCTTATTCAAATTTTCTTGATGATGTTTCCGTGAGGTTATCTTTGTGGTGGACAGATTTCCCTTGATGTTACTGGATAGAATGGTGTATTGAATGGTTTTATTCCAAATTTCTTTAAAAAAAAAATAATTTTTAGGTGATTTTATCTTGATTGATCTATCCATCGATATAGCCAATCTAATACTAATGTTTGAAACCATGATTAAATTGTGTTTCCCGGCCAGTTAATAAAAATCCAAAATCTATAGTGTGGTGCACCTGCGATCAAGATTCTAAAACTCAGGATCAATCTTGACTGATATCAATATGGATCGGCCTGAATAAGTCTATATCGGATAGATTTACCCCTGCTTTTCTTAAAAGTTAGTTTTTTTTTTTTTATATTATTTTTTACCCTTATATCCTACTCATGTATCGGGATCAGATCAGCCAGAATTAAGAATCAATCATAGCTGATATGAATCTCATCTAGGCAATACACCGATCGAACTGATCCAAGTTTTAGAACCATGCTCTTGATCCCTGATATAATTTTTTTTTCTTCCTGATAAATACCCCAGAAGCCACAACTACTTTTGAATAAGGCCGAAGCCACATGTGGCTCTTTTGGACCCCCAGATTTCCTTGTTCTTTCTATTAGAGAAGGAACATGTACTATTAATAGGGATGTCAATTGGTCGGTTTAGTTTGGTTTCGGTCGGGTTGAATCGGTTTCGGTCTAGGAATAGGGAGACCAAAAATCAATCCGTTAAGGAACTTCGGTTTTCGGTCAGTTTCGTTTTCGGTCCGATTTGGTTTCAGTTTATTTTAAATTTTCAATATCGGGTTAATATCGGTTTAGATCGATTTATTATTGGGCTTGAACCATAATAAAATCTTACATTCATAACTTATAGTGACAAGAACAATGAAAAAAACACTTTAAATTTATGATTAAATCATGGTTTATCGTTGTAAGGGAACTAATATAACAAATTATTAAGAAGATAACTAATATTGAAATCACAAATGAACCCTATTATTCCCAATCATTTATTTAACTATCCAAATAGTTTTGTATAGTAAACAAGGAAATCAATTGAAGCATTATTACAATTTACAAAACAATTTCTCTATACATAACCTAATATTCAATCATTTCTAACAATTCCCTTTACAATAAAAAAATTTCTCACTAATATTGTAAAAAATTTATAGTCTATTCACCAATTTATAATCTCATAATCATTTATTTTTTTTATCGGTTTCATTTGGTTTGGTTATTGATCGGTTTGGTTTGGACCGATTTTCAGTCGTCCCAATATACCTCAGTCCAAAACCGGTCCAATAAGGATCAGTTTGGTTCGATTTGAGTTTTATTGGTCAGTTTCGATCAATTTTATCAGTTTGGACTAGGTTTTGACACCCCTAACTATTAAGGACTACTTGAAGGAGCATATACTTTGCCATGGCAAAAAGCATTATAAATGTATAAAAAGAATGATATAAAAGAAAGTTTTCTATGTGAGCATGGCTCCCAAGTAAGTATCTTTATATTTATCTCTCTTTAGTCGGGAAGATTTCCTGTCAAAGAGTGTGGCCCCTACACCAGTGCATGGACCGATGGAAGTCAATGTATGAACATCAATAAGATAAGCATTATTGCCTTTTATATAGGGTGAGGCAATTATTTCACCGCTCCATGTATCTATGCACAACCTCCATATGCCCAATAGAAAACATTTTTCCTTCTTTTCTTTCCTATGAAATTGCTTTGGCCCCAATAATTAATGAAAACCTAGAGGAGACACTGAGGCTAAAAGATTGAGTGGACAATAAGCAAAGAGTTATGCTTTCATTTTTTTTTGTTGACATTGAAATCAAGCAAAGAATCAAGCTCGCGTGAAAGTTCAATGAATCCACTTGGGTCTTCGCAATTGTGGGAACACTCCCCCATATATGATAGATAGAGATGGTGTATTTCAACCTTTTTACACAGTCAAATACATCCTTATTACGTCAACCTCTTGAAACGAATTACTGGCCAATGTTCATTATTGTGCTACGTGTAATCATATCCATGTTTTAGATTTTTCAATTTTATTTTATTATTATCTTTTTAAAAAATTTCATTCAAATACAAAGTATGATGAACACAAAGTTTAAATTATTAGCAATGCCATAGCTTATTCTTGTGGAGCCCACTGGAAATATAACATCTAGTGTTTCACATTGAAATGTTTTGATTCAGTATACTAAAGTGCATGCATGCAAAATAAGATTCCAATCTGAAGGTCACAGATGATGTTAATAAATACATCAACATAGATCATATGACAATATACTGATGTTGTACCTTGACATCAGTACTCCCCCTCCAGGGAAAGAAAGAGCTCCATAAAAGATACTTTGGGATCCTCTACAGCACTACATTGGGTGCAATGCGTGCATTCGATGACTGGGATACCTTAAAATCCTCTACAACACTTACACTGGGATGTCTCCTTCTGTTTTTATTTGACCAACCATCGGCCCTTGAATTATCTCATTTCATTAAGGAAAGAGAGGCATTTACAATCGGGAGCTCACAAAACTCTCTCTCATTGTAGCGTGCCAAAGGGAACCTTTAAAGTCAAGAGAGTGAAACACATTGTGACTAATAGAGCTTTTAAGACCACCCAGACTAGTGACTGTATAGTCTACTACAGCTTCTCATGGTCAATGAAAGCAAAAAGGACATTTATTGACTTTTTTAAAAGTATGGAATGTGGATTGAAGAACTGCTTAATGAGATGATACACTTGGAAAATGTAAGACATCTTTTTTGTTTTTTTGGAAAGGGATCATGAGAGCTAAATAACTGAATGTGCCTGCTTAGGGATAGAGTCAGACTCACCCCCCATGGTAACTAGAGTGTTTGTGTTTGAGTTGCCATAGAAGAGGGAACTTAATATACGGTCAATACACCCCCTCAAGTTCTACCTATATATGGTAACTAGAGAGTTTTTAGTTGTCATAGAAGATGACACTTAATATACGGTCAATACACCCCCTCAAGTGAAATTGTCAGGTGAGTGGACCTTTGATTTGTCATGCATGAATTGAAACTGAGCTTGATAAGGCCTTTGTAAAACATCAATGAATTAATTGGCAATTGAAAAAAACTGAACTGATAGTTATCGTTTGGTAACTCAATTACGAACAAAGTGAAAGTCGATTTTCACATTCTTGGTGTGAGCATGAAAAATCGGATTAGGAGATAAATATGTGGCTCCAATGTTGCCAAATCAAAGAATGGGAGGAACTTTCCCATGGAAGACCTTGTTTTTGGGCATTCTAGTTTGTAGTAGTTCTATTATTATTATTAATAATATTATTATTATTATTTTTTAATGGACAAGCAAATATAGAACAAAAACAACCATGGAAACATAAAAACAAGTGTAGAAAGAGCCCCTATTTTCGGCATGGCCAAACTACACACTAATGAAAATGGTAATGAGGTTTGGCATCAGCATCCATAGCCAATTGTTCATCTATATGGGCCGAAAAAACAATATTAGAAGTTGAAACACCATATCTCACCGCATCCTTTGCAAGGTGGTCTGCGATGGGATTAGCTTCTCTTAAGCAGTGAGAAATCTTCCAATTGATGGAGTCCAATTAAGGCCACAAATGAATCCACCTCTGTAGGGCAAACCATGGAATCTCCTTCTCTTTTTGTTCGCTTATTCTCTACCTTGCTGATAGACATGCCAAAAATGGGGGTTTAGACTAATTGATTTTGTTTGTCGTTTCTGAATTTTACTAGGTTGTTGTGTTTTTTCTTATTTTTTCTCGTATTAATATACAAGATCCTTTCTAACCAAATGCACACTGCAAAGGCATCCATTAAAGCATTGTATTATGACTAAGTGGAAGAGCGATCAATCATTTTCTGCTTACTGGAATTCCGAGAAATGAGACTAGGTCCAATAAATATAGCGTCCCTACCCTTGGATTTGAGGTCTCCACTGCTGCCTACCCAATCCATATTAGAAAAAGTAGTGTGATATTCAAAGATTACTTTATAAGGAGACCATGGTTTCAAGTATCGGTCGTATTGGATTGGTATCGACTGAGACCAATCCCCAATCCTTACCGATCCAGATTGATTATCCATATCATTTCAAGGGTAAAATAGGAAAAAACTAGTACCTTTTAAAAAAATCAAGGGCAAAACCGATTGATAACCACTGATCCAATCTAATCCGGATTTGTATTAGATACCGATACCAATACCATCCCTAAATCCATGATAAGGAGACCATGAGTACAAGTGTGCTTGAGGTAGTGAAGGAAATAAAAAAAAAAATTGAAACCTAAAATATAAATTATTGTAATCATTACCTTATATGAATGTATAATGTATTTAGATTTCTTAAAAGGCACGTGGAAGTATACGCTGCATTAGCGTGAGGACCTAGGAGCACATGCCGAGGCATCAAGAGTGACAGGATTTTCATTTTTCATGGGGAGGTCATTTTGCCCCTGCATCTGTCTGGTTGTAGAGGTTATGGTGCCTTCTAGACTTCTTTTTCTCATATTTTATTTGAAAAAAAAAATATTGAATGGTCGCGTGGCCCTTATGCCCAGACATAGTGGTACGTGAAATTACTGTTCCACCCTTTGTGTAACAAGAAATGTCATCCATGATGCCCTTGTATATATTCTCATTGTCCTTTTTTTTTTTTTTCAACACTTTAACATGTGTTTCTCACACAACCATACAAGTGGCAAAGTTTCAAGGCTTAAGCCGAAAGTGAGTTTGAAGGTCTAGCCGATAATTAGTATTTTGAAAAGGAAGAATTTTTAGGGCTAGTGGAGCCTAGAGTGGAGGAAAATTTGCCGCACTCAAACCTCCTCAGATGGATATATACACGACCAGAAAAGAAGCATTTCGGCAGGACACCATATGGTTTAGTTTGTGACCCAAAGTCGTTTTAAGTTTTGAATTTGACAACATGGGTAGTTGCCTACTAATCATAACCATAAAGGCAACCCCACGTACCCCTGCCTTTATCCTGGCCCAGGGTGTTTGGAGTTAGCAATGTCTCCAGGTTCTTGCAGGTAAGCTATTTCTTGTCGTGCTTTTTCAACCTTTAATATTGGTTAATTTACAACGTCACTCCTGCAAGATATTTCTTGTCGTGCTTTTTCAACCTTTAATATTGGGTAATTTACAACGTCACTCTCTAGAGAATGCCAGTATTATAGGAATATTCCCTCTCTTTCACCAAATTAGACTCAGACCCCTTACCGTCAATCTCCGTTTAGTAAAGATTTAAAAGGACATTTTTATCCTTTTAATTAAAATAAATAATAAATCATATTTTACCTATGTTATTTCTCACCCGTCTGCAACAGCAATTACCACCGGCAGTTCCAGCTTCTTCTCCAGCGGAACCTGTCACTCTCTCTCTCTCTCTCTCTCTCTCTCTCTCTCTCTCTCTCTCTCTCTCTCTTTGAACCTCGAGGCCGATTATCCCTATGATTGGACCTGGGCGACCTCGGCTACAACTTTGTTCATGGCGGCCAGTAGCTGTGGGTTCTTTAAATGAGGAATAGGGTAGGGGTGTCAACCGATCGGGCCGGTCCAGTTTCGATAGGGCTTAATTGGGTTTGAAGACTTTCAAAGGCTACACCGTGTCCGCCCATTTAACTAATCGGGCTTAGTTATTGAGGGCATGGTACACTTTATATTCGGTCGGTCGGTCTCGGTCTATAATCGGGTTACCTTAATCGGGCTTTAGTCGGGCCTTAACCGGGCTACGGACATGTTTAATGTTAAACGGGCTTTAACCAGTTTTTAAACGGGCCCTCTTTAAAATTTGCTCTTATATTCCGGCCCACTCATGCAAGCCCAAAAAAATGAAAATAAATCAATAAATGATACCAAATATAACCATTATTTAAAATGTGAACATGTCTTTACTTTTTAGTTTTTATTATTTAATTTGGGGGGTAAAATAGGTATTCTACAATCATTAAAGGGTCGGGCCAAGTCGGTGCACAATAGGCCGGTCTCGGTCGGGCGTTATTCGGTCAGTCTCGGTCGGACGCCCGACGGTCCAAGTAGCAAAATCGAGACCGACCATTTATAAACGGGCCGGGCTCAAGCCCGACACCCCTAGAATAGGGTTTTAGAGGGAGACTTTCACAGGTTAAAGAGAGCTTTCCATGATACTCCCATTGAGGATTTCTGCCTCTGTTTTGATCCCATAATAATCCATTAGGTTTTCTAACTTTGAATCATACACCCTTGTAATAATAAGCGTCGTCAATGTAATCCTCAAATCCTTCAAACTCCATGTCAGGATCATAAGATCTAATTGCCTCCTTCAGAGTAAATTTGGATACGATGGCATCTGTGAAGAGTTCCATGGCAAAGGCCTTGAACTTAAAACAAATTTAGAGTTTCACCTCCATCGGATGGAATCTTGAATTGTTTAATTATGACTCTGATCGCCTTGTCTATCTGGGTCTGATTCGAAGGCAATTGGAGCCACTTCTTGAGGAGATGATGGTTTTGAAGTGATGAAGAATAGAGCTAGAGCCTCTGATGGAGACATTCTGAAGCACCAACGAGCTGGTAGAGCCGAATGCCGACGTCGATGTGTTGAGCCATTTCGAGGTATTCTTCCAGGACTGAGTTGCAGGCAGCATCGAATTCCGGCGAGTCTTGAAGGGATATCTCTACTCTCTTTGATGCTGATAACCCCATCGATGGAGCTGACGTCAATGCATTGAGCCATTTCGAGGCATTCTTCAAAGACTAAGTTGCACGCAGCGTTGAATTCCGGCGAGTCTTGAAGTGATTTCTCCACTCTCTTCGATGCTAATAACCCCATCGGAGGAGTGTCAAAGTTTCAGAGGTGAGAAAGGAACAGAACGATGGAATCTCTTTATCGTGAATCTGGGTTCAAGGGTTTGATTTGGGGAAGAAGAAGAATGATAAGGGCATACTTGGTAGTTTACTTATTATGAGGGTATTTTGGTATTTAAAAAAAATAACCTAGCTGATGTCAACATTTAAAGTATATTCCCTAACTATGACTGACGGTAGGGGGTCTGAGTCTAATTTGGTGAAAGAGAAGGGGTGTTCCTATAATATTGGCATTCTCCAGGGCGTGGCGTTGTAAATTACCCTTAATATTTTGTATCTTATTTATTTGTTCTACAATGTAGAATATTTATATGTACAGTATGAGCCCAGTCAGCTTTATATATAGGAATGGAAAGATAAATATTACATAAGATTTAAAAGCTGTATAGTCTTTTGTTTTGCTAAGAATTAGCAAATGCATTGTATTAATAAAGAATCTGAACGATAAGAGAGATTACAAATGGAAACCATTGAGTTACTCTTTCACCTTCGACATTGTCATCAACATAAGAGAAACCCAATCAAAGTAAAAGGAATTTTTTTTTTTTTTAGAGTTTTGTGATGGTAACTAGATATTTAGTTGCCATAGAAGATGACACTCAATATTCGGTCAATACACCCCCCTTAAGTGGAAGAGTAAAGTGAGTGGAACTTGAATTTATCATGCATGAACTGAAAACGAGTACTATGCATGGCCTTTATAAGGATATCAGCAATATGGTATGTAGTGGAGATAAATTGGATCGAAAGCTTTTGCTTGGCAACCTTATCACAAACAAAGTGGAAGTCTATCTCGACATGCTTAGTGCGTGCGTGAAAGACCAAATCCACAGACAAATATGTGACCCCAGTGTTGTCGCACTAGAGAATGGAAGGACCACGTAGTGGAAGCCAAGTTCTTGAAAAGAAGACTCCAACCAAATGAGCTCAGCAAAAACATCAACAAGAGTTTTATATATATTCTGACTTAGTAGAAAAGAGAGCTACCGTTTTCTGCTTCCGTGAATTCTAGGAAATGAGGTTAGAGCCAAGAAATATTAATTGTGTACCCCCCCGTAGATTTTAAGGTCTTCACTGTTGCCCGCTGTGGGATGTGACCTGTTTTCCCATCCAAGCCTCACCTCCTTAATTTATCCCTCGCTGATGGCTCTTTTGTTGTTTAGGTGGGTGACCAACATTAGGAGGGAAATAAGTATGAGGTTCAATAAGTGTAGATTTATTTAGAGACGCCACTTAGGAATATTAGAGCCTAGGGTCCATACATGTCTTTCCCGTATTGGGGAAAGTCTTCATTGTCTCGTTGGAGAAAAGAAATTTTAAATTAGTGATGGATAAGACATTTGTTCTTGTATTCAGATGTTCTAGGTAAGGTTAAGGTTACATGTTCGGAAAGTTATTAAACACCTAGCATCGCCCAATGAGATCTTGGTCTTTCTTATTTAAACTATTATTCTAAATCATCCTTATCTGCCTGCTTTTTTTTTTTTTTTTCTTTTTTGGGGCTATAAATGATGAATTTTATTAATCAAGAAAATGAATGAAAATGAAAGATACGTGAATAAAAACGTTGACTCTAAAACTCCCCACCTTCGGCATTGCGTAATAAAAAAAATGAATGAAAATGAATGTTATTATCTGCCTGCTTCTTTATGACAATGATTTCTATGTTTATGTATATATGTATGATGATGTATACATGTCAATATTGGGGAAAAGTGAGGGTGAGGGATGATGTTGGACCTGGGTCGATATTTTTAGCAAGCCAAGCTACATACATACCCTTATTAGGGATCAGATCATTGCGTAGTAAAGAATATATTTTAATAACAGTAAATGTAATAAAAGATCCTGAAATCCCTCGAAGAATATATCTCTAACATATTTGGGTTTTCCAACTTAATTGTTTAATGATTAAGGATCCGTTGATAAACCCGAGGTGTCTAAGGTCATCCCCTTAAAAAGATTCTTGTTGTGAGATTCGATGTTTGGATGATAAATTAATCCAATCATTTCATATGTTTTATAATGACATAAAATGTGGTTTAGTTTTTGGAAATAGATTTTGGACACTCTCTCTCTTGGAAAAAATGGGTTGATGATTATGTAATTTTGGAAACTGATGCTGATATTATGGCAGCATGTAAAAGGGTTTTGGAATGCATGCTTATCTATGATAAATTGTAACTAAAAACAGATAAATGAAGATTATACTTATAACAATTTAGGCATTATAGTGTTTAGATATCATAAATGAAGATTCTTTTTATAGAAATTTAGGAATTATAACTACATAAAGGGAATAAATTAAAATTATATTTAATTAATTTAGGCAATAAATGGCACATAATGATAGGTGAATATCTTCACACACACACAAAAAAAAGTGAATATCTACTTATGCTATTTTAGGAATATAACAGAATGTGATACTTAAAATGGAAATAATTGAAAAGAGAGAGGGATTATACTAATTTTAGGCAGAGATTGAGAGCAAAATTATCTATTTTTCAGGTGATCCTTGACCAAGCAAGTTTGGGGATATATCATAAGGCTCTATTTGCCTTCTAGAGGTCCTGCGAGTAGCGTAATCATAGAAGCTCAGTGGATTGGGAAGAAATTCAAAGGGGACACCATTGGGTGCATTGCCAAGTTATTCTTTTGTAATACCATTACACACATTTGGAAGGTGAGGAACTTTTTTAATTTGAAACAAATACCAGCATGCTGCCATCTATCATTAGAGATACCCAAGCTGATGTTAAGGAGTGATGTTAATTTTTTTATTCATACAATATTTAAATCTGCGAGAAATGCTTTCTATATCCCTCCAGAATCTGTGACATCAAAAGGAAGGAATGAGTTGTCCCATTAGTTTTCGCAATTCTGGAAGGAATAAGGAGTAGTACCACAGAACATGAAGTCTTCCAGTTGATGAGCTTCTTCCATTTCCAAGCATGCGTAATTGGTCAATGGTAGGTATTCCTGTTGTGAGGTTTTATTGAGAAGCTGAGCTTTTGCAGTAGCCAACTCCATCTGAAGCTGGTTTATGAGTTTCTGTAGACTGGAAACTACACCTGCACACCCATACATTGGTTCTCTAATCCTTGTTTTCGCCTCATAGACCATACTATCCACTGCATCAGCCCTCTGAGACTCTGGAAGTCCCTGCAATCACAAGTATAGTACTGCACCGATTAAGATATCATCACAAAAATTTTACAGCTTATTCTGCTGAAGTGATAGGCAGTTGTTGAGTTTGGATCATCCGCACGTATGTTCTCCTAGGTTTACATGTGAGGATTCAACATCTATTCTACTTTCTTCCATTAAAGATAAGGAGTGGTATATATGAAAACAAAAGGTACAAGTGTTGGATCCTCACAATTACGTTCAAGTGAAAGCAAGTGCAGCGGATCCAAATTCTATTGTTTTGTTGTGAAACTTTTTCCATGTATTTTTATGTTTTTCTTATTCTTTTCTGTCTTTTTTTTTTTTTTTTTTGGGGGGGGGGTTGGGGTTGTGGGGGCGCTGCACCCAGAAACAAAATTTACAAGCTCAACCTGAAGTAGCTTACCTGCAAGAACTTGGAGACATTGCTGGCTCCAAACACCCTGTGCACAGCCAAGAATTTGAGGGGTTGGGTCGGGGGGAAGTATGATGCCAGGATGCATGTTGCAACACAACGTTGACGGAGACCCTTATAAGCACCACAAGGTCTGACTACAAGAGGAGGAGGAGGAGATTCATCATCATGAGATGGAAGAGGATGACCAAGAGATGATGATTGAGCCAAAGGTGATGAAGTAGAAGTGGAGAAGAACAATTTAGATGAGGTTATAGCATTGATGACTTCATGTGAGTCCATATCTCAGCAAGAGATAAAATAGATTATCAGATCTTGTGGTGAGAGGAAATTGTATATGCTGGACCGGAGGTGTGTGAGGATGGGGGCAGAAGGGCGTGTGCTGTTAATTTATATATGATTAATTGGTACCCATTGGAGTTTAGGGTTTCTCCAAACGGTTTCTTTTTTGGAAGAATGTGGAGTCTAGGGTTTGCTATTTTTTTTGGTGCAAGGGTTTGCTATTCTAAATATGTAGAGACTTGGAATCAAAATTTTGAAAAGTGGAAAATACTTTGGGGAAGAAAAACATTTTGCATAATAATAATAATA
This sequence comes from Macadamia integrifolia, assembly GCF_013358625.1. Lineage (NCBI taxonomy): Eukaryota > Viridiplantae > Streptophyta > Magnoliopsida > Proteales > Proteaceae > Macadamia > Macadamia integrifolia. Next base: position 12,078,430 of record NC_056566.1, read on the forward strand.
ATAAAATCTTCTCTCATAATTTAAGGCTATGTTTAGAAGTTAATAAAAGAAAAAATAATTAATAATAAGATAAATCATATTGAAATAATAATTGATAAATGTATCTTTCTCTCTCAAATTATTTTAATTTTTTTTTCTTTTCTTATTGTGATTTTCCTCACTCTTTAATTCTAAAAAAAATTATTTTCATTGAAAAAGAATTAAGTGGACAAAGTAGTTTGGATTGTTATAATTATAAGAAAAATAAATTAATGTATTAAAAAAAAATTTTATGTGGCCTTTCCAGTAATTGCCACTTGTCTCAACGTGAGTTCAAGATGACGAACGTATCATACCTGAATTTAGACATCATGAGGTGGAAAGAAAATTTCAATAGCCAATTATATGATTATTGACCAACTGGAGATCCTCTCTATTCATGGGCCGGCGGGCCCAAGGACCACAACTATTTTTGAATTACACCTAAGCAACTGTTAGTACTACTCAAAGGATGGCTGCAGACACTATTTCAACCTGTCCACACACACAAAATGGAAGAATGGTTCTTGTGAGGGGGCAAAATGATTGCCTCTCACACTTTTGTTGATGCTTAATTTCATGCTTTTTTCCTTTGTTTTCATGCACATACATTGTTGGTGTATGATATCTTATATTTTGTCACAGTTTGATCCAGGGAGTACTGATGCAGGCGCCTCGATAGGTAAGACGGTGGTTTTTTATTTGAGGACAGTTTTGTACTTTTCTGGATTAGGGTTTTTTGCTATATATTCATAGTGAGGGTTTCTTTCTCTGCAATACAAATAATACTGAGAGGTGTGAGGGACGAGTGCTGTAACCCTATTCTCCATTGATAGCGAAGCAGGATCTCATCTCACCTAGGACGTAGACAATCTTGCCAAACCTCAAAAATCTGTGTGCATTATTTGTTATTGTTTTTCCATTATCTTCTGCATCATTTTAGGGTTGCGTTTCTAGAATACATGAGCCGCATTCTTTCAAAAAAAATATTTTTCCATTAAATATATATATAGATAAAGATACCGCGTTTCAATTTTTTCACAAAGACAAAAAAGATATTTCTCCCTTATTACTTCATCCTCCTCATCCTGGAACTATTAGTTGGTTAATCTTTATTATTTTGCTACGTTTAATCAAATCCAGGTTTTAGGTTTTCCACCCTGTTGGATTATTAGTAATGCCGTAATTGATAACAGCCTTATAGCCTAGGATATTTATACAATTATTGGATTAGGGCGAAAGAACCTTGCTACTGGTTTGACGTAGGGTATGCTAGATACGTGGGCCAATGGGAAAATGCACGAAAGAATCTTCAACATACACGGGAGGGGCAACGTGGTCTTTTTTCACATGCACCAGTCTGGGCATTTCCTATGTCAAATTGGAAAGGTTCTTTTTCTCATTAAATTATTAGTAATGCCACATATATAACTGATGCCGATAACAACCTTACTTCTCATTTCAGCTCATCCTTGTGGTGCCTATATTGGAATACAACAGTTGAGTTTCACATTGAAACTTTTGTATCTTGGAAAATACAAGATTGACTTAAATTTCACCTTCAACATAACCATTAACAGCACTTTTAACATGTACATTGGTAGAATAAAAGACGATCCAAAAGGCTATGAAAAGCACCCACCTACTGGATTTCCATCAACAGGAGGCTTAAGGCATCTCAAAAGAGAAAAGGGCAGATCCCAGCTGCTATACTATTAATTTTCAAATCTATAACATGGTCTTTCCTAATATATAGTCCCCCATTACATCATTGTGAATGAATTTAGAATAAGAGTCCTAAGAGTAGGAAGCACAATTTGCACAGTTTTTGGCAAAAGCATCTGCAAATAAATTCATCTCTTTATAGAAATGCGAGATATTCCAATATATGGAATCCAAGTAAGATTTAATAGATAACCGTTGTTGCATAAACATCCAAGGGATAGAGTGGTTAATCACATTTACAACCACAGACGGAGGCCTTTCATCTTAGCCAAATCCACTCCTAAGAAAAATGCAGAAAATTCTGCAAAGAAGGTCAATTTAATACCCAGATAAGATGCATAGCTACCAATTGGCTCTCCTAAAGAATTTCTGAGATTACCCATTGAATATTCATCAATGTTAAGTTTAACAACACCCAATAATTTGAGAATAGAATGTTTAATAAGACAGTAATTTTTACCATCCAAAACACAATCTTGATTCAGCATTCATGCCAAACATAGCCTTAGCTTGGATAAGTGGATTCGTCATGAAATCCTCATTTCACGTTAAGCCTATTCAAGCAGCTGATGGCAGATGGGTCTTTCAACCTGCTCAACGGCAAGATCAAGATTGAAGTTTTTGTTTTGTTTTGTTTTGTTTTGTTTTGTTTTGTTTTGTTTTTTTAACGAATTGCTGCTAGAGAAAGAGAAACACGGAATGGATAAAAATCGAATTCTAGAATCAGCTATATTCTTGGTCACTATGCAATAATTTGAGAATGGAATATTTACAAAATAGCATTTTTCTACCATCCAGAACACATTCTTGATCCAGAATGTTTTGGATTCAGGATGCACGCCAAACACAGCCTTAACTTGTTGGATAAGCCATGGAATCCTCATTTCAGGTTAAGTCTATTCAAGCAACTTATGGCAAATGGGTCGCGTCTATTTCTCCAATTTTATAAATGTTGAATGAGTTTTTGTACTTCATTAATAAATGCAGTCATTCCATTCAATCATATTTATATCTTTATTTATTTATGGACAAGGTTATCCTGCCAGTCTGGTTTTAGAAAGTACCATACCCGTAAGCCAATGGGAAGGGAAGTAGGAACATTTTCAGCTTATAGCAGGAAGAGGCAGCATAGTCTTTTTGCACCTACACCAGTTTAGGAGTTTTCAACGCCAAATTGACAAGATTATTTTTTATTTATTTATTTATTTATTATTTATAATAAAAATCATTCTCTAAGTGAGATCATTTGCAATTCTTTAGGAGTCAATTGTATACCACACATATGTTACAAAAAAATATGGCATACCATAATTATATCACAGACCAAAAAATTAGAAATTGATTCATCATAGGCCGATACAGATCAGATTCGGCCAAGGTTGATCTCTGTAGCTAATTCTATTTTTGGTAATAATAAAAAAGAGTGTTCTATGGTGGTGATCATAGCCCCCCAAGTCAAAGGCCCCATTCGGCCGAAGCTGATCTCCGTAACTAATTTGAATCAACATGTGTATCCAATATCTAGGGATAAGACAAAATATGGCTGATTCTAAACGATTCTATATATATATATATATATATATATATATATATATATATATATATATATATATATTCATTTCTCTGGCTGCAACCGAGGTAACAGCAAAGTTCCGTTCATTAGGACATGTCTCATCAAGACTCTTTGACTATGACATTCTCCTCCACTCAAGAGGATTGTAATGTTTTGAAGAGAAGTAACTTTGGACTTATTAAACCATATTGAAACCCAATTCCGTTGCCTATGTTTATATATGGTGCTGGTGAAAGCATGGTCCGGCTCTGCAATTTAATGCCAGGAAATGCAGATAACAGTAAGGGAAGTTCATCAAGAGGAATTCTAACCTTTTTATGTGAAACAAAAATAACAACTAAATAAATAAAGGGATAATATTGGGTATGCCTACTGGGGTGTAGCCAGCATGTGTTATTCTCTCCCGACCCTTCGAAAAAACATGTCCCTCCCACCAACCCACCCACCCCTCATTCGAGTTGCTAGCTCCAAATTAAAAAGCTACTGGTGTGCCTAACTGCCTAACCCTCTCGCATTAATAAATCAGCAAAGTCGTTTAAGGCACCCTGTATGTAATTGTGTGTGTGTGTGAGAGAGAGAGAGAGAGAGAGAGAGAGAGTAGCTTAAATGTTTAAACTTGAGATTTCATTTCAGAAATAAGGCCATAGGATCAGCAGGGACTTGAAGAGAAAACTAAACGAAGAAAAAAAGTAGACACAGGACTCACTTAGGAAAGTATTAACCTATCGATAACTGAAGACCATAATAAGACCCTGCCAAGCCCAACAACTCACTCACTTGCCCTTCTGACTGCCATGGAGAGAGCCAAAGTAACCCTTGGGATTGCTTTCAAAACCACCCCGAGATATTTGAGAAGCTCCCCCAGTACCTGGTGCAGTCATGAATGCTCCTCCACCACCTTTGCTATTTCCTCCAGTGCCACCGCCACCGCCTTTGCCACCTCCACCGCCGCTGCCTCCACCTTTGCCTCCTCCTCCTCCGCCACCTTTGCCACCCATCTTCGAAAGAAAGCTAATTGGCAGATGCTGCACAGTTAGGAAGAAAGTCTTGCTTTGATAACTCTTGGTTCCTGATATTGTAAGCGTCCTTGATTTGATGAGTATTTATAAACATAGGTAAATTTGTAGATAGGTATTACTACCCGACCCCCAAGAAAAAAATACGGAAGCCGAAGGGATTCTCATATTGTTCTTCCTTGAAAATTCACAATAATCAATCGGCTTACCTCGTTCAACTCTAATAAGAGTTGGAAAACCTTCAAAGGTGCCAAGTGGCAAGGACTTGGAATTATTGGCTTTGGAAGCAGCTATTCTTGATAGAGGAATGGGCACCATATTTCACGAAAGGGAAAAAGAGCACTACCTCCTAGTGTACCCTATTCCCATACATAGTTGGAAGTAAAAAGACCCAACTTCCTCTTCCCCCCTCCCCCACAAAAAAAAACCCAATGTACCCATTCCGTATTTTCACCCCAGCTGTATTTGGGCATGGATATGTAAGGTTCCAAACCTTGCCCATCAAATATATTATCATTTTGCTCTTCAGTTGCTTCAATGTTGATGTTTCTAACCATTATTATTTCACGATATGCGGAAGAATACTTCTCAACTTAATGTTGATGCTAGGCCTCTTATTTCTTTCATCTCTATATCGGGGATGGTGATAGCCTTTGCGGCAGCTATCTTATTTATGCTTCGTTATAATGTTCCTTTATGGGCCTCCTTTCCAATTGTTTTTCTAGCATCACATTGTCTATATATGCTTTGGTGGAACTTTCCTCTATGCATACATTTGATGTTTACGGCATACTCATCACGTCTTCAAGAAGAGAAAATTGAATTAGCATGCATGAGTTGATAGTGATAGTCATACTTTATCATTAATGCGTCATAGAGAAACAATATATAAAAGAATGGACAAAGTTTTCCTTCACTGATGCCTGAACGATGGGAACCCACCCTCTCCCCTTCTTATTGATGGGCCACAGTGCCTGGAATCAAAGCAAAATTAATTTCACAGTGTAATCAGATATTATGTGTCTTGTTTGTTATAAACCTTTGAGTTCATTGGTTGATATTAATTTACATATATCATAGCGGCATTTCAAAATGCTAAGAATATCAATGACTTCTTAATTTAATGATACATTGTGTGTATATATAGGCTCAAATTAAGCTTTCCCTTATTGGCTTAATAATCGATGAAAATCATAATTTGATTGGTCAAAAACTATGTTGAACTGAAATAAGATCCCACTCAAACGTATTCTTTGCTTGGAATCTTCATGTTACCGTTCCCATTAAGTTGAGATAAGGTTTTGGATGTTATAATACAATTATTCCTTCTTTTTCTTTTAAACTAAAAATCAACATTTTTTTATATATTAATTGATAAATAAAAAAGAAAAAGAAATAAAAAGAGCAAAAAGTGTGCATCAAAGACATCCAAAACTAAATGGACATCTCAACAATAAAAAGTTGATTATAGCACAAAAGTCATTTACCTCTCCACCTTCGACATTGCCATAGTAGAGGACGCAAACAATTGAACAACAAAAAACACCTGCAAAACTTGATAACGAGAACCTAAACCTTGGTCTCTCTTCTAAGTCCCACTTGAAATTGTCCCACAATAAAATGAGGCAGACACAACCCATCATCAGAATGCATAGTAGTCGCATCCTTTCTGGTTAAGAAGTCAGCTACATTATTCATCTCCCAATAGCTGTGAGTGATTCTCCATGCTGTATTCACAAACTAGAGTTAATTAATATAAGGGTAATTTACAACGCCACCCGCTAGAGAATGTCACTATTATAAGAACACCCCCTTTGTTTCACCAAATTAGACTCAGACCCCTTATCGTCAGTCATTGTTAAACAAAGAATTAAAATGATCGTTATACCCTTATGTGGATTTATATCTCTTAAGCATTTCCTTCCTTTGCTTCCGCCATGCTTGTCATGCCACCTCAGCCTCCCTCGCTGTGATCGTTGTTCTCACTAACCGCCACGCCACCGTTGCCACCACTGCCACTACCGCTGCTGCTACCACCACCTGATCCTCCCAATACCAATAATCACCACAACCATAGTGGCTCTCATCTCATCCCACCGATTGTCGGTGCCGCCGCTGCAGGGATTCTCTTTGCAAAGTCAGACGGGGTCACTCGAACCTGAACACGACGAAGAAGATGAAGGAGCAAGAGCAGGAGCTGGCTCGCTCTTGTCACTGACCATCATAACTCTATTCTCCTTTAAAGGGTAAATTACCCTTTGTTTTAAAACCCTTTATTTGTTTAAAAAATAAGAAAAAAATGAGAGCCGCTCCTGCTCCTTCTTCATCAGAGCTAGGTCCTTCTCCTTTAAAGGGTTTTAAATCAAAAGGTAAAAAATGATGGTCAGTGACAAGATCTCGTCATAACCAAGGGTATTCCTAATTCTGTTCTCCTTTAAAGGTTGGGAGAAGATCTCATCATCATTTTTAGTACTCCTCTTTAAAAATATGCTACAGAGAACCCAATCTTCCATTTGCATGGTACAATCCGGCAAAGCAAAGAAGAGAATTAGAATTAATTACAAATGGGTTTTCTTCCAGTGAGGCTAAAATAAAAAACATTAAGATTACAAACTCACTTGGGTTGGGTTTTTCTTTTGTGGGAAAATGCAGGGAACAACTGCAGAGTTAGAGCCAGCCAGATGATATTCATGCATGATCCAATCGGTTCTAGACCCGTAAGGAGGCTTTCCCCCGTAGAAAACCAGGGTCTTCTTTATCCCTACTACATGATTGGTTTTAGAAGCTACGATTTTCCTATCAATCGTAGTGGCCTTCCAGTAACCAGAACCTGTTGCTGTCAAGAAATCGCCTTTAAGCTTATGGATTCCAGCTCTTTATAGGGTGAGCGGGAGTTCCAAATGAGTTGTCACTCGCCGGGAAGATCGATTGTGACCATGTGGTGTCCCTCCTTGATTCCGGCGACGGTGAAGACTGGGAATGAGAGGATGACGAGGAACAAAATTGACTGAGAGTTGCTGCTGGTTGCCGGTTGTGAGTCGCTGCTGGTTGCCGTGAGTTCTTGCTGGTCATCGCTGTTGCGGTCCATCGTCGATGCTGTTGTTGCTGCCGCTGCCATCATCGCCACAATCTTCGGTGCTCTGAGTCATTGGTCCAAATCTGTCGATTTGGGAGAAGGTAAATTGAGTGAATTATTACATGGGAATTTAGGTATTTCATATTTAGTAAGGGTATTTTGGTATTTAAAATAAAACATATTTGCTGACATCAGCATATGTGGTAAATTCTTTAACAGTAACTGACGGTAGAGGCTCTGAGTCAAAGTTGGTGAAACAGAGGGGGTATTCTTATAATATTTGCATTCTCCAAGGGATGGCAATGTAAATTACCCTTAATATAATTGATCTAATCTACTATTAATATTAGTAAATCTAATTTTGTATCTGTCATCTCATAATCTCAGCCTAAATTGCATTTTCTCATGTAATATTAGTCTGTTTTATCTTGTTTGATAGAAATCATCAGCTCTATTGGAGGTGAGTCAAGATCTCCCCCTTCAATAAAGATAGGAAATAGTTGTCCTTCATGGGCTATTTCTTCCATGTCATAGTAACTATGATCATCTTGACTGTTGGAACTAGGGGTGTCAACCGGTCGGGCCGGTCCGGTTTCGATCGAGCTTAATCGGGCTTGAAGACTTTCAAAGGCTACACCGTGTCCGCCCATTTAACTAATCGGGCTTAGTTATTGAGGGCATGGTACACTTTATATTCGGTCGGTTGGTCTCGGGCTATAATCGGGCTACCTTAATCGGGCTTTAGTCGGGCCTTAATCGGGCTACGGACATGTTTAATGTTAAACGGGCTTTAACCGGTTTTTAAACGGGCCCTCTTTAAAATGTGCTCTTATATTCCGGCCCACTCATGCAAGCCCAAAAAAATGACAATAAATCAATAAATGATACCAAATATAACCATTATTTAAAATGTGAACATGTCTTTTACTTTTTAGTTTTTATTCTTTAATTTGGGGGGTAAAATAGGTATTCTACAATCATTAAAGGGTCAGGCCAAGTCGGTGCACAATAGGCCGATCTCGGTCCGGCGTTATTCGGTCGGTCTCGGTCGGGCGCCCGACGGTCCA
>NC_056566.1:12088656-12089128 GCF_013358625.1 Macadamia integrifolia
CCCCCCCCCCCCCCCCCCCTCTTTGTTACCCATCACAGTTCACACAAGATATAAATCCCTCCAGTATCTGTGTCATTGGAAGGAAGGAATGAGTTAACCCATTAGAAGTTTTTGCGATTCTGGAAGGGATAAGTAGTAGTAGTACTACAGAACATGAAGTCTTCCAGTGAGGGTTGTTGTAATGTGGGCAGTTGATCAGCTTCTTTCATTTCCTTGCATGTGTTGTTGGTCACTGGTAGGTTTTCGAGTTGAGATGTCATATTGAGAAGTTGAGCCTTTGTAGAATCCAACTCCATCTGAAGCTGGTTTACTAGCTTCTGCAGACTAGAAATTACACCTGCACACCCATGCACTGGGTCTCTAATCCTTGTCATCGCCTCGTAGACCATACTATCCACCGCATCATCCCTCTGAGACTCTGGAATACCCTGCAATCACAAGAACAATGCTGCACTTAATGAAGGTATCACCA
>NC_056566.1:12089178-12156312 GCF_013358625.1 Macadamia integrifolia
ACATATCTCAGGCTTAGGCCAATCATCAAAGCCCACAGAAGACTCAAGCATTATAGACCTTCAAGGCCCATTGAATCTCTTAACTTTTAATGAGTACCTCTCCTCTAGGGCCCAAACTTCTTCTAATATTGCTATGAAACATGGGGTGGGCTCTAGCAATTTGACTATGGGTAGTACTCGATCTCTTAATGGGCTGGATTTGCCAAAACCAAAAATAGACATTGGGCCCCCCTCAAACACCCCTGGTACCTTACCACCTGGGCTGAACATTAATACTTCTACTTTTCGAGCCTCATATGGGATTATGGAGCACTTAGCTGAAAACCCAGACTTATCTACTACTCCAGATGAGAGTCTTGCTTACCCTAAAGACCTCAACCCTAAGAGGATTTCATCTCCTTGTTCTGAAAGAGGATTGCAGAATGTTAGTGAGAGTCCATCCTGAACCGTGGCTGATTATGGAGATGAGAATTTTGAGAGTTTACCACTGACAAAGGCCTAAAACATTATTTTGGTTGCTACTGAGGTAAATTCCTTTCATGCGGACACAACTTCCTCTGTAGTGATTGAGGAATTATCATCAACACCCATATCTCCCGGCTGCTATGCTATTAAAACGACTAGCAAGAGAGATCCCTAGTCCTGTGCTACATCAATCCAAGAGACTGAGCATATCTAATGTGTTGGGGGAGATCCCTGTGAAAATATCAGCCATTCTGGGATGGCATCCTTGCCAACTTACTAAGGGTCGTGCTCGAAGGAAACATCTTAATTTCTCTGGGAATTCGGTTCCCTCTTTTGAAGGGGTGTGGGCGGCTGCCCTTCCACAGCCCCCCAAGGGGCCATGAGTCTTCTTTGCTGGAACTGTCAAGGATGTGGTCAACCCTTGACAGTTCAATACTTGAGCAAATTATGCTCAAGATTTCAACCTGCTGTGGTTTTCTTAATTGAAACAAAGCAGCAAGAGTGGTACATGCGAAATCTCCAACGACGGTTAGGCTTTACAAATTCTATCTTTGTTAATCCTTTGGGCTTATCTGGTGGTTTAGCTTTATTTTAGGATAATTGTGTGTCTCTAACCATTTTATCTTCCTCTTGCAGATTGGTGGATGTTACCATCAAAAACTCTTTTATTGTTTCTTCTTTACGTTTGACCTTTGTCTATGGTGAACCGAAAATACAACTCCGGCCTGCACTTTGGCGGGAATTAATTCAACTAAGCCACTTTGTATCCACCCCTTGGCTTTGTCTAGGGGATTTTAATGAAATTCTATCAGTGAAAGAAAAAGCGAGGGGACGTAGCAAGAGTTTGTTCCAGATCTCAGAATTTCTTTCTACCATAAATGACTGTAATCTAATAGAGCTTCCTTTTTCAGGTCCTAGATTCTCATGGTCCAACAAACGCCAAGGAAATAATCTCATCATGGCCAGCATTAATAAGGTGTTCAGTAATGCCGTTTTTCTTCGGGATCAAGGCCTCATAGCTATATATTGACATGCCATGGTGGCTTCTTACCACACTCCAATTTTGGTGAGATTTCTATCCTACTCTAAACTCAAGCATAAGCAGTTTTATTTTGAATCAAAATGGGTGGGGCACCTAGAATTAGGCCAAGTTGTGTCCCAAGCTTGGAATGCCTCTTTTTTTGGATAAGCTTCTTACCAATTATTTCAAAAGCTTAAAACTTGTGGGTTTAAACTTTGGGTTTGGAGTTCACATACTTTTAAGAATGGACAGAAGGAATTGGAACACTTAACTCAAGAGCTTGAGAAAATTCAGCAACATCCTTAGCGTATATCCCTCCAAAATGAGGAAACCAAACTCCGAGGTCAGCTTTTGTTTATCCTTAATCAAGAGGAGCAACATTGGGCCCAAAGATCTCGGGTCCAATGGTTGAAAGAGGGAGATAGGAATACTGGTTTTTTTCATCTATTTGTGGTGAGGCGTAGGCAATTTAATAATATTTCTAGACTTCGAAATTCTAATGGAGATTGGATATCAACAAACTTAGGTATGTCTCAAGTTGTTATTTTCCATTTCACCAATTTGTTTACATCATCAAACCCTGATAAGATTCCTGATTTTATTGATTGCATTGATACTACAATATCAGATTCTCAAAACCAGAATTTATGTCATCCTTTTTTTTCTAGTGAAATTAAAAGAGCAGTGTTTCAAATTGGGGCTTTTAAGGCTCCAAGAATTGATGGATTACTTGCAAAAAAATTTCAATTATATCGGAATGTTATTGGTATGGATGTAGTTAATGCAATGCAATGGTTTTTCAATTCTAGACATATGTTGCATAGCTTTAATAGAACTATTGTTGTTTTGATTCCCAAAAATAACCACCCCAATGAGATGAACCACTTTAGACCTATCAGCCTATGCACTGTTATATGCAAGATTATAGTCAAATGTCTTGTCAATAGGCTTAAGCCCATTTTGAATTCTTTAATAAGCCCTTTCCAAAGTGCTTTTATCCCTTCACAGGCCATTTCTGATAATGTATATGTGGCCCATGAAGTTCTTCACAAAATGAAGGGTTCTAAAAATAAGGATGGGTTCATGGCACTTAAACTTAATCTTAGTAAAGCATATGACAAGGTAGTGTGGCCTTTTCTTAGGCTTGTTATGACCAAATTTGGGTTTCACCCTACATGGGTGAATTGGGTTATGCAATGTGTATCCACAGTCTCCTTCTATATAAAGCTTAATGGAGTCCTTCTTGATCCAATTACCCCTCAAAAGGGGCTCCGACAATGCTGCTCCCTTAGTCCCTATCTCTTCGTCCTTTGTCAAGAGGCTTTCTCTTCTTATTTCTTAAATGCTGCGCATCCTAGAATAATTTCTGGGGTAAAAACATGTAGAAATGGACCTTCTATTTCCCACCTCCTATTTGCTGATGATTGTTTAATTTTCTCAAAGGCTGGGAAAGAGGAAGGGCAAATTATTATTCAACTCATTGGAAATCACTGTTTAGTTTCCGGTCAAAATCTTAATATGAATAAATCAAACATTTGGTTCAACCCATGTACCCCTATTTTCATTCAAAATGAAACTTCTCTATCTACAGCTTTTCAACCTATCTCTGATTTGGGGAAATACTTGGGATTACCGACTAGCTTTGGGCGATCCAAAAAGACTGTTTTCTTATATTACTGAAAGGGTTCAATCTAAGCTTTCAGGGTGAAAGGGGAACCTCCTTAGTGCTGCTGGTAAGGAAATTTTGATTAAATCTGTAATTTCCTCCCTTTCCACTTATACAATGTTAATGGTCCTTCTACCCACTAGGTTATGCAAAGACTTGAACAAAGTGATTAAACAACTCTGGTGGAAGGATAGTAATGGGAAAGGGGTTTTCTGGGTTATTTGGGAGAAGCTCTGTCAAAGTAAGAAGGTGGGGGGTCTTGGTTTCTGCAATTTTAACTACTTTAATCTTGCTCTTCTTACACGACAATGCTGGAGACTTTTAAATAATAGTAATGCTTTATGGGTCAAGGTACTAAAAGGGAAGTATTTCCCTAACTCAACTTTTCTTGAAGCCAACTTTAAAAGCAACTGTTCTTGGGGCTGTAGAAGTTTGTTGGCTGGTAAAGAACTCTTGATCAAAGGACTTAAGAGGAAAATAGGTAATGGTGCTACAACTTGCATTTTTACTGATCAGTGGGTTCCCTCATTACCTGAAGGAACTATTTCTAGTATTTCTTCTCACCCATTTAAAAATAAAGTGGCTGATCTTATTATTCCTTCATCCAAACAATGGAATGTTCCTTTAATATGATCCTTATTTTTTCCTGCGGAGACTTTGGCTATTATTCAAATTCCCCTTTGCATCAATGATAAAGAGGACAATCGGTATTGGGGCTTTACTAGGTCTGGTTTGTTTACAGTTAAATCTGCTTATTATTGCTCTCTTTCTCCAACAGTCCTTCTACTTCCACCCCTGACCCTTTTTGGAGTGTTTTATGGAAGTTGTCTTTAATACCAAAAATTAAATTGTTCATTTGGAGGTGTTGTATGAACTCAATAGCAATTAGATAACAATTGTTTAAAAGAAAACTGTTGTCCCATGCTATGTGTCCTATTTGTGCAAATGCTGAGGAGTCTATTATTAATGCATTATCTCAATGCTCATTTGCCTCTACTGTTTGGCTTGCTTCTGCGCTGCGTTTTAACCCCACTGATTTCAATGGCAGGGATATGAAGGATTGGCTTAATTTCCTCTTTGTAAGATATAAAGATGTTCCTTGTCTAATGGATTTCCACATTGCCTGGTCATCTACAATTTGGCAGATCTGGAAGGCTAGAAACAATGTGGTATTCAACCATGGGGATCCCAACCTTCATAGTACAATGTCTTGCATTGCTACTTCTATTATAGAGGGGAACATCTGTCTAGCATCTCAAAGTTCGAATGTTGGGTGTCCTACTGTTGATAATTTACCTTTTCGAACACCGGAGGTTCATTTTGTTATATCCACAGATGGTGCTTGGCGATCTACAACTCATAAGGGTGGCCGCAGTGTTGTGATTAGAGACCATGAGGGCAGGTTTATTTTAGTCAAAAGCAAGATTGAGACTAGTGCTTCTGCTGCAACTGTGGAAGCCGAGGCTTTGCGGGATGGAATTCTTTTTGCCCGTGTGTTACATCATCCTGCTTTAGTTGTTCTAAGTGACTGTCAATCTATCATCAAGGGTTTGACCTGTAATATCTCCTCCCTTGATTGGGTAGCGAGAGTAATAGTTGAGGATATCATGTCTTTGTCATCTTTCTTTAGTGTTTTTTATTTTCGTTTCCTTCCCCGATCAAACAATTGGGAAGCTCATACTTTAGCCCATGGGGCTTCTTTGTTAGGAATTTCTCGGGTTTGGTGGCTCAATCTACCAATCTGTCTTGTTAATAACTGTACTTTGTACTCCGGGTAGGACTTTGTCCTCCCTTGATTTTCTCTAATAAATAGTTTTATTGTTCTTGTTAAAAAAAAAAAAAAAAAAAAGTAAGTGCTTTCTATGGCGGAGTGTGACTCCTACAGTGATACCCAATGTGACACGTTTATTATTCACATGACCAATCTGAATAATTAGTTTGATAAACCATCTTATTGTCATATATCAATTTTCCTGCTCTAATTCAATAATATGACTCATCATATAACATTTTAATTACTTGTGCATTTTGAACGTTAAATTAGTATACTCTTTTTCAAATATTTAAAAAAAAAAAATTTGTTTCGATGTGACATGATAGTTATAGCTTACCCATGATTAAACAAGTTTACATTTTCAAATATTTAAAAAAAAAAAAATTTGTTTACATGTGACATGACAGTTATAGCTTACTCATGTAAAATCATTTTATATTGAAATTTTAATTTACTTATGTATCTTTTAGCCAAAATTGCTTCCAAATTTAAGGGTCCATTTGTGCTAAAACATTACACATCTACGTTAGTTGATGGAACTTACTTAATGCTAAAATCTGATCACCAAATATACTCACATATTGTATAGATTGGTAAAACTGCTTTGCAAATTGGTTTCCTTTTAAGGCAAAATACTAACTTTGAGTTTTTAACTCCAAAAATAAAAAGAACCCATTTTCTTTTTTTTGCAAGTTACCGAGAGTTTGTAATCATCTGTTTTCTCACCCTCACAAAATTTGAATTGAAGGAAAAATCATAATCTGACCTTATATAATGGTAAAGAAACTTATATAATATCATTACTATCTTACATTAATTGTGCAAAGAGGGGGAAAATTAGGAGAAAATGAACACTATTTGTTGGTGTACGATATCTTGAATTTGGTGCAATTTAATCTAGGGGGTACTGATGCAGGCGTTTCGACAAAACAAAATGGTGAACCTGCTTATTGGTAAGTGGGCCGTGGGGGTTGTAAGGGGGTAGGAGGCCGCGCCCCAATCAAATTATTTATTTGAGGGCAGTTTTGTACTTTTCGATATTAGGATTTTTCGCTATATGTTTGTAGCAAGGTTTACTTTCTCTGTAAGCAATACTAAGAGGTGTGAGGACGAGCGCTGTAACCCCATTTTCCATTGATAGTGAAACAGAATCTCATATCTCCGAAAACATATACAATCTTGACAAACCTCATAAACCTGTGTGCATTATTTATTCTTGTTTTTTCATTATCTTCTGCATCGTTTTGAGGGTTGCATTTATACACTATCCAATTGTACCTTTTATGACCAGGACGCCACTAAAAGATGCCCCTGCCCCCTTTGATTGAATGTCTATGCACACATTTCCATTAATGCTTGGACCATACAATTAGGTAGTGTTTTTTCTCCTTAATGTTAGATATGGTGACAATATAACAACTATAACCCAAGGGGGTAGCGCAGTTGATGAGCAACAAATTTGGTATGAACCATAAATTCAGACGTCTTGAGTTCGACCCCACTAAGCACACCTTGAACCACTCACACGAGGGTGTTTAGTGATCTTCACCGCTTTCAGTGAAAATTAAATGTTTCTCATTCAACCCCAATATGACCCGATCCATGCGGTTGTAAAGTCAATATGAGCCCACGGGATGCGGGATTAGTCAAGCCAAAGGCCTGGAAACCTGTTGTTAGTAAAAAAATAATAATAATAATAAAATAAAATAAAAAATATATATTATATGACAACTATGGTTAGATCCAAAGTATAAATCTCTCTCCTCTGGCAGGTGGAGGGATAAAGAGAGACGATTCACATCCGGGTCCTCGGGCAATGACAGTCTTGATGGGGGGTTGAAATCGTCTGCAATTCCAATCTCGTACAATTTCGTACAATACCACCTTCAGGCGATGACATGTGTATTGATACCAATACAATGGCCAAGATTTGGTACAATTAATAAAATATTAAATCAATGAAGAGGCATTTAAATCAGATCTAGGCCATTGTATTGGTATTAATACACGTGTCACTGCCTGAAGGTGGTATTGCACGGAATTGTACGAGATTGGAATTGCAGAAGATTTTTTTCCCTTAATGGGTGTTTCCCATTTTCACTCGCATAAATTTTGATAGTCACACATCGTTGGAGTGGGGTCATACATTTAAATAATAATAAAAATAAATGTATGACCCCACTCCCGAATGTAGATCGCCGCGTCTAATGGGGATACATTTTTTTCTTTTTCTTTTTTTAATAAAACAGAGGGGATAAATGTAGCCTGACGATATGATCCTTTATGGTGAACCGTATTAGGCCAGAGTTGTCCTTTTTTGAGGGGGTTTGACCCGACACAATAAGAAATCAAACCGGACGTTTTATTTTCTGAACACAAACCCCCCCTCCTCCCCCACATAAATAAGATGGACGATAATTTTCACTTTTTATTTTTTAAATTTCAAGCATTTTATTCTTTAGCCTTTTTTGGTAAAGAGAATTTTTTATTTTTTTATTTCAAGCATTTTATTCTTTTGCCAAAGCCATAATTTGAGTAGTCAAAACCAAAATCTAGTCTGCTATTTGGTAGGGCCTTGCTAACTATGATTCAACCAAAACGAAGTTTTTAACATTATCATAGGATAAAAGAACGCTATCTGATCATATGGTCATTTTTCTTTTTTTGGAAACGTCGGGTATCCAGATCCTAGTCCCACGGGTTCATACTGACCCCACAACTGTATGGATCGGGTCATACCGAGGTTGAATGAGAACCATTCAACTTTCACTAAAAGTAGTGAAGAATACTAAACACCCCCGTGTGAGTGGCTCAATGTGTTTCTAGTGAGAGTTGAATTTAAGACGTCCGAGTTTATGACTCGTATCAAGTTTGTTGCTCACAAACTGCATTACCCCCTTAGGTTATCATATGCCTTTTTCTTTTAAACACACATGGGGCATAATGATAGCCCTTCCTTTGTAAAATACAAAATACCCACATTTGTTGCCACCCTTGCACCTTCTCATTGGCTCCACACATATTGTAGAGGTCACGTGATTAGGTAACATTCTACTTTCTTTATCATATTATTTGAATAAAAAAAAAAAAAAAACTTTACCAATGTTGTCTATACCTAAAAGCAGACTTATGCAAAATAATCACACTACCCCATATATGCCTTAAGATATTCTCGGCACCCTGGCATTAGCCCTAGAGCCTGGAGGATAACCATTGTTTTCTTCTTTTTTTTTTTTTTTTTAAAAAAAAAATTAAAAGAAAAGAAGAGAAAATTACATGATTACCCATTTTTGGGGTTCCCTTTACAAAATTACCCACGAAAAGTTTTGGTTAACAAAAATACCCAACATTAGGTTTGAGTTTATAAAACTACCCATCTAAAGTTTTAGTTAACAAAAATACTCAAAATCAGGTTTGGGTTTACAAAACTATCCAAAATAGTGGTTCTTCATCTTCCACATATAATCATGTATTTTTTTATGACTAAAACTTTGAGTGGGTAGTTTTGTAAACCCAAACTCAATTTTAGGTATTTTTATTAACTTAAACTTTTAGTGGATAATTTTGTAAAGAAAAATCTAATTTTGAGTATTTTTATTAACTAAAACTTTTGATGAATAATTTTGTTAAGAGAAACCCAAAAATAAGTAATCATGTAATTTTCTCTTAAAAAAATGTCATATTAGAATGATTTGATCCATTCGTAGATATTTGATGCATGGGCATGCTTTAATAAATAAAATCTTCTTTTATATAAAAAAAATATTATTTATCAGTTATAAGAGTCCCGTATTTCATTTAAAAGAAGTTCCATCTTCCAAGGTAATAGGGCTTACGACACTTGGATGAGCTGTACCAAAAATTAAAAAGCTTTATTAATAGAAAATTCCGATCATGTGGCAATGAGTTACGCGGTCTGTACAATCCAATGTATAATATTAAAAAATTAAAATTCCACGTGGTTGATAGTGTGTGAACGCTGTTCATAAAATAGGACGTGTTGTAGCAGTATTAGACTATCAGTGGGTCAAATCAATAATTGCTGCTGACACTTGTATTGACGAAAATACCCTCACTGCCATGTCTATTAATGGAGGGGTTTCATGATTGGTGCCCTAGGCGGTGTCCGCGGAGAGAGAGAGAGAGAGAGAGAGAGAGAGAGAAAGAAAGAGGGAACCCAAGCGGGCCAAGCCCATCTTCCCGTCTGTGACTGTCTGCGATATTTCGAAAACGATTTCAACGTTTTCTATTTCTCTCCTTTCAGTACACACGTGACGGAATTTAATTAATTTAGTACTTTTTCTTAAGGTCGTGGAGTAACCTACAAAAAAAATATGGGTTCATACTCCATAGTATAGTATAGGCACGACACTTATATCACAAAAAAATATGGTAGATAAAGGCCTCCACGGTTACATCCAGGCAACAAGTCCATGAACGGATTCCACACTTCTCCTTAGTAACTATTGTTGCAAGTCTTGTCCATAATTATTTGAATGAATGATACTTGATAAGTCAATGATTCAATGATTCTTAGTATCTTGTCCTCCAAGTCTTTATTAACGTTTTATTTTTCGTGTTTTTCTCAAACTATTGGATCATTATCACGTCATGTGTCACTTGCTTAAATAACTATGGGCCAACTTGGACAATGGGTGTCAAGAAAAGGAGTTGAATCCCTAATGGACAACATTTTGCCGATTTTTTCCCAATGAATGAGAAAATAAAAAAATTCTACACAAAAGAGAGAGAAAATAGAAATTGAAAAAAAAAAAAGTTTTGTTAAAAATTAGGGATATATTAATCTATCTGATCCAGATTGGTACAGACCTATTTGGATCGGTATTGATCGGATTTTATACCATATCTGATATTGATTACTAAATTCCTACTTTCCATTTGTAAAATTTGCATAGTTGTATCGTAGAGACCTTTGAAGCTAAGTCAAGAAAAATATATTAGGAGTAGGGATGTAAATGGTTAGTTGAAATTCGAATTCGAATTCGCATTTATATTCGTTTAAGGGTATTCGTATCCAATTAAAGGGTATCCGGACTAAAGTCCAAATTATCCGAAAAATAATTATTCTATCCAATTAAATAATTACTTAATGATTTTGAGAATTCTTGAAGTTTAAACAGTTTATAGAAAATGAGGAAAATAGTTAAAATAACTTAGAAAGATGGATTAAGAGCAAATTATTTTCATTGGATGGAGAAAGGTCAAGATTACACAAGTCAGAGAGTAAACGAATAGTTAAAAACTCAAATTCATTCCATATCCGTATTCGTTTAGGATTATCCGTATCTAGTCTAGAAATATTTGGATCCAAAGACATCTGATCTGGATTTAATCCATATCCAACCCATTTACATCCCTAATTAGGAGAAGTGTTTTACTATTTGTTAACAAAAGATTCATATGGTCAATCAGGAAACAAATAAGATATGCACTTATAATGGATACATCATCTTCCCATAACAGTAGACCCATTCATATTCTTTTAATTTTTGTATGATGTTTAAAAAAATTTAAAATGTTCCTAATATTTTTGGTGAAAAAAATATTTAAAATATTACCAACTATGATTGTTGTTGTTAACTTACAAAGTTAAAACTTATTAAATATTAATTAAATTTTTAGGTGATATTTTTGAATCAAAATATTTAAATTGAAAATATAAAAATAAGCGAAAGAATTGTTTGATGCTGATGTGTGGATTCCTTCGGATGCCTACTCATAAAATTACTACCCCCACATCTCCATTAAAAAAAAACATATCAATAGTCCAAAACCCAATATACCAATTGATTCAAAACTACACATAGACATTGGAGGAAACCCTCCCTATAAAAATAGAATAGCACTAAAAAATTTGTCTATTATATATTTTTTCAATCATTATTTGGTGCTAAGGTAGATTTCACCATTCTCTATCTAGTTGTAAAAATTAATTTCAATCAAATTTTATATATTTAAATTTAAAAAAAAAATCAAAATGTATATTTTCCTTTTATATTGATAAGAAACTAGATCATTATAAAAAAAAAAAAAATTCAATACAATATGACCCATATGATTGAATTCAAAATTTGTCCATTTATTCTTTTTTTGGGTAGAAATTTGGCTTTATCCTCACAAGGACGGTTTCGACATTTGGGACCATACCTCGAACTGTACACCAAACAACCAAACAACCAAACAAAGAGAGTGAGTGATTGAGAGATTTTTCTAATGATAAGAAAAAGAGAGAGAGAGAGAGAGAGAGAGAGAGAGAGAGAGATTTTCTCTTATTATTTTATTATTTTCTGTACTATATAAATGAATGGGGTTGGACGAGAGAGAAACAAGAGAAGAAATAGAGGAATCTCGGCCTCTGCTTTGTAGAGAAACTGTAGTCTACTGAACTGCGACTCTGTGAGCACAAAGGACAATCCAAAACTATGGCTATCGACTGGAACGAATGGGACACAGATGGATCATTGACACACAGGAAGTCCGGCGAAACAACCACCGCTCTCGGCATCGACCCCAGGGAGCGCCACAAGTTGGCCGAGCGTGAGCGGCGCAAATCAATGAGAGAGCTCTTCCTCTCCCTCTACACTCTCCTTCCAAACTCCAACACAATCCGAAAGGAACAATCAGCAATCCTTGACGAGATCATCAAATACATACCTTTGGCTGTCGCTCGTCTCCGATCGCTCCAGAATAGGAAAGACCCACCTTACTCTACTTCCTCTAGGGTATCACAGTGGCCGGCGCCGCCTGTCCAGACATCGGACCGTCACTCTGCTTCCTCTGATTCATCGGAATTCGATATCCGAGTCGCTGACGAAGCTTCTTCGTCGTGTGTGTCGATTCGGATAAGAGGGGATAGGGTTAATGTGTCTTTAACTGATACGAATCCAAAGGGGATATCACAGGTTCTGCCACTCTCCGCCATATTAGATGAGCTTGAAGCTCATCACCTTGAGATTGTTCGTTCTACCCATTGCCGTGATGGGAGCAAGATACTCCATCACACCGAATGCAAGGTCTGCATTGATTCCTGTGATTTAAATCTCTTCCGATCAATGTGTTTGGTACCCATTACTTAATTTTTGGTTTGCTGAACTGGGTTAGTTTCCTTTTTGCTTTTTGGTTGCAGATTTGTGATGGGTTGGACAAATCTCCTCCTCTAGAGCAACTAGCCGGAAAACTTCATTGGTTGAGGAAATCATCTTCTTCGGTGAAGAGAAAATTTGACCAGCTGAACTGATGACTGACCAGATCACCGCCCCACCAATCATCACTCATCTATATCTCTGTTATAACCCCTTCCCCACACCCCACACCCCACACCGCACACCCCACACCCCACACCCCACACCCCTTTTCTCTCTTTTTTTGTTCTTTTTCCAATTTTCCTCTCTGCTGAATCCAATCTTGGACAGAGAATTTTGAGAAATTTTGTAAATAAAATCATGAAAAAAAAGATAGCTTTTCTATCTTGAATAGAATTGAATTGTGATAAATTTTGCAGATGAAATCATGAAAAAGATAGCTTTCTATTTTGAATAGAATTGTGAGAGAGTTTTGGGAGTTGAAAGGGATAGCTTTCTTGTGCTTGTCCTTTCTCTGCAGATCTGATGCTAATGGTAACCATATTAATTATTAATTAAAGTGAAAAAAAAAAGGGTTCACAACTTATAATGGAGATGCGGGGTATCGATCCCCGTACCTCTCGCATGCTAAGCGAGCGCTCTACCATCTGAGCGACATCCCCACTTACATGGAAGGAATTATTTTGAATAAGATTATTTTTAATATCGTGTATGATACAACAATATTTCATCCTTCATTTATATTTTAGGTGAAGAGTATTTTTGTTACTTTGGAATATAAAGGAAAATATGTACAAAACAAAATTTGAGGAAGTTTCGTGCCTTCCAAATATCCCATGAGGTACACAGTTTGAAACCTAGCGATTAAAAAAAAAAAAAGGAAAGAGTTCTTTGATCAATATCGTAGAGGAACTAACCAATAAGGTGGAAGGGAATGGTCTTGTACATAAGAGGTTAGCAAGGTCATTTCATAAGGGGAGGAGATAGAGAGAGTAATGAACAAAATTTCTCAAGGCTATCATGCTGGTGTGACAAGTCACCATGCCAACAAATGTATTATCAACGAAAGTATTCGACAATTGGAAAAAGATGTCAAATGTGTCCTTTTCAAAGACAAAAAAAATTGTCAGGGTGGTTGACACTTCTCTTAAAAAGAGTGTTTCAAGAATTTATATGTTGTTAAAAATAAGAGTAATTTATAACGCCACCCTTAGAGAATGCTACAATTATAAATAAGATCAATCTCTTTATTTCAAAAAATTAGACTCAGACTCTATTGTTAGTCATTGTCAAATGAAGCTTTAAAATGACGATTTACCCTTATTCCCTGTCTTACGACGTTGTCTTGCTGATCATCATCCTTGTGATCGACTTCTTCCTCGATATTGAGACCCTGTAAGTCGTCCACACATGTCTTCGTCATCCTTGTGATCGACCTCTTCCTTGATATTGAGACCCTATAACTCGTCCACACATGCCTTTTCTCCCTCAGATATCTCCGTTCCCAATACTCTAATGTCACTGTGGTGACCTTCCTCATCACTCAACGAATCGCCAATATCGAAGACGACAACATCATCCCCGAAGGTTTGTGGCAGGCCACCGCTTTTCTCATTGCCCAAGGGTCTCGGTTGCGCCGTTGTCGATGCTGGTGATATCCCTACAAACGCATCTGAAAACTTGCCACTGCTTGGGCCAGGATCCTGGATACATCTATTGGCATCGTCTTCTTCATCTTCAACGATGGTGAGGATAGAGGAAGCCCGAGAGCTGATAAAGCTGGCAGCCTTGAGGAAGGTTTCTTTGATGGCTTCAAGGGAAAGAGCGCAGTCCTCCAGGCCTGCATCTTCAAGCCTCGGTGGTCGAATCATGTTTAGCAGCCCTTCATCCCTGGTTGCTTCCATCCTCCTCGTAACCCTAACCTTTACCCTCAAAAGAATCTTTGATTTAGATCCCGAAATCGTGTTCAACTTAGCCGTCTTTTCTTGGGTTAGGGTTTCAATTGGAGAGTATTAATTTGAGCACACAGGTAGTGATCTGGTCTGGTTTATCAGATTCATCGATGGCCGAGCTTTGAAGTCCGACATAACCTACCGTCTCTTGCATCTCTTCATATGATCTCTCCCTTTCTTGCTCTCGATAGTTTGCAAACCCCTCTCTTCCTGCTACATCATCTTTGCATCAACCTCCAAACCCACCACCCACCACCCGCCACCCACCACCCACCCATTAGCGATGATCAGTATGTATATGCACAAATAAATGACATAAAAACAAAAAAGAAACTTGGATTCAAAGGAGCAAATGTTCACCTAGGATTTGAAGCCATGGCAACTATGGAATCAGTTCTAGGGCTTGTGACTTGGGCACTAATTTTTCTGCAACTCACAGTTCCCAAGTTTAATCGATATGCATTTGTCCGATGCCACTGGTCTGAAAGATCACCAGTGGTCCAACAATTACAAATTGGGTGAAAGAAATATTAATTTATTGCAATGGTATTTTTGGTACTTCGTATTTCATAAGGGCATTTGGATATTTAAAATAAAATATAATTGTTGACATCAACAAATAAGGTATATTCCTTAACAATGATTGACGATAAGAGATCTGAGTCTAATTTAATGAAAAAAGAGGGGACGTTTTTTTAATTGTGACATTCTCCAGGAGTGATGTTGTAAATTATACTAAAAATAATCGTTTGATTGGGAGTGAGCATTTATATGTCTTTTTAACCTTTTCATCGTGACTTTCCATTCTACGGTTTTTAAAGTTCATAATTACTTTATCAAAAAACATGAAAAAAATACTAAATTATGTAAAAAATTAAAGAAATAGTTTTATGAATTGGAGGCAAAAGTTTACAAGTTTTACAAATTAGATGCAGTATTCCCTCTACTTCTAACATTCTTTCTCCTCCATATTCCCTATTCATGAACAAACCTAACACAGAAGCATTCTGGGTGTGGACACACTATGGATCAAAAATTTCCATAGAAACTTTTACACAACGTTTGAGTCATCATAATTCTGGATTCATGCCACCACGATCTATATGAAATGACAGTTTTGTTGATGCATTCCTAATAAAAATGCAGAAGAAAAGAGTTCTTCTGAACAAGAAAATTTAATCACGTAAATCTTTTAAATTACTGAAATTTGTTGATATGCAGAAGAAAAGAGATCTTTTGAACAAGAAAATTTAATCACGTAGATCTTTTAAATCGCTGAAATTTGTTGATTATTCCATACAAATTTACAATGGAAGAACTGTTCATTGTAAGATCATTGAAGGAAAAAAAATACAAAGTAGTGGTTGTAGCATTACGAGCGTGGCTTGGAGGAGCAAGGATTTAGGGGATGGTATCGGTATCAGTATTAGTATCGGTCTCTGTCGATATTGATCCGATACTGATCTAGATCAGATGGAATCGATGAGTATCAGTCTATTTTACCCCTGGTTTTTATAAAAAAATATTATTTCCCCCTATTTTACCTCTAAAACGATCCGAATAACTGATCTAGATCGATATCGATTTAGGGATCGGTCTCAGCCGATATCGATGTGATATAGCCGATACGGTCGGTTCCAGATCAATACTTGAAACCATGTGGTGGAGTAAGCAACAATACCAACAATCATTTTCCATTGGACTTGGCTGAGAGCAAGTCATGTTGTTTGTGGTCCTACGATTCTGGAGAGGTTGCATTGGGCAAGGAAGAAGCCAAAAGGTTTATTGTTTTATCGTATCCAACACCACACCCATGCAGGATGGACGTCTGTTTCGTCCTTTAGGATTGTCTAAGGGAGGTTCTTGTGGTTGCGTTTCTTTGTATTTTATTCACGAGAGGTATGATGACTTGATTAATGATTGGCGGTATGCTTTGATCTGTCTATTTCTTCACTGGTGATATCTCTGTACTTTGTTATCTCTGTACCCCCATTAATTTGATCTGTACATGGACCCCATACAAAGTCTTGTGATTCTTGAGGCATTTCTCTCCCATACTTGTACTTGTGGACAGGGTATGTAAGATCTGTAAGTGGTGGCAGAGATATTTGGTGAATTTGAAACAAACTGGGTGAGTGTGAAGGGCAAGATCTGCATATCTCCTCTTTCTACATAGCTAACAGACCAAGAACCTCCTCTCATTTTGCCCATCTCCCAAGTCCAGGTCTCGGACTGGGAGAGGAATGAAAGGGGACCCAGAAATTGCTAATCCAATAGTGCCTTGCAGGTTCCTTAATCATGAGAGGCTTAAATTAAAACTGATCATATCATAGATACCGAACTTGTTGGAGGAATTCTCACAAAAGACTTGCTGGAGAGATGGATGGCACTAGACCCCTCATGTGGCATTTGTCATTCCCATCCCGAATTTACCTGACATACATTTTTTATCATGTGATTTCATTAAAAGGATATGGGCTTCGAGTCCCCTTGGTTTTATCTCTGGTATGACTTTTCAACAATTTATCTTGTATTTGTTTACTTCTAATACCATTCCAGCTAATTTCAGTAAAAGGTTTTTTCAGGATTTTTATCATAATCTGCTATTTTATCTAGAAACACAGGAATGAGATTGCATTATCGAATGTGCAGCCAAACCTGACCAGTATCTTAAGAATGCAAGATTCTGGATTCATGTATCATGCAAAGAACAAACTCTAACCCTAGACACTCCAAGTTCCCCGACTCAATATATCCCAAAACCGCATACAAATAATACCATTCTAATTTGTTCAACTTTTTCTGACACAAATTCTAGAATGATAGGATGGGCTAGTTGTTTATTTCAACAGAATATATGTATCTCATTAACGTCCAATTATGTCCTGACAGGAGACCATATTGAAACAAGCATATAGGCTCTACTATATGGACTGAAGAAGGCAAATGAAATAGGATGATGTGTGGAGGATATTTGAAGCGACACTAGTGATTTGGAATCTTTTTGGAACCCTAGTACCAACTCTTGGCCTTTGAGCATCTTACCTATCATTTTTTACGTAAAATTTGACCTCTACCATTTTTTTGTTTAAGCTCAAGTCCACCAACAAATTGGTACATTTGTCAAACAATTAGCTCAACTCTCACTATCCACTAGATCTATAATTACCAGCAACCCTCAGAACATGAACTTTTCTAATATATTTTAAAGGTTTTTTATCTTTATCCAAAAAAAAAAAAAAAAAAAACCTTGTTCACAATGTAGAAAACATAAAGAAAATAAGGGTTTGCATGGTTTGGCAAGATGCCTACCTACGTTCAAGGAGATATGCGAATTATTTTCACTAATAACGGAGAAAGGGTTACACTGATATGCTCTCTCCTTCACGCCTCTTTGTGTTTACATAAGAATTCTCATAACCATAATAAATCTATAGTAAAAATTAATAGGGGAATAAAGAGATATAAATTTCCATAATTACCCAATGTAAACCCTAAGAATTTTCCTTAAGGGTGGTGACTCCACTAGGCTTCAATATCTATGGGTTTTTAACCGTCCTTCGGAAAAAGCCCAGAACCCAGTCCATAAGATATAAGACACCAACCCTCAAAGGCATTATTGGCATGCGGAATGGCGTGTCCCATGCCATCTACATGCGCATATCAAATGTACCATCAGGGAGTTTACTGAAAGAAGATGCATGGTAAAAATTTTTTCATCCATAATCCATTGATAAGTTGCTCGCAAAAAGCTTTATTTTGTAATCTTCATTTCAGCTATAGATAGAAATTTCATGCTAAATTAAAATATCAATGTCTAATGCTAGATCATGATCTTCACAACATTAAATCATAACCAATCTTTCCTGCAAATGAACACGGAGCTAGGAATTACTGATATTTCTAAAATCTATCACAAAAAATAGAAATAATTTTCCACTGAACTGCATCTAATTATAGAGAGCATGCATGCAGGATATCTCAATTTATAAAGATGATGAGCATTACATTACAAATAAAGGTGTCAAGATTTCCAGTGAAGCCTTTTCTTACATTCTAATGGGTATTGTTGAATTACCAATAAATTTCATGAATGATATGAAAAGCTTACAGGCTTTCATAGGATGTCATCCCCTATGACAAGTCAATAGCTCCACAGCAAGGAAATCACTCCAACCATTCAAGCATGATAGAGTTTCATACAGAAATTAGTTGGTTTCCCAAAAAATCATTTGTTGAATGCAAACATTCTCAATTATGTCACAAACCATCAGATTGTTCAATCAAGGGTTTCAGTGCATGAGTGCTGAAAAAAAAAAAAAAGGAATGAACATGGAACCCTTGAATCGATGGTCAGAAAACAGGATCACTTTATCCACTGAGGTTGGTCTGAACCCACAAATTACGGAGATGTAAATGCTAAGTGACATCTTTACCACAGTTGTCACGGCACTGAGGTTAACGAAAGTGTTAGATCAAACACCAAGAAATATGAATATAAATAGACAAAAGATTCGCACGACACAGAGATTTAATGAGATTCACATATCAGGGTGGTGTGCTACGTCCTTGGGTGAAGAAGAAGATGTTTCACTATGCAGAATTGAGATTACACCCAAGCAGTGACGAGAAATCTCGCCCTGAAACCCTAGCTCGAAAAACCCCCAAAAAACCATACATTTCTCAACAAGACAACAGTACATGATATACTCTAAGTCGTGGGTTGACCCATCGAGTCGTAGTCGATCCGATCGAATCATATAGTGAGGGCGTAAGTGCTGGGCTCCTGACTTGGGCCTATCGGCCCAACCCCTCTGCTTCCATCATAGACCTCAGAAAACTTCCCATTCGAGTCGCCACCAAAATATGTCGGATGAGTCAATCTTCAAAACGGGTCAAGAATTCGAGGCAAACTTAACACAAGGTGATCGAGGTGGAAGAAATTCAAGGTGACAACAACATCCCAAGGTGCCAAGCTGAGCTACCTGGATGCCTAGGTAACGCCTTGACTATTATGATCTTTAATGATTAAATGAGCATGTAATCAATTATTTATCAATTTTGATGTAATTGGAACTTCAACTTGATAAGGACATGCAAGAAAAGTTAAACATCAAGTACCAATAACCAGAGGAGCGCTGATGTTGGTTCATCTAGAACTATACAGATTTGGAATTCAGTACAGAACTTCTTAAATATACAAAAAATACAGCAGAAACAAATTCAGTAGGTGTACAAATTAGAGAAATTGTAGACTATGAACTTACTAGCTCATAGAACATTTTCATCCAAAGTTCCAAGATGCCATTGGAATTCTCTGTACTTCTCTATTGTTTTTTGAAAGACCTCTATACTTTTCTTTTTGGTAACTAAAGAAATGTATCAGTCCTAACAAAAGGCTAAACAACCAAAAAACATGCAATCTATATATTTCCAAAAGAAATTCAAGGTGACAACAACATCCCAAGGGCTTTTCTTGTCTTATTTGCATTTGGCAAAAACTGATTGTCCAAAGTGATTTTTCTTTTAACACTTTTGAAGCAGTTTCCATTTCTCAATTTTAAGAATCATTGAAGTGCTTCCTTGAAGAGTCACTCTAGGAATTCAGAAGTTCCAAACATGGCCTAGCCTAGGCTGGACCCTACCTTCGGCTGAGCTGTTTTCAGGGTGGGCAAGCTGTTAAACAGAAAAGATAACTCTTCCCGAGGCTCTTACTGATGTCTCTGGACTTCTTAACGTTGCCGTCAACTGCCACATCTCGGTTCGGAAATTTTAACCCGATTCTCTTTTGGAACACGCGTGCATACACGCTCTCTAATGTGTCCTTGAACTTCACAGGCCAAAGAACAGTAGGGTGAACTTAGAAACCTAAGATCTTACAACAATTGTTCGAAGTTCACTTTTGATTTTGAGTTTATCAAAATAAGGATGATAAATACTATATTACCTAAGGGATTTGAGTGAGTATCTGATAGCGTATAGATTCTACAAGACCAACAACAATTCCAACTCCTACGAATAAAAGAAGACATTTTTCCAAGTACCACTCAAACTACTGATCTAGCCACATCACATCATGAAGGTCAATCAGAGTCCGTTCTATCCATAAAAAAAAAAAAAAAAAAAAAAAAGAGCAACACAGTGCACAAGGATCCCACTACTGCAGGGTCTAGGAGGGGCAAGTGTCCCAGCCTTACCCCCTGCTTCGCAAAATAGGCTATTTCCAGGTCCACAAACAGTATATCCTCTAAATAATCTTTCAATGATGGATAATATGCATCACCTACTTCACCAGCACAAGCAAGACCATCAAGTAATATCTCATGTGTGGCCTTATTTGGCATAAACCCCAAATCCTGCATCTTGGATAACAGGGGAAGAACTGAATCAAAACGGTTGGACATTTTGCCGGGAAACAGATGATCATACTCAATGCAACAGTCATTATCAATCCAACTTCTCTTAGTTACCACTTATTGATTTCAAATCCCTCAACTTAGGCCACAGAGCATTACATTGCATGACTTTGTATCTTACCCATCAGTGTATCTTTCCGGGTTTCTTTAGGAATGGCAAAGAGAAGAGCATATTGTTGAAGGAACCCATGGTTGCTCTGGCAATTCAACCTCCAATCTGAAGGTTTTCTCTCAAACTTACTAATCAAAGACACCTTCAAGTTCAAGGGCGTACCAGGGACTGGTGTGGAGTTTGAAGTCAGACCAGAATTCCTTCTTTTCCAAATCCTGAGGAACCCACAAGTGATGCTTTCCTGCTGATATCGTCAGCAAGAGAATCCTGGATGGTCGAAACAGAGGGTGAGGAAGAAGAGGATAATTCCTTCCAAGGTCAGGTACCAACCAGATTATATATATCATTGGCAAGTTCCTTTGAATGAAACTGAATTTACACAATTGACCCTCTACTTCAACTTAATAAAAATATTTGAAGGGGTAAATAAAATGATAGTGAAACAAACTCATTCACTGGCTATAGTGCTGCGAAAGAAAACATAATTTCCTATTATTTTCTTAAAATATATATGAACAATCGAAACTGAGCTAGTAATAACTCAAAAAATGAAAAAAGGTAAAAGAACCCTATCATTTGTGTGGTTTTAGGCCCAGACACATGGGGCGGGTTGTTTGGGGCAGGATCATCTTTTCACAACCCACCCGATGTATCTGAGCATGGAGAACGCAATCGGACATGATTATTTCTCACCCTCATTCAAAAAAAAAAAAAAAAAAAAAACCAATTTTCAGTTTATTTGTATTTTAGTATTTTAGTAAATTTGTGAATCGTGATGCTCATTTGTGAATATGACAAGCAAGTCACCTTGGAATTTCTAGGGTTCCAGCTCATAAGATTATACATAATTCCCATAAAATATTTTGCATTTCATTCTCACTTTTTCTTTTCCTGAGTTCTACATTTTCTTATTGAACTGAAAAAGGAACTTACCGAAAGGAAAGGAAAGGAAAGGAAAAGATATAGAAGAACAAGAAAATAATATTACAGGGGCCAATTAGAGGCAACAAACCAACAACCAACTCCCAGGAGAAGAAACCCACCCTAAACTGACAAATCTCCTCTCCAATCAACAAAGAAACCCCTCCATCAGTTAAAAGAAAGAAAAGACAGAAAATACTGAGAGAAATACTTAAAAAAGTACAGACATGGTGAGAGCTAGAAAAGTTATAGCCGATCCATTGGGATATGTTAGTGTATATTCTCGCTCAGTGGAAACTTGTAATCAACAAATAAGAAAATTGCAAATTCTCACTGAGCGAGAGTTCAAAGTTTATGGAAATTTTGAATCTAGAAAATGATCCTTATGATGGAGAATCATTCATTCATATTTCAAATTGGGATGTAATGACAATTATTATCTCTCCAGGGGAAGAGACAGAGATGAATCACGAGGTGGCCCATCAAGTTGACAATATAGATGGTTCAATGGATTTGCCTGAGGAAGAGTCAGAGTCGACCAATGACGATGATGACTCTGGTCATGATGTTTTCAGAAACTTGACCCATCCGGTTTTGAGAA
The DNA here is from genome assembly GCF_013358625.1 of Macadamia integrifolia. Lineage (NCBI taxonomy): Eukaryota > Viridiplantae > Streptophyta > Magnoliopsida > Proteales > Proteaceae > Macadamia > Macadamia integrifolia. The sequence goes on from NC_056566.1 coordinate 12,111,210, forward strand.
GCTCTTTGTGAAAGAGTCGTCGCGTCAGAAGTGCCCCGTACTATCTTTGATCCCGTGATTGGGCTACTTAACTCTTCCCCTAGTATTTCTTTCCAAGTGTAGAAATGTTTTTTTTTCCAATTTTCCTTTGTGATGCAGGGTCTATTTTGCTTATTTTTTTATGGGTTGCTCTCCCTTCCTTGGGCCTGTTTAATAGGGGGATGGGGAATGGTCGCCTTATCTTGTATTTTGTATTTTCTTACCTATCGAAAAAAAAGAAAAAAAAAAATTTAGGATGGGAAGGGTGCTCTGTTAAGGAGGTTCCCATGCCTAAGTTAGTAATATTGTTAAAAATGGAGAAGAAAGAAAGAAAGAAGTAGAGTTTAGAGTATTCTGATTGCATTACCTAACATTTGGTTATCTTCCCTCTTATATACTGCTTGGGGTTCATGGCAATTGGAGGACTAGTCACTTGACGTGGCCCCAAATGCTATTGGTGGGCTGGTCTCCATCTTAGCTGAGGTGGACAATCTGGCAACGGTTAATTTGACCATAATTACACTCAGATCTTGCTTTGAATTCACTATGACGAATGGAAGAATCTAGAAGACACGTCATTGGTGAAGATGAGTCTCGTACGAAAGACACCTGGTTGGTGTAGATATTCATTAAATAAGTCGGTGGAGGCGACCAGTCCCTAGTCGGGGAAGAAGACCAGCCCTGGTTGAGGGAGGTGACCAAATGCTATAGGATAAGGGCAACTGGTTCTGGTCTGCTGACCAAGTGTGGTGGGAGGGACCGTAGTTTGTGGTCAATACACATGTCTATTCCCTACTGGTTGGTGCTATATTGATATCTCAGGAAGAAAATTACGTATCCTTGCCTTTTCAATCCTTTCTGCAGCATTTTAGAGATCTATATAACTTAATTTAAGATTATCAAATTGCATCTTTACAAAGATCACTGTCTCAACTCTATCATGTGACTCCTTCCTTGTTTATTCTACTAGGTAACACAATGATATTCTATACTATACATAAAATTTGGTAGGAAACCTTTAACCAACCCCACCAAAAGCTCTTATTTTAAAGAGGAGCAACACATACAAGAGACTATTCCACCTTGGTGCATACCTAACCTGACTTATCATTCAAATCGTTCTTCCAATAAAACTAGAATCGCCTAATTCAGAGTTTGTATGAGAATGATATAGAGTTTTTCGTATCAGAGCATGGAAAAGAAGTAAATGGGTGAGTCCATGTGTTTGTGGTCAATACGGGTGAGTATTGATGATGTGGTAGTGTATAGAAACCTAGTGGATAGTACACAATGAACAATATATAGTGTACAAGTGGAAAATAATGTTAGATAAGGTAGTTGCAACTAGGTTATCTTCATAGACATATTGGGCCGGTCATAAGTTAGATTTGGCAAGAGGGGTGTCTTGGAAAATTATAGCACACCAGAGTTGCCTTTCCAAGACAATTGGCATTGCCTCAATATGACTCCAGATGAAAGTGTTATGATCGTTTTTGTACGATCACTCCAGAAAACTAAAATGTTTGATGCATAAACTACTTAAATTTCTTACTATATTTTTATTTCGTTCTTCAGATTTATGGGATTTGGATGTAAAGTAAAGCAAAATTATTAACCATATATAAGAATGTTTGGAGTTAGTGATATAATCATATTGAGTAATGATTATAAAAATTTCTTTCTAGGTTTAAAGTATTTTATTTTATTTGTTATGGCAATCAAGTAGAGTAGGGGTATCAATTTGGCCTGGCTAACCTGAGCCCCGCCCTGAACCCGGATAGCATATGGGCTGAGCTTCTTAACCCACAAGATGGGGCTGGGCTACGATTTTCAATCATGGTTGGATGGGCCATACCTGGGTTGAGGTAATGGGTTGAGCCCAGCCCGACCTATGTATAATGTATATAAGTAAATCATAGGTTGGAGTTCGCTAATTGGTCACGTAGCCATTGCATAAGCATGGGGACCACCAGGGGAGGTGCAGAGCATCCAACCAGCGACAAGGTGGTCTTTTTGCCATTCCACATGTCTGGGTGTAGGGACCTACAACCAGGTAAGAATCTTTTTCCCATAAATTATAAATCTGTATTCACACTTTATTTTTTCTATCCATCCATAACACTCTTTATGGGCCTATGTTTTCTTCATTTATTTTAATAATATTAATAATATATTTTTTAATAACCATTGGTACTAGTGATGGTTTTTTTTTTTCTGGTGTAAAAATGGAAAATACATGAACAGTCACGGTCAGCCTGGCCCTAGGGACAATTAAGACGAACTGGGTTGGCCTTACACCCTCTTTGGTATCATTTTTCTTTTTGATTTTTATTCACAAAAATAGTTTTGACTGCATTTGGTATCATTTATGGAGCTTGTTTCTATTTTAAAAAAATTGATAAAACACAAAAACCAAAAAGGGATCAAGAGTCATTCATGTGTTTTGGCCAAAATCGATTTTCAGTTATTTTTGCTCTGAACTTTAATGAGTACGTGCTTAAAATCTCAATATGGAGGGATAAAGTAGTCATTTACTTTGTAATTAGAAATCCAAACCCTTTGTCCCTTCTTCTTCAATCTAAAGTGGAGAGAGACAGTTATAAAAAAGATGAGTGAAGGGAATCTCTTCACATATTTCTTAAAGAAACCATTTTGCAAATAAAAGCATCAAACTATTTTTCACAAAAAACCATTTTTGTCAAGTAGTTACCAAACCATTTTTATGTTTTGATAAAAAATGGTTTTCACAAATGATTTTTATTAAATAATAAAAAAAAAAAAAATGATACCAAAGGGGCCTTAGGTTGAGTTAAGAACTCAGGTAACTGGGGTTTTAAAAAATATCTGGTGCACTAACACCCCTGGGAAAAAGTCTTCATAAGATTCCAAAGAGGCATGTGTGTTCTTTAGCAAAATAATCACAAAAGTCGCAAAGTTTTAAGGTGCAACTGGAAGTAGAGTTTCAAGGTCTAAGCTGAAAATTAGTATTTTGAAATGGACTATTTTTCAAGCTATAGAGCGGAGGAAAACCTTAAAGGAGGAGGGGGAATTTCTTTCGTTTTTACTAAAAATAATAAAATTGCGTGAATGAAACCTCCCAATATTAGATATATACATTCCCAAAAACGCAAAAAGGCCTTGGACATGATAAACGTTTTTGGTCTTAGTCTCAGTTTTGCGGCTGCGGCTGTGCGAAGCCAAAAGATGTCTTATGTCCCCAAAATCATTTCAAGATTTGAAAAATTTTACTTTTGACAAAAGGTTTGATAAAGCATTTGATAATATTTGTTGGGTTGGAAGTTCAATGTACCTACTCTAATACCATGTTAAAAATACTTTCATCTTATATAAGATAGTTCACTTATCCATAGTCAATGTGAGACTATCTCAATAGGTGCCACAAGGGTTGCAGCTAAATTTTGCTCTCCTAAACCGGAATGTATGTTTCATGAGTTGGCATCTATTCCTTTTTCTTCCATGATGTTTGTCTTTTTATTTTTATTTTTTATATATCACAGAAAGTGGAACAGATGTTGTCACCTAAGATGTATGTTCAGGTTTGTATAAGACCCTTTACTCACGCGGCACAATATCTAGTTTATTTTATTCTCCTCTTGGATCTTTCTGCCTCTTGTTTGTTGATCTGTTGAGTTCTGTTTCTTACATTTTTCATCACTCTAAATACATACTCTTCTATCTCTTGCGAAGATATGGACTCACTTGAAGAAACCAATGCTATGATCTCATCTGCATTGTTCTCTTCCACTTCCACTTCTATTTCATTTCAATTATCTTCTCTTAGTCATCCTCTATCTCATAATGATGAATCTCCTCCTCCTGCTCCTCCTCCTCTTGTCATTAGACCTTGTGGTGCTTGTAAGGTCCTTCGTAGACGATGTGTTGCAACATGCATACTGGCACCATACTTTCCCCCGACCCAACCCCTCAAGTTCTTGGCTGTGCACAAGGTGTTTGGAGCTAGCAATGTCTCTAAGTTCTTGCAAGTAAGTTACTATCGGGTCTAAGTATGCCTGGACGTTAATTCTGTAATATATTCTTCTTTGTTTATAATAGATTTTTTGCTGACCTTTATTAAAAAAAAAATCTAAGATTTTTATGATGATATGTTCATTGATGCAGCACTGTATTTGTGATTGCAGGGAATTCCAGAGTCTCAAAGAGCTGATGCAGTGGATAGTATGGTCTACGAGGGGACAACAAGGATTAGAGACCCAGTGTACGGGTGTGCAGGTCTAATTTCCAATCTGCAGAAACTAGTAAACGAGCTTCAGATGGAGTTGGCCACCGCGAAGGCTCAACTTCTCAGTATAACATCTCAACAGGACAACCTACAAGCGACCAAAAACACATCCATGGAAATAAATGAAGCTCAACTGCTTCAAGGACCCTCACTGGAAGAATTCATGTTCTGTGCTACTCCTTTTTCCTTACAGAATTGCAAAAACTTCTCATGGGACAACTCATTCCTTCATTTTGATGACAAAGATGCTGAAGGGATTTGAATACCTTAATTTGTGCACAAGCTATTTTTGAGGACTGGTGTAGGATTGTTATTCCTATGGGGATGAAATTCCCTAGGAACCTCTATCTTGTCGAGAAATGGGGTGTGCACCTATTATGGGTTTCTAGGTGATGCTTTATTTTGTTTCCAAATGTAGTTTTTGTTTGTGCTTTGTTTTCTTTGAGTGATCCAGTGGGTCTCTACCTTTGGGTCTTGGGGCCTCTCTTGTTCTCAAGGTTCTTGTCTACGAGCTCCTTGAGAGGCTGCCTTTGAAGAATGTAGTCTTTCCCTCTTCTTTGTAATAAATTGATATTACCAATCTAAAAAAATAATCATTGTCCAAATCAAAAGTTAAAAAATGTAAAACATGAGTTGAATTTAAAATTTTTAATTGAAATATTTTTGATAGATATAGAAACATGCGGTATTTTGTTAATTTCAACATAATCTGTTAACATTTAATGCCACCATTCTTACTTGGGATATGCCCTCATGTTTGTTTAAAATGTTAGATATCTCACGTGTATTTTTCTCATTGTTAATAGATTAAGTAAACTTAGATGCCCTCTGTACTAAAAAAAAAAAAAAGAACCTTAGATACCTGAGCTGTAATTTACCCAATTAAACTTTTTTATTTCACCTTTCAATTAGATTAATTGGATATGAATCCGAATTGTGATAATCTAAAGAATCTATTCAAAAGCTTTTATAATATAAAAATCCCAATTGGGCAAGCCGGAAAAATTAACTCAATTCCCTACTCCACCTTCAACATTGCCATCAGCACAGAGGGAATCAAGATTAACAGAGCAAACTAACTAGTACCATGATTCATGAGAATTGGAGCCTTGGTATCTCAATAGACTCCCACTCTATATCATTAACGGAGAATTTAGGAGGCGTTACCCAATCTGTGGAGGATCGAGACGCTGCAGCATGTTTAGTCAGGCCATCCGCTACAATGTTAATTTCCCCATATCAGGACATTTAGCGTCCCACTCGAACTCAACCTCTAGAGTCATACTCATACTCAACAACCTCTCCTACATTGTAGGCATTTTCAGTGAGCACAAACTCTAGAGACTACTTGCAGTCCAATACTACTTCATGAGACAGTAGAGTTGGAATAGGATCCCATATGTGATCATAGAGTTTGTCTATAACTCAACAACTATAATCTCTATATAAGAGCACCATTGTACACTCATCAAAGTTAATGCCAATAGACTATTTCAACATGGTATCAGAGCCGCATAAAGCTCCACCGAGCACCTTCCTCATCTCCACGTTTTCCTCCCTTTCTCTTATTACACCCCACTACCTCTCCAATAACCCACGCCTCCCCATCTTCCTCTCTTGCAAAAAAAAAAAAAAAACCGCAAACCCAACAAAAACCACCCACGTCCCTTTTCTCTCTTCTAGTATCCAAAAAAAAAAATTCCTAAAGGGAACAAACGTCCTTCACATTCACTTCCCTTCTTACCACAACCAACATTCTCTACCTCTTCCCTTCAAAAAAAAAAAAAAAAAAAAACCCCAACCCACGTTTCTCCCCTTTTACCCTCACATACCTTTTCTATACTCCAATCCCTAATGACCGAACTACCTCCTCCCTCTTCTACCATGGCCGAACCATCCCCACCTCCCACATCCCTATCTGGTGCTCATCATATGATATCTCTAAAGCTCACATCTAAGAACTATGTTTATTGGCGCACACAGGTCGTACCCTATCTCACTGGCCAACACCTCTTCGACTATGTCACATGTGACAATCGTTGCCCTCAAGACCCTATCAAAGCCAAGGCATGGCATAAACAAGATGCTTTTATTATGAGCCTTCTCATCGCCTCTCTCTCTGAAGAGGCCTTTTCATTAGCAGTCGGACGGACCACTAGCAAAGAGATCTGGGATGCACTCCATGCTGCATTCAGTTCTCCATCTACAACCAGGATTCTGTCTCTCAACGTCTCCCTTCAAAATCTGGTTCACAAACCAGATGAGACCATTACTCAGTTTCTCCATCGAGCCAAGTATCTCCCCGATGAGCTAGCAGCTGCAGGGAAGCCCCTCCCATCGGAAGACTTTAACATCCACATCTTCTGGGCCCTACGCCCTGACTATCAAGCCCTTGCCTCCATTATGATGGCACAAAAGGAGCCCATCTCCTACACCGACATGCATGGCCTCCTTATGAGTCACGAGAACTTTCTCCACTCACACCTTCCCATTGTTGATCCTGCCATCGATGCATCAGCCCATGTCACTCACCAAGGTTGTGGCCCTCCTTCCACTGGTGGTCGTGGTACAAGCTCCTCCCGAGGCCGTGGTCATGGCCGTGCTAGTGGATTTGGTCGCTCTAATGCATTCGCTCACAATCCATGCACAATCTGTGGACGCACTAATCATCAGACAGACACTTGCTACTACCGCCCACAGGAACCTACCAGAGCCGCCATTCTACCTACCCCTCCCCGTCCCTACAATCGGCCACCACCTCAATCCAACACCTACCATACTACACCCTTCCCTACCCCTCAACCCCCTACCATCGCACCTCCACCCCATCACCCCACACCTCCACAATCCTTCACCACCTCTTGGATCCCTGATACTGGAGCCACCCACCATTCCACCCCTGACTTAACCCAATTCTCCACCTATGATCCATACACAGGTAATAACCAACTTGTGGTTGGTAATGGTAAAGGCCTTCCTATATCTCACATAGGCACTGCTTCCATCTCTTCTCCCTCTCGTTCCTTTTCTCTTTCTAATGTTTTACATGTTCCCACTCTCACTTGTTCTTTGTTATCTGTTCAGCAGTTTTGCCGTGACAATAATGTTTACTTTGAGTTTCACTCTTATTTTTTCTCTGTGAAGGATCTGAAGACCAATCAAACCCTCTTCACTGGACACAGTAAGCATGGTCTCTATTCTGTTCCAGCGTCACCTTATGCCAATCTGGCCTCTGCCTCATCTTTCAGTCGCTGGAATCCCCACCTTGAGGGGGTGTATTAGGACAGTTAGCGTCCCACTCGAACTCAACCTCTAGAGTCATACTCATACTCAACAACCTCTCCTACATTGTAGGCATTAACCTCTCCTACATTGTAGGCATTTTCAGTGAGCACAAACTCTAGAGACTAATTGTAGTCCAATACTACCTTATGAGACAGCAGAGTTGGAATAGGATCCCACATGTGATCATAGAGTTTGTCTATAACTCAATAACTGTAATCTCTATATAAGAGCACCATTGTACACTCATTAAAGTTAATGCCAATAGACTATTTCAACACCCCAAAACAATGATGAATACTTTATTTGATCCGATCCAAGTAGCTCAAATAGAAGAGCCACATATATCTATAATTCCATAGGATTGTTTTCTTCACAATACACCAAACCACTGCTTGCGAGTCCAAATCCACTTCGATCCAAGTTAAATCTAATAACTTCGCTATACAGATTGCTTCAGAGAACGCAATATGGAAGATATATCAGTACAATTAAAATAATATCCACAGATAAGGTCTTTTATCCAATTTTCTGGAGAATATCAGGCGAATTAGGTCAAGGTGATCATTTACATATATCATTTTCATGGTAAGAGAGTGAAAACCATATTGCAAAACCATGAAGTTTGAAGACCGGTCCAAGAATGAGCATCTATTAAATTGAAATTTTCATTGGTGTTCTAAGATCATTAAGCCCAAGAACGCATACCCTCTTGAGTCTCTTTTTCTTTCCCTTTTCTTTTTTTCAGAAAACGAAGAAACTTGAATGCATTTTGAAATGCATGTTGTGTGTGATCAGATGTTGACAAACTGTTGAAATCCCCTGATGGACCCATGTGGACAAGGTAGCACAATGTCGCTGAGAGGTGAAAGTAGCAGAGGTTGTGGAGATGAGGGAAGGGTGGAAGACGGTGCTCGGGAGGATGTGGATAGAGGACCCGAGATGATGCAAGGGGTGGCGCTGGATCACGGGGGGAGCCATGGTGGCTGGGCAGCCTAAGAAGTCATATGTAAGCACTATAGGAGGTGGTGTTTTTCCTGAGATTGATGCTCTTCTGGAACCAATTCAGACAAGGAATATTAGGAGGGTCATCATTCCTCAAAAGGACTGTGAGAGTGTTCGACAGACTTTTAGGTTTGAGTTAATTTTCAACTGGATTCTTTGGACAACCTTAGGAGTGAAGCAAGGGAGAATTGGGGGCTGAAGCAACGAGTGATCATGCACCCATTGGGCAAAGGCTACGTGAGTTTTCAGTTTGCAAAGGAGTCAACCTGGCTACCACTCAGTGGAACCGAGTTAGCTTAGAAGGGTTGTGAGGGGATGAGATCTTCTATCTCGGGCAATGTCTTGAATTCAAATTTTGAGGTCAATCTAAATAGGCCAATAGATGAGGAGGTAAGTGATCCTTTGCCTCAAAAGAGGAAGAAAATGTAGGCTTGATGGAAGGGGGATGATTGTTGACCAATAATTCCTTAACTGCTATGGACAAAGATGGAAGGTTAGAGACGGTTTTGGGAAAGGACTCTCTTGAAAGTTTCCTAATATTGGCATTCCACTTTCTTTGAACGAGCTAGCTATGTAACTGATTGCACTTCACTACTACTCTATTGGGGACAACAGTTAATTACGCTTAGTAAAAATGCAATAGCTATGAACACAAAACTCCAAATGAAGATCTGTAAAAAGGGAATGAAATAGTGCTGGCTCCTCTACAATTTTGGTGAATGTTGCTATTTAGTTGGAAGGGCACGTGCTCAGGAATGATCAATGCAAACTCAAATTGATGCGAAGTATAACAGTAATTCCTTACAATTACAGTGCGCAAATCTCGACAGCTATCGTTGAGAGTGTTAGATACTTGTAAATATAATTATGTGGAATTTGTATGAAATTATATAGAACTCCCAAAACATGGGAGGGGTCGTATATTTATAGTTGAGAGGCTCCTTGGGAGGCTTAATTGAGATCCAAGTTTAGGTTTACGTAATTTGTGTTTGTTTCTTTGATTGGGGTCTTCTCTGTTGTTGATGGCAGTACCGAAAGTGGGGAGGTAGTCTCTCATTCATTACTTTGTAATTTCTTATATGATTTTAACATATTTTTTTTCTAATCTTTAGCCAAAAAAATTAAATAATAATAATAGGTCTTTTAAACGAATTGTATGGAGAATATCAGGGCAATAATGTCAAGTTGGTGAGCCTCATATATCAATAGGGATAGGTATGCCGCTGATATATGATATGTTAGTGGATAACACCAATAGGGGTACATGATGGGGTATCATTAAGGAAGGATATGACGATCACTTCAAAAAGGGGGGATTCTGGGCTTTATTGAATATAGTTTTAATCACCCAAAATAATTTTTTTACTAACATGACCCGAAGTAGCTTACCTGCAAGAACTTGGAGACATTGCTAGCTCCAAACACCCTGTGCACAGCCAAGAACTTAAGGGGTTGGGTCGGGGGGAAGTAAGGTGCCAATATGCATGTTTCGCCACATGGTCGACGAAGGCCCTTACAAGCACCACAAGGTCTGACCACAAGAGGAGATTCACGAGATGGAGATGGAAGATGACCAAGAGATGATGATTGAGGTAAAGGTGATGAACTAGAACTAGAAGAAAAAGATGGAAATGAGGTCATAGCAGTGATGTGTTCATCTGAGTCCATATGATCTTAGCAAGAGATATAAAAGAGTATGTATTTAATTGGTGTGATGAAATGTATGAAACACAACTCAAAAGGATCAACAAACAAGAGACAGGAAGATTCAAGAGGAGAATATAAGGTTGGGGGTAGAGGAGTTCTAGCTTGATATTGATTTATATGTAACTTGTAGGCATGTGGGGTTTAGGGTTTACATGCATTGGGATCCTCTGTCGTGCAGCAAGAATTCAAGGGTTGAGAGCTTCTGGGACTGCATGTCTATGCCTCAGATTGCGTGTCTGAAAACTCCTAATCCTTAAATCTACGCAGCTACACGATGCTGTGCTCAGTAGGTCTGGGTTCAGTGGATTCCGCATTGTATTATTGTAGCTACTGATTGCGGCCGGTTTTACTACCTATATTTAGAACGTGACCTAAACGTTGAGTCCGGAATTCTGTGACATATGTTTACCCATTGAATCCCCTCCTTTTCTCTCTCTCTCTCTCTCCCTCTCTCTCTCTCTCTCACTTCCTTTTTTTCCTTTTTTCAACTGCCCCAAACGTTGAAACTATAATTCGGGGAAGGAAGACAGATCACTTTTTTGACTTTGGAATCGCTACAGTGAGGAGTTAGGACTATGGTTTTAAGGAATGTAGAGACCAATCAGTCTATTCCAATCATGGTTCTAAGCAGTCTATTTCAATAATGCTAAAAATAAATAAAATAAAAAAAATATTCTAAGCATTGGTATTGGATTGGTCCTAATGTGGCTACATAGAAACACAATTCTTCATTGGAACCCTATATAACTTAAAGATATGCCTATAAGCTCTCTACTCCTTTAGGAGATAAGATATACTTATAATAATGGCTCTTAAATGTAATTTCGGTGTTACCTCTAGTGTGTGTGAAACATAGAATTTGGCAGACCAATAATTTAGGGTCCCGTTTGGTATCGTTTCTGTTTCAGAAATTCCGTTTCGTGTCAAAAATAGAAATTTCAGTTTTTGTGTCAAAACATTGTTTTTTAACGAATTAAGGCTGTTTGGTGAATCTGTTTCTGGAACAGTTTCAGAATAGAAAAACGATAGTTTAGCCGCTTGTCTTAGAAACTTTTTTTTTTTTTTTTAAGTTAATAATTACAGAAATAAATGCCAAAATACCATTATAAATTAATAATCCTTTGGGACAATCAAGCATTACATACCAAATAAAAAAAAAATGGTTTCACAATGACAAATAAAGTATATAATTAAGATTGCCTTGTCTAAGTTAATCATGCATTACATAATTCCCCAAATTTTTACTTTTTGTCCAAGTCTAAAGACTTGAATGCATTGAGGATGTCTTTCATCTTATTTGTTTGGTCCTCTAATCCTTTAAGTGTCCCTTCTAGATATCCTTTCATGTACTCGTTCGAAATGGACGGTGGTGTGAATGTTGTTGATGTTGAGCTTTCTGAACCTAATGTATGTTGTATGATAGAAATATGTGTTTCATCTTTCAACCATACAAACATACGATATCCACGGTCATCAGCCTATATCAAATAATAGATGTGATTAGGGTCATTGAAACTAAAATCATCTAAACAAGAAATAACAACATAACTATAAGAATAGTCTGAATATTTCCAAACAAAGGCCCTATTCACCCCCCACAACTAATCCAGCGCATCTAAAAGCCAACTCCTAGATGATACTAATCCAAAAACAACTTCAAATCTCTATTTTAATATTTTAACAAATGTATTAATTATTAGGATCTGCACAACCCTGCACCAAAAGGAAAAGGAAATATAAATAAATAAATAAAAATTGTGAACACACTAGTCTCTGAAAAAATTAAATGCCAAAGATTGATTACTAGTATCCTTGGAAGGGTAAAATTATAAAGAAAATGTACTTTTCTTAAAAAAGTAAGGATAAAAGTGACTGATATATGCCGATTTGATCTGATCTAAATACCAATACCATACTAATAACTAAATCAATTATTCCAAGAGGAATAGAATAGGAATCGACTAGTTGGATCCAATTTGGGTAATTTGAAACAACCAATTTTAATTGTATCAAAATTGAAATTTGATTTGACTGAAATCCATCAGAGTTGGAATTTGGATTCGCTATATATATATTCATCGGGATGTACATGTGATGTGATGTGAGGATCTAACACTTGTCTCTTTTATTTTCATATATACATTTATTTACCCTTGTAACGATAGAAAATGAAACAAATGTTGAATCCCAATATGTACGTCTAAATGAACATGTATGTGTTTCAATCCAAACTCAGCTTAGCTCGAGTGTTGGACCATTTAGTAAACCGTACATTGATTCAATTATTTTAACCGAAAAGAAAAGAAAATTCCGTTCCTACTTTTAAGGATTTCCTCACAGTTATTAAAGTCAACAAAAAGTTCTTCTTCCTTAAAGAGGACAAAGTATTCTGTATAACAGTTATAAAAGTCAAAAAGGTTCCATTAGGATTTGTCAGATTGAATCAACATCGGGCGAAAGTCGCGAGACAAGTAAATCCATCCAATCCAATCCCTAGTTTAAAAACATTCTTCTGTATTATAAAAACTGTAAGAAAATATATAGAAAAACAACGAGATTACCCAAAATCAAGTTTGATCTCACCAAAATACCCACCAAGAAATTCGGTTTATTAAAATAGTAGAAAGAAAGACATATATTATGAGATTCAATGGTCTATATTATTTTTTAAGGTTATTTACATAGTCACTTTCTAGAGAATGCCACAATTATAAGAACATCACATCCTTATTGTCCGTCACTATTAAGGAATATACCTTATTTATTGATGTTAGCAATTATATTTTAAATATCAAAATACCCTTATGAAATACGAAGTACCAAAAATACCCTTGCAATAAGTTAATATGTGCCCCTTTGGATTGGGTCACCTTCTCTTTTCCCCCGTTCCTCCTGTTGTCTCTCTCTCTTTCTCCATATCTGTTAATGAACCAAAGAAGAAAAAATATCAGAAATCGATTCGGTTTCAATTTAAATGGTGCAGATCGGTTCGGTTCACATTTATTTGACTAAAACTATAACCGCACCATTTACTAAACAGTTCCACTTTCTGAAACTGTGACCGTTTAGTAAATGATTTCAGTTTCCACGGTTTCTAAACGGTGTCGGTTTCACGGTTTTAAAACGGATTCGATTTCGATTTATTCCATACGGTTTGTAAAACGGTTCACAATCGGTTTGTTATAACTTGCAACCATCTCTAAACTGAAGATCATAAGCTTATCAAAAAATAATTGGAAACCACAAATATATAAGAGATTCTATATTAACGATGGTATGTCTTAATTTGATAATCTAGTGCTATTTCTTTGTATGGCCATTCTCAAACATTTATAACTAATATCATACAACATCCAAATCCATCTTTCTACAGCATAAAATATTAAAATGACAGGTGGTTCAGCCAAAACACCCCATCTATGATAACATAATAACATAGTAACATATATGGATTACAAGTTCATGATCTAAAGCCTAAACTTGAACTGAATTGCAATAAATCATACCAAAGCAGAATGGACACTTAATTTAATTGTTAATTGTTATACGAATTACTACCCCTTCTTTATTTAATTGTTATACGGATTAATCGGATCAGTTTAAACGTTTTAAACAATTTCAATTCAGTTTGTAACCAACGGGTTCCACAGTTAAAATCGATCCGACCCTTTTAGCTAATCGGCCTGAAACTTGAAACCATAACCGCACCATTTACTAATCGATTTTGTGGTTTCGGTGTAAACGGATCGATTCGGTTTTGATAAACGGTTTCGATTACAAATTCACATCCTTAATAGAGATGGTAACAAAAAAAACCACATAAACACTAGAGACAGAAGTTCAGAAGTCTCAAAGAATGCTACAGCAGAGAGCTGGCCCATTACTGAACCTCTTACCAAAGGCAAAAGGCAAAACCTGTTCCCTCCTTAGGGATGAGCATCAAACTCCCTTTTGAGTCTATGCACCGTTGTCTCATAATTAAGTCTTGCAACAAAAAATGTCTTGTATGGATCTCCAGATACATTTGGATCACTAGATGGATCATATTTCTCAAGCTCTTCAGCAGCCTTTGCTGCACCCTGTTCCAGTTGTAGTTTGTGAATTCTAGCCCTTCTTTCAACTGGAGTTTCGCCCAATTTGACAGGTGGAGCATATTCAGGGTCTCCCAGCTCAGCAAAGTTACTCACGAATTGTGCCATTCCCATGTATGGTGGGCATTTCCTCTTCTTAGGAGGCGGTTTATATTCCAGAAGTAGAGATGGAGATAGAAAACCCAAAATAGCAAAACTAGGAACCAAAGTGCGTTGCGAGTTTTTCCTCCATAATCTCTCTCTACATCTCTTCTTTCATATCAGATGGAGCCAACCCAATCCGAAGCAGCTTCTTAGACATCCAACTCTTCCTTCTCCGACCCACCACAGCAACTAGTGGCAGTTCCGTCATCATTGTAGCCACGCGACATCGGAGAAGACAGTTTTTGTATCAATATCAGCTGCGGAAGAACCTGCTGGATGGTTGTGTGGAGCGTCGTGGAGATCATTCGGCGGTATGTCGATGGACGGTTGTGAGCTTCCCCAAGTTGAAAGCTACGGCACAATGGAGCCGTTACTTCGAGGCGGTGGGTACAACTGTCGTCTCCCCTTATACCCAAAAGGAGACTCATCGATTGAATTCCAGATTGGTTTCCCCTTTGAATGATGATGGGAATTTGTTGTCGTTGCTGGATTTGGTTGTTTCCGAGAAACCATTATCTCATCATCGTATAGTTCTTGTATAACGCTTTCTAGAATGGTGAACCCCAAAGACCAAAGATGGAGAAATCGTCCTACTTTGGTTATTGTAGGTGAGGTCGAATCGCGAGTACCTACAAGTCTACGGTTGCAAACCGTATAGTTGGAAACGGAACTGGATCGCCAGTTCAGTTCCTCTACAGGTAGAAACTGGGGGGATTTCATCATCGGTGACTGTTATGCTATGACAGAAAGAGGAATAAGAAGAGGAAGAGGAAGAGGAGGAGAAAGGAGATCAGGAATTGACGGCAGATCAGTACTTGACACAACAAAACATTCCGTCGCTAGTATTTGCCGGCGACAGAACTAATAGTGCTCACCTGAACCCTTGGTCGCAGGTATGGAGAGGAGAACGAATGGTAAAATAGTAAAGGGGGGTATTTTTGGGATAATGAAAATGGGTAACTTATCAGTGTTTTACTCATAAGGGTAAAAATGTCATTTTATAATATTCTTTAATTGTGCCTGACAGTAAGAGGTCTAAGTCTAATTTGGTGAAACAGATGGGGTGTTCTTATAATTATGGCATTCTCCAGGGGGTGGCGCTGTAAATTACCCTATTTTTTACGTAAATACCATTCCTTTACCTTTCAATTGCCCTTTTTTTACTCCCTCATGAGCCCAAAGCCCGAATTGAGGATTGAATAGGGGTGTCAACCGGTCAGGTCGGGCAGGTCTCGATTAGGCTTAATCAGGCTAGATCACTTAGAAGTCTTGTACCGTGAATCCCCGTTTAAGTAAACGAGCCTAGCTTTGGAGGGCATGGTACAGTTTATAATCGGGTTAGTCGATGTCAAGCTTTAATTGGGCTTCCTTAAATGACGGGTCTTAACCAAGCCTTAACTAGGCTACGAACCTATTTAAGTCTAAATGGCTTTAAACATGTCTACCCTAAAATTCTTTTCTTAAGTTGGTTGAATGCCCAAAAATATATGAGGAAAATCTTCAATAAAAAAAAAAATGATATGAGGTTATGGTCGTTCTTACAAAGAAAAAAAAGAGATTATGACCTATACAACTTACAAAATAAAGCTTAATTAAATCAAATTCTATTACAAAGCAAAGGGTAAGAAAGCTTAATTTGTTTTTTACTAGTAGTGGCAAAATAAGAATTTTATGTAATATTAAAAGGGGTCGGGCTGAGTCGGGCCACAATGAATCCATTCAAGCTGGGAATATAAACGTGTCGGTTCTATCGGGAGCTCGACGGCCTAGCTACTTGCACCGTGAATGCCCGTTTAATAGATGTGTCAAGCCTGACATATTTATTAATCGGACCAATCCAAGTCGGACCTAGCTATGCGGGCTCAGAATTGATACCCCTACTGAATACCAAGGCGGGGGTTTCTGGTTGGATTAGGTTGCAGAAGGGGTATTGGGCAAGTCGTGTTGCAGGAAGAAGAAGAGGAAGAGGAAGTGGCAGATGGGATTGCAATAAGAAAATGAAGGGGAGGGGGGATGGGGTGACACCAGAAAATAGAGCTTCTTTTGTGGTCATTATAACTCAAAAAATTCAAGAAGGAAAAGAGTGAGAGGGGCTGCAGGGGGTGGGGTGGGAGGAAGAAGATGATAGCTGATGCCTTTCGTTGTTCTCAAGGGTAAAATTATCTAAAAAATGTACATTTTCAAGGGAAAATAGTGTATTGGGTAGTTTGGTAAAACGAAACTCAACTTTATGTAATATTTTTAAATCAAACAGTAAGTGGGTAGTTCCCATGGAAGCTTAACCAACATACCCTCCTCTAGAGGTTCACTAGTGCAAACCGTAGGGATCTTGGATCAAACTGAACATTGATGGGAATTCTTTGAGAAACCTAGGTAGAGCGGGAGTTGGGGGTGTTATAAGAAATTACTTTGATAACTCATTCAGACTACACATGGGGTTTAAACCCATCTTTGAAGCAAAGCTTGAAGCTATAGTGGAAAGAATCCAGAAAGTACAAGAGATGAACGTCTCGGCGTTAGGGATTGAGTCAGACTTTGAAGTTGCTGTCAGCACAATCCAAACGAATCAGATTCCATGGTTTGTCCTTAAAAAATGGTGATATATCCACCCTCATCTTATGATTATTCCATGGAAAATTACGCACTACTTTGGGGAAGTGAACTCGGATATTTTAGCTGAAAAGACTACGAAATCAGGTCTCTCAAGCTATATGGTTGACTTTCCTAGTCAGATTACTGAAGAGATTACAATTGATGCTATGGCCAGATCCAGATTCAGATTTCGCTAGGTGTTGGGAGTCCCTGATGATGGCATTAATGCCGAAGGTGGGGATTTTCTCTTCCTCCCTAGTGGCCGAATTGGTCCTCCCTCGTAGTTCCTTCGAATTTGTATTCTAGTTTAATTTTTCATGTTTTCTTGTCTTTTAATAATATTGATATTTAATTTAGAAAAAAAAAGAAGAAGTAAGTTTTAGTAGTTTGGTAAAGAGAAAAGATGCTGTGAGCCTAAGCCTACACACTAAGCTTCATCAGAGATATTATTAAATTAATTTGAAAGTAAATAATGCTACCCTCTAATGTGTGCCTATGCCAAAACACAAGTATAAAAAATAAGATCATATTGTCTCGCATCGCATTGAAGATTCTCATTACACGCCCTTCACATGTAACTCCGACAATAGGTAGGCTCCTTTTTCCGACAGTACGTAGGTTCTCTTTTCCTGTGAAAAGTAAACGTGAAACGATGCAGAATAACCTGTTAAATCACAGTACTTTCTCCCCTTAGAAAAACCCACAAACCTAACATGAGTTCATGGTGGCTTCTCATCACTTTGTACATCATTTAATAGTTCACATAATCTCATAACCGTTTGATACAAGAATTTAAACATCATGTACTAAAAAAGGCTATGCTCTTACAGTAATCACATTCATGAAGTGATTGATGTCACTGGTATCAGCTACCGTGTATCATATGGATCAGTACGATTGGACCATATTGAATGGTTTTATCCTTATTTAAAAATAAATAAAAAAATAAAAAATAGAATAAAACTGATTTATTTATTTTTATCAAAAAAAAAAAAAAAAACTTTAGATGATTTTGTCTTTACCAAGAATCATTACCTTATTGATATAGAATTATAGATCTATGAATACAATCAATCCAATATCTTTTTTTGGTTTTTAATGATTAAAATCTAATAACTATGTTTGAAACTATGAATAAAAGAGTTCAAATTCTTGGCAATGAACGACAAGTGATAATGATTTTTGATCGATTGGAAAGTTCTGACATACACCTCAACCGTTGAATATGTAATATCGCTCACTGTCACCCTGTACAAATCTCAGCACATGATTAAAGTGCCCTTTCCACTTAATTGAAATTCAAAAGCTAATGAGTTGCCCCACAATATGAACCTTTTCAACCTCAAAATTGAATAACCAAGATTTAACAAATTAGATCTACTATTCATGAACCCGACAGGGTCGGATTGGGTATGGGTTAGATTTTAAGGACCTAGGGTTGGGTTAGGGTTTTAATATA
Organism: Macadamia integrifolia; assembly: GCF_013358625.1. NCBI lineage: Eukaryota > Viridiplantae > Streptophyta > Magnoliopsida > Proteales > Proteaceae > Macadamia > Macadamia integrifolia. The sequence goes on from NC_056566.1 coordinate 12,129,769, forward strand.
CCCGGCCCAACCCCGACCCTGTTTCGCCTCTAGTTCTATGCTTCCATTGATATTATTTTTATTAAAAAAAAAAAACATAATCATTTTTTTCTAAAGTGCAAAATAACCATTGTGCCCTTGTTGATCAATGCCCTAATATTTGTTTTCATTGGCCAAGGCATTAGCACAGGGGCCAAACTCCCAGACAGAAAAGATTTCTTATATATCATACTATTATATAAAAGTATGTACTCCTGTCTTTGGTATACTTTTTCAAAATGACAAAAAAACTATTTACATCTACCAAAAAAAATTTCCAAATGACCAAAAAACACCCCAAAAAATCCCCAAATGACCAAAATCCCCTCAAAATTGAATATGAAACAAATATCATAATAAACTCTTTATAATTCTCTCTCTCTCTCTCTCTCTCTCTCTCTCTCTCTCTAAACGTGGAGGAGAAAGGGGGAGAGTGGAGTATTAAAAAGGCATATAATTACAAACCCTAAACCCAGTCATCCTCTCACCCCTAAAAATGGAAGATAAATCAAATAATAATAATAAACTCTATAATTCTCACTCTCTCCCTTTCTAGACTTGGAGGAGAAAGGGGGAGAGTGGAGAGAGAAATAGAGAGAATTATGGTGAATGGGGATGGAATGAACAATTATGGAGAGAGATATACCAACAAAAAAAGAAGTTAATAATAATAAACTCTCCATAATTCTCTATTTTTCTCTCTCTCTCTCTCTCTAAACGTGTAGGAGAAAGGAGAGAGTAATAATTAATTATAATTATTAATTAATTAAATATTAAAAAGGATTAAAAAGGCATATAATATTCCTCTCTCTCTCTCTCACTCATCGTCTTTGAAAAAAACGTGGAGCACAATGGGGGGAGATTCTCCATAGAAACAATAAATAATTATGGAGACATTAAAAAGGTAAGTATGGAGAGAGATATACCAAAAAAAAAAAAAAATGGCTCCTAAAATCTCTCCTTCCATTCCTTACAAAATCTAAACGTGGAGGAAGGGGTATATTCTCTCTATAATTCTCTTTCTCTCACATATCTCTAAATGTGGAGGAGAGAGGGGTGGAGTAATCATTAATTATAATTATTACATATTAAAGGGATAAAAAAAATAACTACAAAATTATAGTATGGAGAATTATGGAGAGATTTATTGCGCTATTATAATTATAAACCATACCAATGCACTATTATTCCTCCTTAAGTCTCTCTCTCTCTCTCTCTCATCCTTTTTGGAAAAAAAATTGAGCACAATGGGGGGAGATTCTCCAGAGAATAATGGAGAATAGGGAGAGAATAAATAATTATGGAGATATTAAAAAGGTAAATATGTTGAGAGATATACCAAAAAAAAAAAAAAGGGGCTCCTAAAATCTCTCCTTTCATCCCTTACAAAATCTAAACATGGAGGAAGGGGTATTTTCTCTCTATAATTATCTTTCTCTCACTCATTTCTTTGAACGTGGGGGAGAAAGGGGTGAAGTAATCATTAATTAAAATTATTACGTATTAAAGGGATAAAAAAATAGCCACAAAATTATAGTCACATAATTATGGATAGATTTATTGCATAAAAACGGTATCTTTCAATCAATTTTCATCGACTTTACAAGTTTTTATGCAATAGAATCCTTCCTTATATATACCACAGAGAGGACAAAAAATCAACTACAATATCCCACGATTTCTTAATTTTCTGTCTTTTACAACAATAGTTCAGAATTTTTCAAATTCCTATTTTTTTTTCTATTACAGTAGTACAAAAGTTCTCAACTTCAGCTTCTTTTTCTCTCGGATCACTGGTACTGTATTTCTCAATTTTAGATACTCCACATCCACAAGGTAGTATAATTCATTTAGTCTGCAAGATAGAGCTCAGGTGGAGAAGTTATTGCACTATATTATGGAAAAATCTCCAAAGGATGCGGAAAGCAAGCATGTTTTCACGTACACCGCTTTGACTTGATCAAAGATTAGTTTTTTCTTAATCAGTCTCCATGATTTGTAATATTATGATTTATTAGTATTATTGTTATATGCTATGAGAGAATTATTCGTGAAGTTGATGCCATTCTCAAGACTTCCGTAGAGGAAGATGAGACATATTTTTTTTGTTTCATGTTCCCATCTCCTTTCTATTATGGGAATTGCACTATTTAGTCTGTAGATTTTCTCTCTTGTATTCAGAATAATTAGGTTTAATTTTGTTTTTAGAAAATACAAACTTTGAAAAATCAGCTCACCAAGTTTTTCAGAACTTACTTCAAATGGATTGACCCAATAATCTTGTTTTAAGAAAACGTTTAATTAGGAGACTACCACCACGTGTATTTTTACTAGTATATATATATATATATATATATGAGAGAGTGTTCCTTAAAAGGCAATGTGGCTCCTGCACAAGTGTGGGGACCAATGGGAGCACTAGCATCTGGGCGTAATGGTCATACTATCTTTTACACACACACACACACACATATAAACTATAGATTATAGAGTATACGTACAATAGATTTTTTTTTCTTATGTAAAAAAGAATATATTAGATGGAAGAAAGAATCATGCCAATTTGTGTTGTTCTACGCTAAGACATAGGCAATGTGAAAAGACCACTCTACCCTCCATCACACCAATGTCTTCACTCGACCTCCCATTGTCCAGCATAGGTGCAATGACCGCACAAGCTAACAGAGTTCCATCACCCATATTAGATGGAGATAGGGTGTTTCAACCTTTCTGCAAAGACAATACCACTTTGCAATGGAAAATACCTTTTTGCTCTTTTTCTCTCTTTTCCGCTCTATCCTTTCTTCTCACCTCTGGCCTGCCTCGGATTGAATGGTATCCAAAGTATGGTCTAGTGACCATTGGGGGGATGGGAAAAGCATGATTTTTGGAGTCGCCATCTAGGATTCAGGGCCTAGAACCCTATGGTGGAGCCCAATTTCGATCGACGGATCGAGCTCGAACAGGGGGTTGGTTTCCTACGAAAGGAAGGAACCCCCTAATTTGACTTCATACTTTGGTTCATTCCAGAGATAGGGGTCCGTGTTAGGTTACGAGTGTGGGAAGATGTTAGGCACCCACCTCGCTTAGAATTCCCGATCTTTCTACCAGAAGCTTGGATTTCGAATATTCTGCCTTGAGAATTTTAACTGTCTAAGCTAGCACAGAAGTTCTATTACATGAAATAACACAAACATATATACATAAACTTGCTTGAAGGAATTCCACATGAAATAATAAAATTTACATAAAATAATGAGAAATGCAATTATCTTAAATACATACACATGCTATGCTCTGTGATAAGAAAATCATAATCGTTATTTTATGTGAGGAATACATGCGATAACATATAAAATGATGAAACAAACTACATTTAATGGACAGATACTAAAATTAATACATAAAACTACAACAATAAATCCTTATTTTATGCAATAAACACATAAAACAAATATATACAGAAAATGAGGGAAATGAAATTACAATATAATATTCACATGATAATAATCAATGAAAACTTTTTGATAATTTTCCTCGATTCAGGGCAACGATTCAATTTTTTTTTCTTGGAAAAATAAAAAACTTCTGGCACCTGGGTAAGAAAGTTGACAAGGCTTTTTTGCTAGGGTGGACTTCGGATTCTGGTTTCTGGGAGTCTGAATAGGACTTCCATACTATATTTCTAGAAGCAGAATCAATTCTGAAAATTTGGGCAGGGCTTCCACGTCGTATTCCTAGAGTTGAAATCAACTCGAGAATTTTGGGCAGAGCTTTCGCGCTATATTTCTAGGATTGGAATTAGCTCGAAAATTTTGGGTAGAGCTTCCGCGCTGTTTTTTTAGGGTAGGAATCAGCTCAGGAATTTTGGGCAGAGCTTCCGCGTCGTTTTTTTAGGGTTGGAATCAGCTCAGGAATTTTGGACAGAGCTTTCGCACTGTTTTTCTAGGGTTGGAATCAATTTGAGAATTTTGGGTAGAGCTTTCGCACCGTATTTCTAGGGTTGGAATCAGCTCAGGAATTTTGGGTAGAGCTTTTGCACCATATTTCTAGGGTTGGAATCAGCTCAGGAATTTTGGACAGAGCTTCCGCCCCGTATTTCTAGGGTTGGAATTAGTTAGGAATTTTGGGAAATGCTTCCACGTCATAATAAAAGTATTGAATTCAAATAAAAATAATTTGAACAGGAGTTCAATACTAACCTGATATGGACAACCTCGGCTTCCGGCAATGAGATAGTCAACTTCTGAGACAGTCAACTTCATCTAGCTTAGGATTCTTCACTCTTTTTCTTTTTTCTCTCTCTCTCCTTTGGAACAACGTTAGGGATTTTTCTCAAGGATTTTTCTCTCTGTTGTTTTCTATCTGTTCTTTTCTGCCTGTTGCTTTCTGTCGGGCTTTTACAGTGACCCAGGGGTCACTATTTATAGGAGAGGAGGAGGGGAAGGGGTGCAAAAACACCCAAGACAGTGAGAGGGAGGGCCAAATCCATGTAAGCCCCCCACAAATCCATGTAAGGGCTTACATGGATTTGTGACTCCTTACACAATCTATGTAAGGCCTTACACGGATGTGCAAGTCCTTACATGGATTCCCCCTCCCGTGTCACCCCGTTGTGTAGTGAAAAACGTACGCGTCACCTCATAAATTTTTGAAATAGTACGTGGCACCCCGTGAGGCTTTGAAATACCCTATGGCACCCTCTTACACCTCCAGATACTCCCCTAGACCGGGCGGCTACTCCATAGCCTGGGCGGCAAAAGCCTTTGGTGGAGTTCTTATCACATAATTAACAGTTGGTAAGTTTTGGTTTGGATAGGGTCCGGTTTAAGTTCAAGGTTTGATATTAGTTTGATTTTGGTTTGAATTATGGTTTGATTAAAAGTCTGATTAAGGTTTGATTTAAAGTTTAGGTTATGGTTTGATTTAAGGTTTGATTATGGTTTGATTTAAGTTTGATTAAAGGTTTGATTTTGGTTTGATTTTAAGGTTTAATTTTAAGTTTTGATTTTAAGGTTTAATCTTAAGTTTTGATTTTGGTTTGATTTAAGGTTTAATTTTAATTTGATTTTTAGGTTTAATTTTACGATTAAGGTTTGATTAAGGCTTGGTTGTTAAGGGTTTAATTTTAATTTGATTTTAAGGTTTAATTTAAAGGTTTAATTAAGGCTTAATTAAGGGTTTACTTTTAAGTTTTGGGTTCGGGTTTAGGTTTGGGTTCTAGTTGGGTTTAGGGTTTGGTTTAAATTAGGGTTTAAGGTTTTTGTTTGGTTTGGTTTGGTTTGATTTGGTTTTGGGTTGGTTTGGTCTGGTTTGGTTCGATTTAGGATTTGGTCTGGTTCAGGGTTTGGTCTAGTTCGATTCAGTTTGGTTTAGGGTTTGGTTTGCTTCAAGGTTTGGTTCAGTTTAGGGTTTGGTCCAGTTCAGGGTTTGGTCTGGTTTGGTTCGGTTTAAGGTTCGGTCTGCCTTAGGGTTTGGTCTAGTTCAGGGTTCAGTTTAGGGTTTGGTATGGTTTAGGGTTTAGTCTAGTTTAGGGTTTTGTTTGGTTTAGGGTTTGGTCTAGTTCAGGGTTTTGTCTGGTTTGGTTTCAGTTTAGGGTTTGGTCTGGTTTACTTTAGGGTTTGGTTTGGTTCGGATCGGTTTGGGGTTTGGTCTGGTTTAGTTTAGGGTTTAGTCTGGTTTGGTTCGGTTTAGGGTTTGGTCTGGTTTAGGGTTTGATTTAGGGTTTGGTATGGTTTAAGGTTTGGTCTGGTTCAGGGTTTGGTTTGGTTTAGGGTTTGGTTTGGTTCAGGGTTTTGTCTGGTTTGGCTCGGTTTAGGGTTTGGTCTGGTTTAGTTTAGGGTTTGGCCTGGTTTGGATCGGTTTAGGGTTTGGTCTGGTTTAGGGTTTGGTTTATTCTGGTTTAACTGGTTCAAAGTTCAAGTATGCAATACGGCACACCTGGGTATCCATTTTTTTCATACATTGTCGTTTTCTAGCAAAAGGTATTAATGACCACTTCCGGTCACCTTCCTCGCATCATTTAAATTTTAACCAATCACAAGTTCTGGGATAGTCTGGATTTGTGCCGAAAATTCAACTTCTTTTTGAAAGAGAAAATATGTGTCTCCTCATTACCCGTAATTCATCATTACCGAGGGGGGACAAAATTTGATGTCTACACACTTCCTTATTATTATTATTATTATTATTATTATTATTATTATTATTATTATTATTATTATTATTATTATTATTTTGGTTAAAATTCCTTATTATATCAACCCCTCCTTAAAACGATTAACTAGTCAATCTTCATTATTATGCTACATGAAAGCAAATCCTGTTTTTGGTTTCCAATTTGTTGAAATGTCCAAAAGGAATGGGATCAGATACATGCACTAGCTGAGCTCAGGATATTTGTACAATTATTGGATTATTATTAGCAATGCCATAGCTCCTTCTTGTGGAAGCCACTGGAATATAAACATTAGGGTTTCACATGAAATGTTTTGATTCAATAATTAAAGGCAGAGATGCAAAATAAGATTCCAATCTGAAGGTTAAAGGTATCTGCAAATAATTCCATATACATGTTGGGGACAATATATTAGTTGTACCCTGACATGTCACATGAATACATGACTGCACCGGCCTCCAAACCTTTCAACGTCAAGAGAGTGAAACACATTGTAACCTTTTTTTTTTTTTTTAAATGAGATTGTATTACCCAAAAAACAAACAAACAACAATAACAGCTTCTCATGGTCAATGAAAGCAAATGGAATGTTGATAGACTTTTTCCAGCAGTGAGGACTGAAGAACTCTATAATAAAGTCCTCACACTTGGAAAAATGTCAAATATCTGTACCCTTGAAGAAATCCAATCCTCAGTCTACTTTTTTTTTTTTTTTCTTCCTAATAGTTAGCAAAATGGAATTAAAAGAGAAAAATATAATACAGGATTAATGTCCAGTGTTCCTAAACGGCACACATACAATCAAAATTATTTCAATCTCTCACCTTTGGCATAGCCATCAGGATGGGAAAGAAATAAAATCCACAAATCAACGGAATCTATATCTAGGACGTTGCAATTTTTTCCAAAATATATCTAAAATAATAAAATCTGTAGAAATATTCCACTGCTCAGATCTATTGGACTTTACAGCCCTTTTAGCAAGAGTATCCACCACCGAATTAATCTCTTGATGAATGAGATAAATACCACTGAATTGAATTTAGATAACTAGCCAAGTGTTTCAAATAATGAAAAAAAAAAAAAAAATCCAACGGAGCTTTTTACTTGAGAAGCACTCCACCACCGCTTTCGAATCAGGTGGTGGGCATGAGATCCCTACCTAGTTGCATAGACTTTGTACCAGCCTCGGGCTAATGAGAGTACACATACAGCTATCAACAAGGATGAAGTTTTCTGATTTTATAGGGATGGATAAGTAATTTGACACCCCCTTGTGTCTAGACAGTAATGAACTGAATATGGATTTTCTCATTTCTCAAACCTTAAAAGAGTTTCAATCTCTTTCAAGACTTGAAGGGCATCAAGACAAGCCTAAAAGAGCGCATCAATCCCCCTTCTATGTTCTAGAAGAGTTCAATAGTTGGTTCACATTTTCAATTCCCACCACCTGTCCTTCCAATTAAAATATTTTAAGCCATTTATGGTGTGATCTTAAAGCTGATTGTACCGTGACATTTTACATGATTTTTTTTTTTTTTTTAGTTAAATCAAATTTATTAAAAAGAAAGGAAAGCAAGAGGGCTCCCTGTAACTTTTATCTATCCTCCAATGAGGATATATGTATTGGTCAGGGGTTACCTGGGCACTTAAATCAAATAGCAGGAATCTATGCTTACTAGCTTTCAGTGGTCTAGCTCTACTTTGAAGAGGAGGATCCATAATATCACCTGAGATGACATTTGTAAGCCAAAATGGGAGGGGGTTTGAGTGTAGAGGGCATCAAAGACATGAATATGAATTGGATCCTTAAGAAAATTTGGTGGATGGCTTCTAAGGACTACTTATTTGTGAAGTGCGACAGTATAGATACTTGAAAGCAGACTCTTCTTAGATAATGCAGTTGATTCAAATTTGCTCTTGTGTGTGGAGGAAGATTCTTAAGTATAGACTGCGCGTCAAGTCATTTATTCTACACATTATAGGGAATAGATTCTCCTTAAAGGTATGGGGATCGGACCCATTATGATGCGGCTTCTAACATATTGGTTACAATGCAGATTATCTTGGTAGATGGTTGGTGGAGTCCTAGCCTCTCCACTTCAGGAATCTTAGACAGGGGTGGGAGCAGTAGTATTCAGCATTAAAATGAGTATGGTTTGGATTCTATGATATAGAAAGGCTCCCAACCTGATATTTTATAAGATTAGCTTGGGACATTGTTAGGTGTCCAACTCTAATTAATGAGGCATGACCACCCGGCGTCTGGTTCAAGGGTTACATTCCTAGGCATTTTGGCAATAGTTTAGAGAGGCATAGTCAAAAGTCCTACTAAAGATCAGCTTAGGAAGAGGAATGTTTTGTTAGCCCTATGTCACGACCTGCCCAACATAGGCCCACGGGCCTAGCCCACCAAGCCCATGGACTTAGGCCGATGGGCTAAGTAAGGTCCAAGTTCTAGAGTTTTCTACAAAGGTGTAGTAACTCTAGATATTTTATTATAGATATTTATAGAAGATATTTATAAGAGATATTTTGGGAGAGATTTCTAGAATTCTCCACTAAGGAGGTGGGAAGCTTCTAGTTTCCTCCCCAACCATTGGATGGAGGACATTTGTAAATATCTTAACCATCAATTGTAACTTGGGGTGCCTATAACTAGGTGTTGCTTCATTTGGCAAAGGCACTCACCAAGGACCAACCAAGAGTGTTCAACCAAGCAAGTGAGTTCTCAATCCTTGTACTTAAGAGTTCTCTAGTGCAATACAAGTTTATTCTTCTCAAACTCACTCTTGTGTTCACTTTTTCTCTTCCCAAATCTCTTAAGGAGGGTGGTTAGGCTGACTTAGTGCTAGTGGGAGTGCTAAGTGCCGGCGCAATTGCTTAGAAAGGTTTAAAGCCGTGACAGTTGTGGTATCAGAGCTTCGGTTGTGAGGGAGCCAAGCTTGTGGGATAAGAGACAAGCGAGCTAAAACTGTGGAATAGAGACCAACATCTACACAAGTAAGCAAAGAAAGAGTGAAGGCAAGTCCGTCGACGTTGGTGTTGCTATGGAGCCTCGATTAGCTCTAGGGGAGCAAGTATTGGCCAAGGCAAAGGGGTGCCTCAATGTTGCGGAGCAAAGTGGGGAGGAGCTCAAAGGCCATATGGAGCTTAGGGAGGAGCTTGATGGCCAGATGGGGGAGCTCAAGGGGTCCTTACAAGGTGCTCTCAACACCATAGTAAGTAACCAAAAGGAGATGGTTGCCACATTGAAGGCTCAAGTGTGCAAGGCATTGGACAAGGTGAAAGCTCATATTGGAGAAGAAGTATGGGAAGGTTAGGCTACGAATAGGAGGATAGCGGCAAGGGAAGCCACTACCTCCACTGACATGTCTAAAGGAGAAGCATTAAGGCACAAGCGTGATAAGAGGGATCGGTTCAAGCCTAGAGACAAGTGCTTCTTATTTGATGAGCTACATTGGTTTTGGGATTGCCCTAGGAGGAAAGCTCTCAGTACCCTATTAGAGGAAGAGGGCCAAGAGGAAGAACCACCTTGCATGGGGTCACCAATGTAGCACAGTGCCACCAGGGGCAAGACAGGGGTCGAGGCCCTTAACTCTCAAAAAGGGCTGATGTGTGCAAAAGTGTGCATCAATAGGATGCCCACACAGGTGAAAGCAGATACGGGAGCCACACACAACCTCACCTTGGACTGAGGAGTCAAAGGAACTTGGACCAAAGGTGTCCAAGGTGGAAGGGTGTCCTAAGGCTATCAACTCCAAAGAATGTCCTATACATGATGTTGCTCGAGTGGTCAAGATGAACATTAGGGCCAAAGAGGGTGTTGAGGATGTGACAACTATGTGGCTCAAGGACGTCAACTCCCAGGATCGTCCCATAACTGATGCTCGAGGGCTCGAGACGATCCTTTGGACTAAAGGAGTTCTCCAACACCATCCAGGGGCTAGGTGCTTACTTGCCCTTTCACGGGAGGGGAAGACAAGGAGAATTTGGGAGCAAAATGGCTTGCTCCATGCCAAGAAGAGGAAGATGCAAACAACAGAACGGAGACAACCAGACGACGTTGTAGGAGACTCAAGTTATGTGACTACAACAAAAGCTCCAATAGGCATTGCTCCTTTCAAGAGGGAGGCTAATTTGGTTGCTAATCCAATCATCCAGAGACACAAAGTACCTCCTTATATGGAGTATCTAGTCAAGTGGAAGGGGCGACCAAAGAACAAGACAAGATGGGAGACAACTGGAAATGCTAAGGTGGCTCATGAATAAAAGTACCACAAGGAGGTTGTGACGAGAGCGTCACAAATTTAGGTGGGGGAGAGTGTCACGACCTGCCCAACATAGGCTCACGGGCCTAGCCCACCAAGCCCATGGACTTAGGCCAATGGGCTAAGTAAGGCCCAAGTTCTAGAGTTTTCTACAAAGGTGTAGTAACTCTAGATATTTTATTATAGATATTTATAGAAGATATTTATAAGAGATATTTTGGGAGAGATTTCTAGAATTCTCCACTAAGGAGGTGGGAAGCTTCTAGTTTCCTCCCCAACCATTGGATGGAGGACATTTGTAAATATCTTAACCATCCATTGTAACTTGGGGTGCCTATAAATGGATGTTGCCTCATTTGGCAAAGGCACTCACCAAGGACCAACCAAGAGTGTTCAACCAAGCAAGTGAGTTCTCAAGCCTTGTACTTAAGAGTTCTCTAGTGCAATACAAGTTTATTCTTCTCAAACTCACTCTTGTGTTCACTTTTTCTCTTCCCAAATCTCTTAAGGAGGGTGGTTAGGCTGACTTAGTGCTAGTGGGAGTGCTAAGTGCCGGTGCGGTTGCTTAGAAAGGTCTAAGGCCGTGACACCTAGGAACCTTTTCCTTGTCGAGAGAAGGGGTGTGCACCCATTATAGGTTTCTAGGTCATGCTTTATTTTGTTTCCAGATGTAGCAGTTGTTTGTGCTTTACTTTCTTATTTTTTAGAGTGATCCAAAGGGTCTCTGTCACTGAGTCTTGTGCCTCTCTTTGTTCTCTTGGGTCTTACCAACGGGTCTCTGTCGTTGAGTCTTGGGCCTCTCTTGTTCTCTTGGGTCTTATCCATGAGCTTTTTCCAGAGGCCGCATTTGAGAATTGTAATTATATTTTCTTCTTTTTTACAATAAATTGATATTACCAAAAAAAAAAAGACCATGATCCAAATCGAAAATTAAAAATGCAAAAAAATGATATTGAACTATAAACTTTCAGTTGAAACCATTTTTATAAATATAGAAAAAAATTGGGCATTCTGCTTTTTTCGCTAAATGAGATTTATTCAAAAATATAGAAAAAGAGAATAAAGTACATCGAACACCTAGATGGTGAGAAAACTCTCTCCCAACCCCCGCCATTGGCATTGCCATCAGCAGGGGGAAGGAGAAAAGGAACCAGCAAAACCTATAGTTGGGTCTGCCATTAGCGTCTTTACTAAGGAGCTCCGCTACATGGTTTGGAAATAAAATATTAGCCTCAGAAACACTCGTCTTTGCTGCATCTCTAGCTAAGTAATCCGCAATGGTATTTGCCTCTCTGAAGTTATGGGTAATCTTCTAGCTGATACCGTCTAAGTAAGATTTAAAGAAAGCCCATCGCTGAGCTGCGAACTAGGGAACCTTTCGTTGTTGAATCAGCATCACCACCACAGTAGAGTCTGACTCAACCCATAGGCGTTGAAATCCCAAGTCTCTAGCACGCATGAGGCCTTACATTAGGCCTTCCATCTCTGCTTGAAAGAGCCCTATGACACCCATATAAATTCTATAGGACCCTAGCACTCTTCCCAACGAGTCTCTGAAAATGCCACTAGCACCTGCTCTGCCCTGGTTTCCCAACGAACTGCCATCAAAATTGAGCTTAACCGAATTTTCTGGAGGCTTGCACCAGAATACTTCTAGAATAGGATTGGCAGGCAGGTTTTGAATAGGCAACCCCAGCCTTCTACAGCACATCATATCAGCCATGGTTCTGACCGCCCCTTTAGTGCCAGGCTTGCACCACTTTACCTCTTCAAGAATAGAAAGGCAAACGTGCCTAGAATGTCTCCATCCTTCATCATGCCTTCGCATATTTCTTTCACTCCATATGTTATTTTCCATGATGATCAACCCCATCTCCCAAGCTTCTTTGCACGTTACTTGCCTCATGGTCCTTTTCCACCATTGAAAAAGCATAGGAACCGAAGGAGGCGTAGTCCATCTTACTTTAAAGCATCCGTAAAAGAAATACTAGATTTCATTTGTGATGGGGCAATGCAAGAATAGGTGGTCCATAACTTCTTTGACCGCACCACATAAACTGCATTTAGACAAGGGCGATGCCTCTCCTTCTCACCTCCACATCAGACGGCAACCTTCCATGGACCAGACGCCATCCTAAGATGGACTGTCTAGGTTGAGCCTTTTTACCCCAGACAATAGACGCCCAAGGAACCTTAGGATTACACCTCCTAGTTTCCTCCCAAGATGACTTGACTAAGAAAGGGCCATCCAGAGATCCCATCTAAAAGCATCTATCATTGCAATCATACTGTGGAATTTTAATATTTTTTATCCGCATAAAGATTTCTTTCATCGTCTGAGATTGGACATTTGGCATATTCCACTGAAAATTGACGATAAATCTATCCATCTTCCCTATTAGTGTATGGTCCTCACTAGGCCCCATACTAGCTAGATCCTGCACCGAATTACCATCCACCCATCTGACACTTTAGAAGTTGAGCTTCTTCCCATTCCCAGCCATCCAATCCTCATTATCAGTGATTATACTCCAAACCTTCCTAACTCCTGGCCAAATTGATGAACCCCTGTAGCCCTGTCTGGGAGAGCCATTTTCCTTCAAGAAGCAGCCCCTTAGGAATTTAAAAACAAATGAATCCTCGTGCTTTATTTTCCATGCTAGGCTGCAAAGCATGGATTTGTTCAAATCTCGCATTCTTCTCAGACCCAAACCCCCTCCCTCCTTTGGACTGCTTTTGAGAATCCATCTCTTTAGTCCAGATAAAATTCTGCATCCACCTTTCCATAACATCAATTATAGAATTAGGCCACCAATAAACACCAAAGCTATGTATCGGCATCTCCAAAATTACCAATCGCATGAGTTCTACTCTCCCAGCCATAGACAATAAATTTCCTTTCCAACCAGCCAATCGGCCCTTCACCTTGTCCAAAATCGGCAACAAGAACTCCTTCTTAACCCTTCCTTTGAAAATTTCAATACCCAAATATCTGGTAGGGAAGTTACACACCAGGATGCCTAACTCTTCAATGATTGCCTATTTGCGCTAGGCAAGAATCGACCCTAGGAACAACTTGTTCTTTTCCAGATTAATGCACTGACCAGAGAACTCTTCACACTTTGAAAGGAAATTTTTTAAATTCTTCATATACCTGATTGAGGTATTAGAGAAAATAAAAATGTCATCTGCAAACAAGCTGTAAACAGGGGTATTTACGGCTCATGGCCCTGACAGAGCTTTCATCTTCTTCCTTGCTACCAGGTCGGCTAGCCCTCTGCAGAGAACCTCCTCTCCGATAATGAAAAGCATAGGGGAGATTGGGTCACCTTGCGGAAGGCCCCTCTCCACCCCAAAAAATCCCACTGATCCGCCATTCAGAAGGACCAAAATTCTGGCAGATTGCAATAACTGAAAAATCCATAAGATCCATCTTTCAAAGAAGCCAAATTTCCTCATAGTATGGAATAAAAAATTTCAAGATATGGTATCATGCACCTTCTGGATGTCAATCTTCAGCCCATACCTCCTTGCGTGGAATTAAACATCATGTTTACCATCTCTGAGGTCAAACTAATATTAGAGTATGATCTTTCCTTTCTGGAAGGCCCCCTGCTCTTCAGAGATTATTCTAGGCACCACTTTGGTTAGTCTCAAAGCTAAGAATTTGGAAATAATTTTACAAAGAAAATTCTCCATGTATAATGGGCGGAATTTATCCAGAGAGGCTGCATCCTCCACTTTTGGGATTGATGCGGCAAAAATTGACCAGACGATCTTCCATGCAGTTCCTGTTGCTTTGGCCGACCTGCACAGAAGAGATGACAGGGGAGAGCCGGCCTGACCGACGGGGGACTATCCGATGCCTAAGTCAGATCCTTCCACAATAGATGCTCAAGAGAGCTTTTCTAGTAAGAGAAGTGAGTAATCGATCCTCTCTGATGGAGGCTTACCTTGGTATTTATAGGCTGCTGATGGAGGGCAAGTGGGAGACGATTGTGAAGAGTCCTGTTTAGGCGTGGAGTCCTCAACGGGAGTTGCTCTGTGATTCTAGGAATATTCTAGGAGAATATTCCCCTCTTATCTCGAAAAGGCCAACCGTGTGACATCTATGATGACTTGTAGTGGATAGAGTCCTGCTCCTGTGATCAGGGATTATGTTCCTTGAATGTAGGAGTGGACGAGAGCACGTTTCTGGGTGCCTTGACTGTGCCGAGCCAAGGTGACAGCACGGCTTGATGGAGGCCGAGATGGTAGCACGGCCTGATGGAGGGCCAAGGTGGCAGCACGGCCTGACGGAGGTCGAGGTCGAAGCACAGCCTGATGGAGGCTGAGGTGGTAGCACGGCCTGACGGAGGGCCGAGGTTGCAGCACGGCCTGATGGAGGGCCGAGGTGGTAGCACGATATGATGGAGGGCCAAGGTGATAGCACGGCATGATGGAGGGCCGAGGTGGCAGCACGGCATAATGGAGGCCGAGGTGGCAGCACAGCTTGATGGAAGGCCGATGTGGTAGCACGGGCTGATGGAGGCCGAGGTGATAGCATGGGCTGATGGAGGCCGAGGAGGCAGCACGGCCTGATGGAGCCCGAGGAGGCAGCACGGCCTGATGGAGTCCGAGGATGCAGCATGACATGATGGAGGCCGAGGTAGTGGGTCAGTCCTTTTCTGGTTTGCATACATGCTTCGGCCGTGCTGAGGAAGGGGACATATTTTGCCTCATCACTAGTCCCCCACTCTAGCAGTTCAAATCGAAGTTCTAGAGCATTTAATTCGATGCGAAATGTGCTACTCCACTTTCTTAGCCAAGGCTGCTCAACGGTTCGAGGACGTGGCTATCGCTTGTTCAAAGGCGAAGGAGGCAAAGCTCCTTCATGGGGAGCCGCACACGATTATAGGCCAACTGAGGTTTGAGAAGAAAATAGCCCGATCTGAGGAGGTCCGTGCCAATGATGTCCGGTTGATAACTGGAGAGCTGGATTAGGTGGTTGCTAAGCAGCTCAATGCCAACAACAACTTGATGAAGGAGAATGATGCTCCCTAGGATGAGTTGTTTGAGCCTCAGGGCGCTCACAAGGAGGAGGAGCTCACAGCTAGGGTTGGTGAGCTGAAAAGGCAACACCAGGCCGAGCTGGAGGTCAAAGAGGTGTCTGAACCCCTAGGCCTGTCAGAAGTTGGTTGACATTAACATTGCTTCGTTTCATGTCGGTTCGGACTATGCCATTTGGTTCATCCTAAGATGCCAGGCTACAATCTGACGGACTATGAGTAGCGCGTTCCCACCCCTGCCACTTCGGTGTAGCTCGGTGGCTTGATCGTCATTAGTGAAGAGGTGACCCGACTCGAAGGATAGCCAAGTGAAGAGCTAGGACCGTGGATCAGCCCCCCGAGATTAGCCTTATATATATTTATATTTATGTAGATGTCTCCTTCGGTAGTGATGTACTTTGAGGGATTTTTCTCCATTTTTGGTGAATGAAAAATTTATTTTGATGTCTTCATCTCTCAGTATTCTTGTGCTTCTTTCTTTATTTTCTTGTACTTCGGGCGCGACTCGAAATGAGTAACTTGTTGGAAGAATAAGGACAAGTATAGCTGTCTGAGTGTGGCCCGGTTCCATAGCCAAGCTCATAATTGATCTTCCATGTCTAGCTTATGAACTCTTGAGGCACTAAGAATTGGACCAGCCATAGGGGTGTCGAGCTGGGGCTCAATTTTTTTATATGCCTTGTGTTAAGTTCTTTTGTGGTGCCAAGTCGAGGCTGGGGCTTGCATGCTTTATTACATAAGGTCTTGAGGTGTCGAGCCGTGCTAGGGCTTTAATACCTTAGTGCGTAAGGGCTTGATGTGCCGAGCCGGGGCTCTGGCTTGAATACCTTAATGCGTAAGGGCTTGATGTACCGAGCCGAGGCTCGGGCTTGCATGCCTTAGTTCGTAAGGGCTTTGAGTTGCCGATTTGTGCTCGGGCTTGTATGCCTTAATGTGTAACGGCTTGATGTGCCGAGCCAGGGCTCGGGCTTGCATGCCTTAGTTCGTAAGGGCTTTGAGTTGCCAAACTAGGGTCTGATCTTGTGGTGCCGAGCTTGAGATCGGTCTTAGTTGCTGCCGAGTTGGTGCCCAATCTTTGTGCCTTACAGGTTAAGGTCTTTGAGTGGCCAAACTAGGGTTTGGTCTTGTGGTATCGAGCTAGAACTCGGTCTTAGATGCTGCCGAGCTGGGGCCCGGTTTAGTGCCTTACTGGTTAAGGTCTTCGAGTTGCCAAACTAGGTTCTGGTCTTGTGGTGCCGAGCTTGAGCTCGGTCTTAGTTGCTGCCGAGCTGGTGCCCGGTCTTTATGCCTTACTAGTTAAGGTCTTTGAGTCGCCAAACTAGGGTCTAGTCTTCTGGTGCCCAGCTAGAGCTCGGTCTTAGATGCTGCCGAGCTGGTGCCCGGTTTAGTGCCTTACTGGTTAAGGTCTTCGATGCCGACGAGCTGTACTTAGTCTTAGAAGAGTCAGATATTTGAGTGAAGCTTCATAGTATATTGATGTGTGGCATGCACTTGAGACAAATACATTGCTTCGAAATAGAATCTAATCTGCTACGTGAATAAAATTGAACTGAGATATGGAAGCTAAGGTGCTGACAATATAAAATCTATAAGACTATCACCCAATCGATTGGATTTCAATGCAATCTACCGATAAAACTGTCTACTGATAAAAATGTCTACTGGCCTCAGTGATTGGGACAATAAGTAGTTGTTCAACTGGCTTGGCTCGTGTTAGGAGGCTTTCATCTCGGTAATCAGCAATTTCTACCATATATGCTAGGCCCGAGCACGGTTTCTTGACAGATTTTATGAAGTTGGCATAGTATTCCTGGGATTCCTTTTGGCTGAATTTGCATTCCCCAACTCCATTGCTGGTTGGGAATTTGACCTTCATGTGCTTAGTAGACACGACCGCCCCAAGACCATTGAGACCAAGTTGGCCAAGGATTGCATTATAGGATGAGGCGATCTTGGCAACCATAAAAGAGACCATGGTTGTGGCTATTTAAACTCCCTGTCCGATGGTTACAGAAAAGTCAACAACTCCCTCTAGCTCTGCTGGTATGCCTGAAAATCCATACAAGGGTCCTGGGGCTAGTTTTAAGGCCCCCGTGCCAAGCCCTAGTTTTATGAAGGCTTCGTATGACATGAGGTCAACGAAGGCTCCAATGTCCACTAGAACCCTATGGAAGGAGTGGTTGGCCACCACTAATTGAATCACGACAACATCGTTATGAGGCCAGTTCAACTCTTCTAGATCTCTGTCAGAGAAAGTAATGGGTGGATCCGTTTTGAGGGCTTTGACAAATTATTCTGTGATGCATACGAACTGCGCGTGTGCTTTGGATTTTCTGATTGATTCTGCCATGGGTCTGCCCATAATTGTTAGGATGGCTGGACCCATGGGCTGGTTGTCATAAGTGTCAGCTCGGTCCGTGGCTGGGTCCTTGGACGGCTCGGCCCTATCTCGACTCAGCATGGCATCATCTCTCCTCGGCTCGGGCCAGTTCCCACCATATTTCTGCTTCAAATACTGGTTGAGGTATCCAGCCTTGATGAGCTCATCAATTTCCCTTTTCAAAGACTTGCAGTCTTCAGTGTTATGTCCATGGTCTCGGTGGTATTGACAATACCGATTAGGGTTCCTCTCCTCTAGTTTAGTTGTCATTGGCCTGGGCTAGCGAAAGTGCTTCTGATTTTGGATCTCAAAGAGCAGGTTTGTTCAGGAATGATCAAGTTCATACCGCTCAGGTTCAGCTGTGTCAAGAGGCCGATCTGTTCTATTTTTCTTTGGCTCACGAGAGTCGTCCCTAGGACCCAGAGTCCTTTTCTTTTCCTTCTTCGCCTGATCACCCCTGTCAGCTATTACTCGGGAGGCCAGAACGTCCTCCATGTTGGCGCATTGATTGCACCTTGGCCTCACCTTGGTGAATCGGGAGGCCTTCCGGTAGGTTTTTTACCTCTAGTGTCACCTTGGTGAATCGGGCAAGGAACTCCCTTATAGTCTCCCTCGCTCCCTGCCTTATGTTCATCACGTTTTGCGTAGTTTTTTTCTGCTTCATACTTACTTGGAAACGTGTGAGGAATGCTCTCGTCAGCTCTTCATAGCTGCGGATAGACTATGGCCGTAAGTTCGACATCCACACCAGCGCAGCTCCTTTTAATGAGGCTGTGAAAGTTCGACTGAGAACGACGTCTGACTTAACATGAACCACCATGGCTAAGCT
The DNA here is from genome assembly GCF_013358625.1 of Macadamia integrifolia. Taxonomy (NCBI): domain Eukaryota; kingdom Viridiplantae; phylum Streptophyta; class Magnoliopsida; order Proteales; family Proteaceae; genus Macadamia; species Macadamia integrifolia. The sequence continues at coordinate 12,148,493 of NC_056566.1, forward strand.
GTAGTACAGCAGATGATCATAGGGATCTGTGGTGCTGTCATACCCATTGAAGATAGGTATCACAAAATTTAAGGGCAGCTCGGCGTCTATCAGTTCATCGGATAGTGCATTATGGGCCGGAGTTACAGTTATGTCAGTCGGGTGCCCTTGCCTCTGCATTCCTTCTATTCGCTCAGTGAGTCACTGGATGCGGCTCTTCAGGTCATCTCTTCACTCCTTGGCTCAACGATCCGGGGATCGACGTGCCCTTTCGCCTCTATTGGGGCTTCTTCCTTGGCCTTGGTGACCACCAGGCCGATCCTGACCTTTCCGTGGTGCGCCTCTAGTCGGCATGATGGGCTAGCCCTGACCCAGGTGGGGTCGATCTTTTCGAGCTGGCCTCTGGTAGTTTTCATGTTCTTCTCTGTGCGGACGCGAGCCTCTACTAAGTCTTTGAGGCAACAGTTGGTGTCTTCCTACCTGGAGTGGGGGTCTATGAGTATCATGTGTCTCTGGGCTCTGGTGATGTTCGGAACGATGAGCTCTCTTGTTCTGAGTAGGGACAGGACCTCACCTATGCCCCTCAGTAAGAGAGCGTGGTGGTATTGAATGAATAGTGCATAAAGTTCTGGCCAGCCCCCTTCTTACTGTTGATTGAGGGTGACTGTTGTCAGGAGATTCGTCGTTGAGATGTCTGCTCGAAGTAGGCCTAGGCAGCTGAGCTAAACTAGTGCATGGCACTGGAAGTGCCGAGCCCAACTGACTTATGAAATCCCTCACCAATGGGTTTGTAGCTAATACCTGCAGCAGCAAGCTCTGCATCTGCTCTTCCATGTTCGGGTGAGTTACCCGGGATAACGGGATGTGGCGAGATAGCTCAGGGTTTTGCTCGCACTGATCCCCCTCTCCCTGGGTAACTTACTCATCAGGCCTGGTTTGCTGGGGTCCTCGTGGAGGGGTCTCTGCTAGGACGTTTTCCTGCTTTGCCATTGGTGGTGAATGGAGACATCCAAGTGGTACTTCGCAAGTGGATCTTGCTCGCGTTGTCGTTGAATAAACGACCTTCTCACTCCTTAATTGCATTGGTCCAAGGTGACTTTTTATAACAGTTTCCCACAGACAACACCAATCTGATGTGGTAAAAATTGACCGGATGATCTTCCGTGCAGTTCCTGTTGCTTTGGTCAACCTGCATAGAATAGATGACAGGGGAGAGCCGGGCTGAACCGACGGGAGACTCTTCGATGCCTAAGTCAGATCCTTCTACAGCAGATGCTCAAGAGAGCTTTTCCAGTAAGAGAAGTGAGTAATCGATCCCCTCTGATAGAGGCTTACCTTGGTATTTATAGGCTGCTGATGGAGGGCAAGTGGGAGATGATTGCGAAGAGTCTTGTTTAGACGTAAAGTCTTCAAGGGGAGTGGCTCTGTGATTTTGAGAATATTCCATTCCCCTCTTATCTCGGAAAGGCCAATCGTGTGACTTCTATGATGACGTGTAGTGGATAGAGTCTTGCCCGTGTGATCAGGGATTAAGTTCTTGAATGTAGGAGTGAACGAGAGCACATTTCTGGGCACCTTGACTGTGCCGAGCCAGGTGACAGCAAGGCCTGATGGAGGCCGAGGGTGCAGCATAGCCTGATGGAGGCCGAGATAGTAGCACGGCCTGATGGAGGGCCAAGGTGGCAGCACGGCCTGACGGAGGCCGAGGTGGCAGCACGGCCTGATAGAGGCCGAGGTGGCAGCACTTCCTGACGGAGGACCGAGGTGGCAGCATGGCCTGATGGAGGGCCGAGGTGGTAGCACTGCATGATGGAGGGTTAAGGTGGCAGCACGGCATGATGGAGGGCCGAGGTGGCAGCATGGCATGATTGAGGCCAAGGTGGCAGCACGGCCTGATGGATGGCCGACGTGGCAGCACGGCCTGATGGAGGTCGAGGTGGCAACACGGCTTGATGGAAGCCGAGGTGGTAGCACGGCATGATGGAGGCTGAGGTAGTGGGTCAGTCCTGTTCGGGTTTGCATACACGCTTCGGCCTTGTTGAGGAAGGGGACATATTTTGCCTCATCAGGGATCAATACCAAAAAATTGTTATTGATCCCATAAGGCATATACTCAGTTTGAAAGAAAAATTTTACAGCCTTACAAACATCTTCAAAAATAATTTCCCAACATAACTGATAGATGGTTCCAGGGAATCCATTTGGACTAGGGGCACTTTCAGGGTCAAGGTCCCAAATCACTTCTTTAATTTCAAGGTTCAAGGGGATCTCATCCATAAACACTTCCTATCATCGTCTTCTAATAATTTGGGTATGCATTCCATCATATCTCTGTGCTCGTGGAGGGGCACAGACTTATGAAAATTCTCATAAAAATCAGTCATGTACCCTTCAATTAGGTCTTTGTCAAAGATCATCACACCATCCTCTCGTTTGAGTGACTGAATTGAGTTTTTAATCCTTCTCATTTTTGCATAAATGTGAAAAAATTTCGAGCACCTATTGCCTTGCAGCCTCTATTTAATGTAGCTTTCTCCGCCCAGAGCTTCTCATAATTCGCCAGAGCCTTCAAGTGTCTAGTTTTAGCGTCAGCTTCACAACCATATAATGAATCAGTCATACCTTGCATCTCAATGTCACACTGACCCTCCTCCAACCCCTTCTTCGCATCCTCTAGCTCCACATTAAAGTTTGGAAAGCTAGATTTGGCCCAAGAACGTAAAACTGCTTTTAGCCTTTTTAGTTTCTGCACAAAAACCATCATTGGGGAGCCCCTTATATCCTCGGACCACGAATCCTTCACAACCTGCATAAAAGAATCATGCTTTGTCCAAAATCTTTGGAATTTGAATAGGTAGTTACGAGGCCTTTTCGATCCCTCAGAGACTACCAATATTGGAGCATGGTCAGATGCTACTCTTTGGAGCACAACCTGATGGGCTTCATGAAACATGGAAATCTATGCATCATTACAAAATCTTCGATCCAACACAATGGTGACATTCCCCCTTCGCCTGTTGTTTGACCAAGTAAACTTCTATCCCTGGGAAGGAATTTGCATCATCATACATGTGTCCACCATCGCCTCGAAGTCCGTCGCCGATCCCTGATTAAAAGCACCAGGCCCGCTCTTTTCATGGGAGAAAAGGGTTACGATGAAATCCACTACCATCATCCATAGTGCATTAGGACCAGGGTATGCCGCCGCCAGCTCCGTCCACAAGTCCCTTCTAGCCGCATGGGTATGTTTGGCATGGATAAAGGAGATAAAAATATTTGTTTGCTTCCATTGAGTAGCCATAGTGATCTATTGGTCTGATGAAGACAAAACCGCAGGCTTAGACATACCCCTGAGCCAAACCACCCAGAGGTTTGGAGCCCTGTCATCTCTAACATTATGAATAAATTTCGAGTCATAGCCCCGCTTACTGAAGAATAAGGAAGGAAAATCCTTGACCATCATCATGGGTTCCGCGACACACAGAATATCATGATTTTTCTCCTTAATTATATTACAAAGAGCCAACATGGCCACTGACTTCCTCATCCCTCTGATATTCCAGAATAAGGCAATCATAAATTAGTTTTTTGAAAAGGCAATACGATCAGACTTCCTCAAAGTATGCTCCGTATTTGCCACCTGCTTACCCTTCTTATTTTTCGCATTCACGCACTCTATCTCTTCTCTCTTGCAGAGAGATCTGTCCACTTGGTCCACATCCATGTGTGTCACTATTGCAGTTCCACCCTGCACTTGAAAAGGACTGATATTGGTGATCATGTTGCTTTGCTGCAGCAAGGAAAAGATAGAATTCCTTCCAATTCCATGGCCTTGGGTCCAACCACCCCTGATTGAGATTGCCTCGTGACCTTCCCTGTTGATAGTGAATCCTGTATTCGCAGCCTCTCGTAGTGCAATCTCCTCATCCATAACATGGTCCTGCTGACCCTCCACGTCAGACTCAGAATTCAAGTCGACCTCATTCCCTTGTGACCCATACAGAGGTCCATGTCCGCTCCATTGCCTTCTGCACCGCCCAAGCTGCCCATCTCCATAAAAGGAATATCCTCCTGAGGGAGAATATTCTTGTCTAATGTGGAATAATCCACAATAGGTAAGACTATGCTTAATTGACCGTTACCCATTCTAGATTCCAAGGGATCAGTCTCTTCCCTTATTTGTTGAGCAGAAACGGTTGGAGAGATATTCCTTGATTGGGAATGAATCTCTCCCAAAATGGAAGGGGATCTCGCTGATGCAGCACCAGATCGCCAGTCACCACCATCGTCCACAGTGTACACCGCCCTAGGTATACCCGCCTACGTTCTCTCTTCTTCCCTGGCCTCAACCGCCTTCCTCTCTCTGCACTGGTGGACCAAATGCCCCACTTTCTTACAAAATCCACACCTGGACATGCCATCTTTGTACACAATCACCAGCTTGAACCAGAAAGAGTCTCCAGTTCCATGCTGCTTCCTCTCCACCTGGATTTCTTCTAGCCACTTTGCACCAACCTCCACCTCCACTTGGACTCTCGCATACATTCCCATTGACGCAACTCTAGTGCATTTATCTAAAGCTACAGGCCTTCCAGCCACCTTGGCCATCGTCAGTAGGATTTCTTCATGCTGGTACTCAAGTGGTAGATTCGAAAATCTAATCCACACCAGCTTAGTAGAGATGTTTTTTTGCGTGGATGTCGAAATCAGATTTCGACGGCTGCAACCTGATGACTTGTCCCCCAACTTTCGTCTGACTTCTCCTCCACATTGCTGCCATGTCTCCTTCATAGTTGAATTGGAACAGGATAAAACCCTTCCCCATCGGTGCCATCTTTACCCTTCCTTTGAGGTTCCACGATTCCCCCACCTTAGAAATATCATCTAATGAAATAAACCTGAAATTTGCCCAGCCAATCAGAACAAATATGAACCCCAAAAGGCATTCCTCATAGGCATCCTGAGGAATGAAAACTTTGGTGCATGATCCTACATGAATCGGTTCTGGAAGCTCGCCCACGTCTGGTATCACCCTTCCCACCACCGATGCAAAGGTTCTTGGTGTAGCAGGTTCATGATTCCCCTCATCCTATGCAGTAGGCCCATCGGTCATGGCTTCCCTCTCGTTATTCTGGCGGGAGGCTTCACTATCTACCTCCATCCTAGTACTCATAGGGCGCAGAAAATCAGTAATGAGCGGTTGCCTACCACGATCAGGAGGCCAACCACCCTCGGGCGCCTGCCTGCCACCACCTAGTGTCTCCGCGCTTCGTTCCATCTATCCACATTTGTTGTAACTATAACCACCACAATCAATGGGGCATTCTGCTAATTTCAACATATTCTGTTAACATTTAATAGCACTGTTTTCATTGGTGGGTTATCTTAAACTTATTTTTTCTTTTGAAATGTTAGAATCTCAAGTGTAGTTTCTTGTAAACTCTTGGGGTCTTCAAATTCAGTGAAACCACCTCCCCTGAATTCTCCCAAGTTTCTTTCCTTGATTTCGTGGCTCCTTTGTGAGTCTCAGTTGTCTCTTAATTGTTTGTTGCCATCCGGTTTTGTTGTCTTTGAGATTATTAGTTCCTTGAGGGGGTTTTCCTTGGGAATCTTTTAAGCCACTATTCTGTATATTCTTGCCCCCTTCTTATTTTTTCTTTTTTAGTAATAAATTGACATTCATTAAAAACAAAAAAATAAAAAATTTTAAAAAATTACAAAAAGAGAAAAACTGTGTAGTCTTCTAAATGTTAGATACCTCAAGTGTAATTTACTCAATTAAATTTTATTTCATATTTCAAATAAATTACTTAGATTTGAATAGGAAACTTTGATAATCTAAACGATCTATGGAAAAGTTTAAAATTCTTTATTAGTTAGACTTTTAAATTAGTTATATAATCAGGATTATAAAACATATTGTTTTCATTTTTGAATTATTTTAACCTTTTTGCACTGTAGTCCACATGATTTTAAGAGTCCAATATCGAAGATTTGTCAGTACATCTATAATAATATCCAACTTAGCAATAAAAATATTTAGGGAAATTTACATCCACCTCCCCTTGTGTTTGCCTTTATTACATTCTCCCCCCCCATATTTCGTTTATTACATTTAAACCCACAAATCCCAACACTGTTAGACAGTTTTTAATTTGAAAGACCTAATTGTCCCTAATTATATAAACACAACTTAGAATTACTACTACATCCCTTCTTACTTTCATGAAACAATAATCCTAAAAATCCAACCCAATCGAAAGAGAAGGAAGGAGCTTAATCACCTTGTCCGGCGAAGGTGGAGGTCCCTCATTTTCCGGCGAAGTGAAGGGATGTCTCCGGTTTTCTGCACTATCAGTCATCGTACTACTCATCTCCTCTGCAAAACCTTATTTGCTTCTACGCCACCACATCTATCAGACACACCTTCTTATTATTCCTTTCCTTTATAAATTTAAGGGATAAATTTAACTCTTAAAAACTCCCCAAAGCTTAGACACTATTCCAGAAAAGGAATTTGCAACTAATCTGCAACAACATAGGGCAGCATCTCTTCGAGTCGCACCATCCTTATCTTCCAAATGTACAACAGAATCCTTTGCAAACTCAAGAAGTTCATGGCCCTTGAAATTAAAACGAGCAAGGGTTTGCAAAGCAAGTTGCACAAGAGCAGAACCAATAAGGTCCGAAACTTGCTGAGGGTTATTGATCATATTTCCACGAACTGCTGCAACACCTGGCCAGGGCTGAGTATAATGGGCCCTTGCCAGGGCTAATGAAATGCAGTCAAGCAAGCGGTCTTGTATGGTTGGCAGCAAAGAGGGAATACTGATGGTGATTTGTTCAAGGGCTTCTACAAGTGTCGGAGAAAGACCAACAGAAAACATAGCATCCAAATGGCTGCGAACATGAGGCTCCATGGCAAGCCCCATGGCTTTTGCAAAGCTTCCAAAACAAGCTAAAGCCTTGAGAGATGGTCTACCTCTACGAGGTGCGATTGCATCACGCAAATGAACAGTAATTGTTGATAAATAGTGGATAAGTTCCCCATCCAAAGCACCAGAAATTAAACTCAATAGTACCTGGAGATGATTTCAACAATGACCATCATCACTCTTTTGTTGCTCTCAGTTTTCTTGCTTTTCTTGGCTGAGAAACTCCCAAGAGCCCGGACAACGTTCCAAGAGAAGTTGTATTACTTTAATGGCCCGAAGAGACTTCCCTTCACTTCGCCAGAGATTTCTCTTCACTTCGCCGGAAAATGCAGAGACATGTGATTTAGGGATTTTAGGTTTCAAGATGTAATAAGGGTAAAATGGTCTTTAGACTTAAGATTCTTAGTTCAAGACATAATAAGGGTAAAAAAGTCTTTTCCATTTCAAAAACTAACACCTTACTCACGGTGTTAGGATTTGTGGGTTTAAATGTAATAAATGAAACGCGAGGGGATAGATGTAATAAAGGCAAAAACGAGGGGATGTAAATTTCTCTCCTACTACTACTACTACTAATAATAATAATAATATCCACTGATGGGACTTTTAAACCAATTGTATGGAGAATATCAGCCAATTATGTCAAGAATCAGCATCTATTAAATTGAAATTTATCACTGCTTTCTAAGATCATTAAGCCCAAGTACGCATATATACCCTCATGAGTCTCTTTTTCTTATCCTTCTTTATACATCCCCCCTTTTTTTTCTCATTTTTTAGAAAACGAAGAACTTTGCTTTATTAAGGAAATAAAACGTAGAGAGGGAATGAAACAATAAGACAATGGAGATATATTTAATCAGCTCCAGTTAAACATGAGTTGTTTTACTTACACTCTTTGCATCC
>NC_056566.1:12156332-12161007 GCF_013358625.1 Macadamia integrifolia
CGATTTTTTTTTTTGAAAAAAAAATGCAAGAAATACTAAAGAAACTAGAAACTATCTCCACCTAGTGCAATAACATCAGCAGAACTCATTGGCAAGAAAAAACACAGAGGACACCTAGAAAAAAGAAGAGAATTTAGGTCTTGGATTATGATGCACTTTCCAAACATCTCAAATATAAAAGAACTCCTTCACTGGTTCTTTGAAATTGCACCTCTTCCCGACTTCAGAGTCTGGCCAACAGTTTGAGCAATTCTTAAGGTGATTGTGCATCTAATGCTATATTCTCCCGCTGCGACCGCCCAAAGAATCAAACACTGCGATCTCTTGGAGAATCTAAACAGAAGAGGAAGCCACCACCATCGGCTCTTTTGATATCCTTAAATATATTTTTAACCACTCAAAAAAAAAATATTTTTACACGCACAATCCAAAATAGCTTACCTGCAAGAATTTAGAGACATTGCTAGCTCCGAACACCCTGTGCACAGCCAAGAACTTGAGGGGTTGAGTAGGGAGAAAGTATGGTGCCAGGATGCATGTTGTATCACATCGTCGATGGAGGCCTTTACAAGCACCACAAGGTCTGGCCATAAGAAAAGGAGGAGGAGGAGAAGATTCATCAGATGATTGAGGTAAGGCTGACTGAGTAGAAGTAGAGGCAAACGATGGAAATGAGGTCATAGCGGTGATGAGTTCATCTGAGTCCATATGATCTTAGCAAGAGATATAAAAGAGTATGTATTTAATTAATTGGTGTGAGGAAATGTATGAAACACAACTCAAAGGATCAACAAACAAGAGACAGAAGGATTCAAGAGGAGAAGAATAAAAATAGGTCGTCAGATCTTGTGTTGAGAGGAATATGGATAAGCTGGAACCTTGAAGGGGTGTAAGGGTCAAGGAGAGAGGAGTGGTAGCAATTGATTTCTATATAATTTATAGCCATGTGGAATTAGGGTTTGCATAGCTATCAAAATCACCTTAAAAGTCAATGGCACTTGCTTCAGGGGCTTGCTCATCAACGTGCATAACAGTTGTCTAGGGTTGGACCCCCTACATCAGTAAACTTGGATTAAAAATGTGTTGAATAGATTTAATAGGTGTGCGGCCGATTTTACTCTCTACTTTCAAAAACTGAAAGAACGTGACCTAAATGAAGAGTTTGGATCAGCTCTGTGACGGTTTTTTGATGACCCACGCCTCCACCTTTCTTCTACTGTTGTTTCCCTTTGTATCCAAAGAGTTCCCTCTGGGTTTTATGGATCACAATTGTATCAATTGCGTAAGCAGTTGTTGATATTCTTCACATATGACCAATATGATGATAAGTTAACACAAATTTTTTGTTATAGTAAACACCAATAAATGCGAAAATAAACAAAGATAAATTCGCACAACACAGAAATTTAACGAGGTTCATACACCGATATAGTGTTTCCCTTTGTATCCAAAGAGTTCCCTCTGGGTTTTATGGATCACAATTGTATCAATTGCGTAAGCAGTTGTTGATATTCTTCACATATGACCAATATGATGATAAGTTAACACAAATTTTTTGTTATAGTAAACACCAATAAATGCGAAAATAAACAAAGATAAATTCGCACAACACAGAAATTTAACGAGGTTCATACACCGATATAGTGTTTCCCTTTGTATCCAAAGAGTTCCCTCTGGGTTTTATGGATCACAATTGTATCAATTGCGTAAGCAGTTGTTGATATTCTTCACATATGACCAATATGATGATAAGTTAACACAAATTTTTTGTTATAGTAAACACCAATAAATGCGAAAATAAACAAAGATAAATTCGCACAACACAGAAATTTAACGAGGTTCATACACCGATATAGTGTTTTACGTCCTCGGGCGAAGAAGAAGAAGAAGTTTCACTATGTACAAAAGAGATTACACCTAAACAGCAATGAGAAAATTCGCCCTGAAACCCTAACTCGGAATACCCCAAATTACAACTGCTTGCTCAAAAAGATGATAGTACATTATATACTCTTTCAAATCATGAGTCGATCGGGTCGAATCATACCTTGGGAGCTATGCCCCCCCACCCCCATACGAGATCAGTGTTAGGCTCCGAACTTGGGCCTATCGACCCAACCCCTCTACTTCCATCATAGATCTCAGAAAAATCTCATTTGGGTCACCATCAAAATATGTCGGAACAGGTCATTCTTCAAAACAAGTCATAAATTAAAAACAAACTTAACAAAAATTTATCAAATAATCGATTACCAAATAAACCCTGGATCCCGATCCTCTCTAATACGTATTAGATGGTTGAAAAGACCTAAATACGCATTCTCAAGTCCACCTAACCGTTGGATACACGTTGGGTTCTTGAAGAGAAACATGCTTGAACATCCAAACACCCTCCCTCCTACTTCTCTCTCACTTCCTCCCTCGTTTTTATCCTTTTCCTTTTTTTTATTCAACGGCCCCAAATGTTGAAACCAATTTAGGAAAGGAAGAAGACATTGGAGCCTTGAGCCCAATCGATTCTCCTTTTCTGCCGCGGTGCTGAGTCTGCTGACATATGCTACAGTCAGGACTAGTGGACTAATGGATTATTTCAATAAGAATCGACTGAGTTGGATCCGATTCCAGGTGCTTTGGAACAGCAGATTAATTGTATTGGAATTGAAATTTGGCTTGACTGAAGGCCACCGGAGAATTACCAGGAAGTAAATTATACATTTTTTTTTTTTTCCTTTTTAGATTAAAAATAAAAATTCATCCTTTTTAAAGAGGACAAAGTAAAATTTTTGTCATAGTTATAAAAATCAGATTGAATCGATTAGGATCACCCAGATTGGAGTAGCATGATTGAGATCGATCCACTCGTACGGTATAAGGGTAAAATGAGTCACAACATCAATTAAAAATAAAATAAAAAATAAATAAATTCATTCGATCAAATTACAAAATAAATTATAAGATTTATCAGATTACCTAAAATCAGGTTTCATCTTTACTATTTATAAAAAAAAAAATGGGTTTCATGTTTACCAAAATACCCACCAAGAAATTTGGTTTACTAAAATAGTAAAAAGGAAAGATACATATTATGAGATTCAATGGTCATTATTTTTTTTACGGAAATGTCATTTCTTTATCAAGTTTGGATCTATTGCACCTATGATCACCTCATCATACATGTGAGCAACCAACATCTATTTCATTTCCTACCATTACAAAGGTGAAGTGGGGTATATATATTTCAAAGTAAAAAGGATAGGTGTTATATGCTTACATGTATAACTAAGTGATTATCCAAATTCTCCTTTACCTTTCAATTGCCTTTGTTTTTACCCTCGCATATGAGTCCAAAGCTCAAACTTGGGACTATAGACAAGGGCAAAATACCCAAGCGGGGTTCTTGGTGGATTGGGTTGTTGCAGGGGTTCTTGGTTTTTGTGGTCATTATAACTCATAAATTTTCAAGAAGAAGAAGAGTGAGAGGGACTACAGCTACAAGGGGTGGAGCAGGAGGAAGAAGATGACCACCAATCTCTTTCATTGTCATCACGGGTAAAACTATAAAAAAACATACATGGTTAAGGGAGAACAATGTATTGAGTAATTTGGTAAAAGGAAACTCAATTTTGTGTAATTTTGTTAAGTCAAACAGTAAGTGGGAAGTTTGGTAAAGGAAAAAGATTCTTTGAGCCTAACTTGTACGCACTATAAGCCTCCTCCCATATATTGTTGTATTAATTTGAAAGAAAGAATGCTATATCCTCTAGTGTGTACTTACCCAAGACACAATGGATACAAAAAGATTGTGCTACCCTTGCTAAAGATGCTCCTGCACGTCCTCCCATTGTCGAGGTCTGCTTACATATGTACTTGCGTCAGAAGATAGCATTCTCTTGCCCTATTTATTTATTTACTTATTTTTTTGTTGAGAATTTTATCTTTACGAAGGATCATTAGGATCCTGATACAAATTGATCGATGCAGTCAATCTAATACTGATTTTTTTTTTTAGAATATATACCGATGTTTGAAACCGTGATTAAAGTGGCTTCTCCTCTTAATAAAAATCCAAAATCTAATGAGTTTGCCCCCACAATATGAACTTTACGACCTCAAATTTCAATAGGCAAGATTCATAATCTGGATCCTCTCTATTCGTGGGCTGGCCGGCCGCCCAAAGACCACAGCTATTTTTTAATTTGGCTGAAACCATATGTGGCTTTTTTTCTTTCTTTTTGGAGTGGATTGGAATGGATCTGCTTCCACGGGGGAGGAGCTAGCATGGTTTGAGGAATCAAATCGGATCGATTATATCGAATCAGAATTGGTTTTGATCAATTCAAATTTTTTATCAATATTATATCGGTGGTGGATCAGTACCCTGTAAGATTTCCTATTAGGTGGGCTAGCATAGTCAAAGATTTGTTTCCAAAACCGGTTTAGTGGTGTTGACTAAAGATGGAGTAAGCAGAAAGAATCCAATATTATTGGCAAGTGATCTCTATGGAGATATTGGATTCTATTAGCACACCTTAATGGTATGAAATATTTATTACTATGTGTGGACCTAAGGTATTGTTTCCTTAATGGGGAGGAAACCCTAATTTTATTGCAGGGTTGGTCCCTACCCTCACCCCTATATATAGTTATCACTGACCCATTAAGTGAGGCTAACGAC
>NC_056566.1:12161220-12166290 GCF_013358625.1 Macadamia integrifolia
AAAAAAAAAAGAAAGGGACCAACAGTTGTAAATTAATTAAAACCCAATAAAGGCTATAGGAGTTTGTAAGGCAACCGTGCGACCACCCCGAGGTTGGAACCATGGACGGGAACAATCCTCTACCGCTCTCGATAGGGAGCCATATGAATCTCATCCCGTTAATGACGTTCTGATCGCATGGCTACATCTCATCAACCAAACATAGGCCTCATCAAGGATACAGAGGTACGAGCCAATAGTTCAATCAAGGTCCTAAGGTGATCGGATACTGGCTCGGTTCTTGTTGGGATGGGTTATATAGTTTTTAACTTTTGAGCCTTTGGGTTCAAGCCCAACATTGAGTTAAGTTTGTTCCTTAAGTTTGGGCTGGTGGACTCAAGCCCAATATATATATATATATATTATTTAAAGAGTTCAACTTATTATTATGGTTCAAAGAATTGAACCAAGTGATTTTACTTTATTACCCTTAAGCTTTTAAGTCACAATAATTGGGTTTTAATTAGACTTGGGCTGGATCCATATGGTTTGACTTAATTTTATATTTTATATTTAGAAACTTAATGGGCCAAGCCCATGTACAGATTTGTTTAAGTGTAATGGGTTTAAAAGCTCATAGGCATTATCTCAAATGGGATGGATTGAACCAACACAATTCGAACCGGCTAAATCAAACTCAATCCAGTGAATCAATCAATAGGTGAACCAAATTAGATTAGAAATCAAGTTAACACAAATGGATTCGTGATACGGAAGCTATCTTCAAAAGAGAGTATTGTATTACTTTGGGACGAAGAAAGTATTATGTCAAGTTGACTAAAAAAAAAAGGAAAGGGGGCTTTAAGAAATTGTTGTTTTGTGATGACTTCATAAGAGGTAAGATTGTAAGGACAAAGCCTTATCACCAATTTAACTAGAGTACAACGGTAAGAGTTGTATTAATAGCTACAAAAAAAAATAAAAAAAGGGTTTATTGTTTCATTTAAACTGTTATGGGCTTAAACCCATGGGCATGATCTATTAGTATATATATATATATATATATATCAAATGGGATTTGTAAAGTGGGCTCTCTTACGTTTTAAAATTTCATTCCGTTTAAATTTATGGTTCATACTAAAGTCTTTAAACAGTCATCATTAAGGTATTGTCTTGATTCGAACCAGTTTTGATCCGATTCAAAATGAAATGGTTTATTGACTCTTATGATGGGTATTTATTGTGCCACTTGAGAGGACGGAACACTGTAACACCTGAGATTACAAAATCTATAATTCCGTTATATTTTTGTAGGATAAAATTTTGTCCTACTACAGTTGATAAATAAATCCAATATTGTCTATGTATTGATTTATTTATATGGCATAAACTTGTTGTTTTGTGATTTTCTTGAACCAACCCCGGTTATTTTGATGGTTTCTTCAATACTATATTGTCTGTGATATCTGGTCTATAGTCTATTTATGATAAAGGTAATTTTAATGGAAATGCATTGAAATAAATGAGTCTTTTTTTGTAATGGCCAGTCTTCAAATAATGTCCAATGAAGTTTTTCATATTTAAAACAATTATTTTGAGAATCCCAAGGCCTTGTGAATAATAAAATACCATTGGTTTTCATGATGTCATTTTATTATGTACTTGGGACGTTGTGGATAATTACTTAACTGGTCAAACCAGTGGGAGGATGTAATTATATATTATGAAATGTTGTTTATGGTTCGACCAGTGGATGTATGTTCAATATACTGGGTTGAATTTAAAACAAGAAAAATGAGACCTATATTTTGTGTTCCATAACTGTTTTGGAACAGCTATAGTGTTTTGTCTTTATTCTATAATGACTTCAGAATTGTATTTCTGTTTATGCATGTTTTTGCACTGGTTTATCATTACTATGATATTAAAAAAAGTCATTTATGAATGACATAGGCAGAAAATTAATGACATTTTATGTTTGCATGTCATATTTGGAATACTCTATGATGAATAAATATATTGGAGTTAAGTTGGGTGTAAGCTTTCACACATGTTTAGCTGCAAAACGCATTTCTAAGGAACCATGAAAGGGTAATGTGGATTCCACCAAAGTGACGTATATTGTTCTTTCATAGTTTTCCCTAGAGCAGCATAATAGATGACATTTGCCTAAAGATGATGTCACCAAAGTTAAAGAAAATGACAGTAACCTAAGGATTCTGATCCCAAAGGTAAGGGGATCTCAAAAGTTATTGTTCTTTTCACAGTTAATACAAGAAAATGAGAGGACCAGTGTATTCCTGTCTTAAAGGATAAGGATACAGTTTCAACTATAACTCTTGAGTGATATAGTCATTACAGTGAATGCACATGAATCTCACCAAGTTAAACTTTCTTATTGGTGTGGTCTATTTAAATCAATTTTTGTGAAGATTCTTGTGGCTAGAGTTGACATCTTAAAAATTAATATTAATAATGATACCTATACTCACATTTGAGATGTTATGACACAAGATCATTCTAGGTTGCTTCTACATGTTGATGGTTTATTAACTATTTTCAGCATAGTTTTAATGAAATCCAGTTTTTTAGTCTAATAATTGTATAGACCATAAATAGTTTATGCAAATGGAATTAGAAATCGTTTAATTTTGATTTATTGAAGTGACTTTTAAAATCTGTTTATACAGTTGACTATTTTGACCATGTTTGTTCAAGCCAACAGTTAGGTCCAATTATACTATGAACTGATTTTGACTCATATAACTGATGTTTATAATGGGTCATCTAGTCCTACTCTCTTATATTAGTGGGAGAATAAATTATTATCCTATTGAGGGTGATAGATGTATTATACATGTTTTATTATGTATACTACACTTGTCGTTTCATGAATTTTAAGTCAATCTGGGGTATTTTGATATTTTCTTCGATATTATATTTATCATCCGTGACATCAGGTTTCATCACGAGACACATAATTATGAGTTTTGACACCCATTTATGATTCAAAATATCACAAGTGCATTGTTTAAGTAATATTTCTTCGAATTTATATGTCATATTTATACTTATGATAAAGTTCAATTTTATTGAAAATTCATCGAGATAAAACAGATATATTATATTTGAATGATTTAAATGAACTCATTAAAGTTTTAGTGGCTTATTGGTATAAAGCCTATGGAGTTGTTTATACTTATTATGGATCTAAGCCAACATTACCTTTATTTATTAAAGATTTATTGTTGTTTTTAGCCTATAAGTTATTTGGTTCATGTGCCCTATTAGCTAATTTTCTTTTGACTTAAGGAAATTATGGGGCTTTATTATGATTGACTTTAAAGTTTATGAGCTAATATTTGTGTTTGATATTAAATTCATTTGGGTAGAAAGTTCATATTTGTATACAGCTTTGTATATCTAATGAATTATGGATAAAGTAACATATTTCATGTGTTTTTTGTTATCATGAATAAATATTATGAACTTTCATATTTAGCATGTTGTCATTATAGAAAATACCATATTTAGATTTTTATTTATTTATGGTAATGGCTGGAAGTACAAAACTGTCATACTAAGAATGTACTCACTTTGATAACTGTTAAATTATGGTATTACCATATTGACTATTAAGGTTTATAATGGGTTGCTTTTGTGGACTTATGTTGAATATTTTATTAATTAAATATTAAAATAGCTCATCTTGTTGTTTGCACCCAAAATCTAAACCCACGGGCATTTGGTAGCAATCCAAGTCTATAGGTTTTCATAATTTCAATAATTACACTTCCACTTAGTGGGCTAGTTATTGAGATTGTGAAATCACTATTGACTATTCAGGATGGGTTGCAGTCAAGGAGACCATATGGCGAATGATGTGCTCTTGCCACCACAGGTGAGTCTTCATTTGGTCGGTTTTGCTTGATAGTGTGAGGGTGACATTTTGGGCTTCATAGCTTTGGAGGTTTTTGTCTTACCACCACAGGTGACGGAATCTTCAAAGTGGTGTTGTTTCGAGCGTCTCGCCTTGCATGTGAAAGATTTCACTACGTGTTGGGCGATCTTGCCACCACAGGTGTGACCCCGATGACGTAGAATCTTTTTCCAGTTTCTGTTTTCCTACAGTTATTGAAAACAATACTGGGATAAATCTGATTAACAACCCAATTAGTCAGATTTAATTATATTGTTGGGAAGTTTAATATGCCTTCTATTCTTGAATATTATATATTTTGATAAATATGTATCATTATATTTGTTAGCTTTGACTTCTCAACTATTTTCTGTTAAAAAAATTTGAATGGTTCCAATTTTAAGGAATGGAACAAATCCTTTAATATTTTTCTGGCTATTATGATAATAAATTTTAATCTTGAATTGATGAGCCTCATAAGCCAGTGGTTGTTAATTATGTTCAAGTTAAGGTCCTTTATGAAAATGGGAGAAATCGAATAGGTTTATCTAAAGATCAGTGGGAGTAAGCTCATGAATCATAAATTTCTGTAGAACTATATTATTACAAATTGTTGACTCTATATCTAAACCATTGAGGATGTTCTGTGACAACTCCGCTGCGGTTCGTTTCTCTCATAACCGTAAAGGCACTTCAGACTCTAAATACATTGACATTAAGTAATTTTTTGTCAGAGAGAAAGTTCAAGAGTCACAGATTACAATGGAACAGATTGCTACAGAGAACATGATTGCAGATCATCTTACTAAGGGCTTGACTCCAAAAGTCTTTTAAGAGCATATCACTAATATGGGACTTGTTAGTTCTTTTGATGAATTTTATTAGTGGGAGTTTTGCTCAATATGTTTGCATTTGACTTTCAGTTTTATTGCATTATTATTGTTCTCAAGAATATATATATATATATATGCATTTTTTATGGCCATTTGTTTATGTGTACACACTTATCTATTTGCCTCCTACAGAATATTGAGGTTATATGTGATGTATTTACCTCATTCGGTATCTGAGGTTCCAGTCAATACACATACATCCAGTCGCTAGTAAAGCTTCGTTTGATTGAGGTCTAGTGCTAGTGTTGTGGGACATCCGGATCCAGTCCCAATGAGTTT
>NC_056566.1:12170424-12187184 GCF_013358625.1 Macadamia integrifolia
AAAAAAAAAAAAAAAAAAAAAGAACCACGGAATTTTGAGTGAATCTTGATGCATATTATAAGTACTAAATAAAAGTGTAAGAAATGGATAATGTAAGATACCTTTTCAACAACAGATGTGCTACTTGAAGAACCCTTCTTCTTTCCTTTAGGTTCCTCTCTCTTCCAAGTTCTTTTATTGTGGCCAAGTTGCAAATTTCACATCTGAGAGATCTTGATATTTTCCTAAAGTCAGCCAGAGGTGCCTCACTAGGTTACCTTTTCCTATTCTTATGTGGTCTGCTTACTGGTCTCTTTAGAAGTGGAGGTTGGACAACACCTAGTAGTGACCTTGTTTGAGATTTTAAAATGTAACCGCAAGCGTACGGATCCGTGTAGCTACGGGTCGAACACAGGGAGAGCAGCCACTTTATTTTTTTGCTTCTTTTAATAATGCAAAAGTAAACCGATTAATGATTGTGATCTAATTCTAATTGCCGTCCTAAACATATGTATCTAAATTAACGTCCTAACCATTCGTCATCTAAGAATTTAAAAAAGCAAGTCACGCAATTAAAGTTAAATAAATAAATAGCTGAAAATAAACACCCCACGCAATTAAAAAACAATGAAGGAAAAAAATGCTGAAATAAAAATAAAGTAAAAGAAAGGGGATAAAGCTAGAGAGAGACTCACAAGTAGGTTTCTCTACTTAGCCCGAGGGATGCATCATAATATGAGCTCTCCTACTTGACCAGAGAGTCACTCTTACAAGGGCTACTCTATTTGGCTTTAGGAAGAGGGAAACAATTAAAATAAAACAATAAAATGATGGTTCTATGGCTAGGAGAGGCAAAGCCAACACATACACTTGCCATGAACCTTGGGGGAAAGGGAAAGCAACAGTATAACAACTGAAATTAAAATCCTAAATTAAGAAATAAAGGGTAGTCAGAAGAGGAAATGAGAGGGGGGAGAGAAGACTACTGAAGGAGCCTACTTACTTGAACTTCATCCCTTGAACTGAAAACTTGATCGATTTTAGATACTACTAGTACTAAAAACCAGATCTAGAATAAACCAAATCTGAAATTTCTAGTACTAGAGAAAACAAATCTGAAGAAAAAAAAAATTGATCTTGAAAGACATACTTCATAGCTTGTTCTTGTCACCTAGAACTAAGCCTAGAACTAGAACTTGAAAATTACTACTTCAGTTGTTTAAACAATAAAAATAAAAGACTGAATAAAAAAAAGTGCTTGCATTAATTGAATAAAAAGAACTTACAAAAGTGTTTAAAGCATAAACCTAAAACTAGAGCTAGAGAAAGAGATAGAGCAACTAAGAAAAAATAATAGAAGAAGAATGAAGTGTCTCCCCTCCTATTACATGAGTTGTATTTATAGTGAATGGGGAGGTAGGGTAACAAATTTCTTTTTCCTAAAGGGAGAAACCTATAATTGATAATGAGATCTTTTGAGACCAAAAGTACTAAGGTGAAGGAGAGAAAAAAGAGAAATAAACTTGGAGAAATTTTCTATAATTTTTTTTTGCTTATTTCTTTCTTTTTTTTTTTTTAATTTATTTTTCTCTTCTTTTTCTCCCTCCAAGGGACGATTTTCCTTCTTTCTTTGTGTGATTTGGACAATCTTTTGGTGATGATGTGGAGGAGAGAGAAGATTTGGACAAGATTTATTTCTCCATTTTTTTTTTCTCTTCTTGTGGAAACCCCTCCCACGATTTTCTTTGCTTCTAATTTGATGTGAAAATCCCTTCCATGCCCTTAGTGCTTTAATTGAGTGAAAAGTAAGAAATCTTCATCAAAATTCTCTAAAAAAAAGATAACCATGAGATTCAAACTTGAGACCTCCTGGTGAGCAAGGGAATTTTGCACACCATAGCTCACCAACTACACTAGGTAGTTGTTGTTAGAGAGATATGACGCCCGCCTTTAAAATACAAAACCTGCAAAAAGAGAGTAAAACTCAAGGTAACTCTATTCTAAATATATAAAATGCATGTTTTATTACCCTAGATTTCACACATAAATGTGCTCATCAGACCCAATTGTCAACTCAGACACATCTAGAACAGGATATATCATATGTTGATATGTTTTCATATAGTTCTCCTTTGTGAAGTACACTGCACAATAGTCTTCATTCTTTTCCAATGCAATTTGGCAAGCTCTATAAAACTTCATGTATGGAACATCACAACTAATCCCATAATTCTTACACAGTATAGCACCCATTGCTTCATGATCCATTTCAGGGTCAGCCTGTAGTTCAGCTACAAGTTTGTCAGCAATCCATTGTGAGGAAATAAGCTTGCCCTAACTTCCAGGTACAAGTGTGATTGGGGTTAAGAGTCTTCAATAAAAATGCAGCTCCATGAACTCTCCATGAACAACCATCTGATGCACACCTCATTATGAGCCTTGCCTTCTTATTTCTTTCAAATATCAGCTAAGAACTGTGACGAATAGAAAACTCTTTAAGTTTATCCTAAATTCATTCACATCAACATATATTGCTCCAACCTTAAATTACTATCATCACCATCATCATGACAAATTATTTACTCATAGTCATCTGGATCATAGGCATCTAGATCATAATCATCTAACTCGTCATGATTGTGTACATCCTTCCCATGCTTGTTTTTTTCTTAAACAATGGTCCTCTAGATCATTGTCTTGATAAAAAAATTCATCATCACTTTCACTCTTACTTAAGTCACTATGGTCACCAGAATCATACACAAAGTCCTCATCACTAGCATCTGAATCATCAATTGAATCACACACATCATTAAGATTTATTCCCTTACCCTTTATTCATGCCTACTAGGCTCAATAGCTCCCTTACTTGCTTCATTCTTACAAGGCTCAGTAGATGTCACACTCCGTTCACACAGAACCGGACCAATGACCGAGTTAACTCCGGTTAACCCAAAACTTGCCAGGATCATCTAATACAGTATCCCACCACAGCATACCCACATTTAAGATAAGTGTTCAAAAGTTCAGTGAAAGACTTAAATTACCTGTAAATATCCCCAATATACTTGATACCCAAATTGCAGTATATAGCTAAGTACATGTGGGCCCGCAGGAATGATATTTATACAAAAAGAATAACAATTTACGCATCAAGTACACAAAAGGGGAGGTCATCAAAAATTAAAAAAGTGAAATCCTGTACGGTGCCATTACTGCGGTCCTGTAGCACAGCCCTTGCACATGCAATCAGCACCATGCTCATACTCCTCAGGGACCCACCAATCCTCAATAGGAAACTCGACTGTGGGGCCTGACTCCTGATCTTCCGGCAGGTGACCTCTAAAATCATCTAAAAGAGGTGTGCACGTAGGATGAGCTCACTAGCTCAGTAAGTGAAAAGTAAGACCACACAAACATTCACATCCATATGCACTATATACAATGCAATTCATTTTAATCTTATCCACCTACACAACATTACTAAGTCTTAGGTTATGCGCTACTCATAACCACAGTGCGCATATGACCCGGGTACGAGTCGTGAACTCCATCCCGTGATACGTCCATAGGGTTATCGGAGAAGGCCCACCGTGAGTACTCAAAAAAGTAAAGCATGTTGACTATCGGCTCTCAACATTAAAGTAAATGACAAAAATGTAAAGGTGCCGACCCCGGTAATTTAAAAGCAGTATGATTGGCCCTCTTGAATAAACCACTGAGGTTGCCGACTGTCCTAATGACCCATCGGGCATATGTCTAACCGCCACAGTAACCCAACAACTGCGACCACTGCTTCCCTCAAAGTGATAACCCAACACCTTAACCCCTGTTGGAAAGGGTCGTAGCACAGGGAATAATAATCCTAAACCACATGCTCCTATATGACAAAGTACAATTGTATAGTGCCACCGCGTCCCATACCACGGGCCACCAATGCACTTATTTCCAAACCCACTATGGTGTCTAGTCTAATAATGCATCATCCACAGTAATCTAACCATTTATCACATAAGCACATCAACATTTAGCATTGAAAATATAAAGCACAACACATATATCATAAATCATTTGTTTAGAATGCACAAGCAATATGTGCGAATGACATACAAGGATGACTAATCTACACATAATTTACATGATGACATGTCTAGTCTAGATACAATTTAATAATGCAAAAATAAGCCTTAAAATAAAGTCAAATGTCCTCTCCCCAATTGCTTGTCGGTACAAAAGCTCACGTTCGGTACGGGTGAGATCCGGCAAGAGAAATATAAATTCTAGTGGAACTTATCATAAGCAAATGAGGTTAGAATTTCACCACCTTGGGGTCAAAACTAATGAGGTTTGATGTTTAAATCATGTTTTAAATTATAAAAGAAGATTGCCCACCCGTTTTGGGTCCATTCGGGCTCAAAAATCTGACTGGTGGGCCAACAGGTGGGCCAGACAGCCCACCTGTCTTCTCCCACCAGTCCAATAGGCGGGTCAGATAGCTTGTCAATTCAACCAGCGGGCCCCTACAGGGGAGCAGGTTCACTCGCCATTGCCCGCCTGTTGGAATTATGGTTCTGCCCCAACAGGCAGGTCCCTACAGGAGGGCGGCTTCGCCCGTCGGTCTTCGGCCACCTGTGGGGGCGAAAATTGGTTTTCCTTTGAAACGCTCCTCAACCTTAGAAAAATCAAATGGGGCTATTCCAATCACATTTTTCACACATCTAAGGTCTTATAAGATGATTCTAACCTAGATCTAAGTTATATTTAAAGATTGAAAAGCAATCTTACCTTTTTTAGTCAAGAACTCTTCCAAAACCCCAAAATCACCTCTTAACTCAAGAAATCACCAATGCTCCTCAAATCTTGTAAAGACTTCTTTAAACCTTCAAAATCAACACATAGACTATCTATTAAACCTTAGATTCATCATCTCAAGTGGGATTGACAAGATCTCAAGAAACTCAACCCAAATCAAGGGTTTCACTTGGGATTTTGTGAAAGTTTAAGAAGTATAGTCTTCGCTCACCTCAAATCGTAGGTCTCGTGTTGGGGATCACTTTTTTGGTGCTGGAATGCGAAGATCAAAGTACAGTGTCGCTTAAAATCATTTCTTCCTCTTTTTCTTTCTCTTTCTTCTTCTTCGTTCTCTTTTTCTTCCTTTCTTTTCTCTCTCTTCTTTACTCTTCTCACCCACTCTTTAATGCATTAAATGAGAAAAATAAAAAACACAATAAGTACTATTTATACTAGAGAATAACTGGTAACCACATGGGTGGGTCACACTGGTGTACGGGTTTGCCCGCCGGTGACCGCCCACCTGTTGATTAAAACTTAGCCAAACAATTAAGATTTCGATGGAGTTCGACTCTTAGCATGTATCTCACTCTTGGCACAAGATATATAATACGTATACACTTTAGGATACGACTACATACCAGCATTACCCGTACATGGCCTTATGATATATGCATGTACATGGCTTGGGTACACCCGTCTCCTTTGGCACTGACTCAGACTTGTCTGGCCAACCTGTGTTCAAAGTCATCCTTGCCATCATGGTCCATAGGGAACCTGCCTTAACCCTCTCTAGTTTGGGTCCTGCATGGTTAAATCGGGTTAACTGTGTAAGCAAACTAGGTTTTAAAAGTAGGGTATCACATTTACCCCCCCCTTTTTGAAAATTTTGTCCTTAAAATTAGCATACCTAGTTGTTTGAAAAGATGAGGGTACTTGGCTTGGATTTCATCTTCTTTCTCCCTAGATGCTTCTTCAAGTGAATAGTTAGCCCATCACACCTTTACGAAGGAAATGGAGTGGTTGCGAAGGGCTTTCAATTTTCAGTCCAAGATTTTGGCTGGCTGTTATTTATAGGTCATATCAGCTTCTAGATATTCTGGTTCCACGAGTAACACATGCGATGGATTATGAACGTATCGCTTCAGCATGGATACATAGAATACATTATGAACATGTCCAAGCGAAGGTGGAAGAGCAAGCATGTAAGCTACTAAGCCAATCCGAGTCAAAATCTCAAATGGGCCAATGTATTCGAGCTCAACTTACCCTTTCCACGGAATCTATGCAACCCTTTAGTAGGAGAAATCTTGAGAAACACCTTTTCTCCTGCTCGAAACTCAATGTCTTTCCTGCCGGTGTCTGCATAGTTCTTTTGACGTGACTGAGTTGCCTTAATCCTTTCTCGAATAACATTGACCTTGTCATATGTCATCTGTATCATTTTGGGTCCTAACATTCGACGTTTGCCTACCTAATTCCAATACAGAGGAGTTCTACACTTCCTACCATATAACGCCTCATATGGAGCCATCCCAATTGTAGCTTGAAAACTGTTGTTATAGGAAAATTCCATAAGGGGTATATATTCTTCCCAACTACCACACATTTTCATTGCACATGCCCTGAGCATGTCTTCTAATATCTGTATGGTTCGCTCTGACTGACCATTAGTCTGTGGGTAGAAAGCAGTACTCAAGTTCACTTGTGATCCCAAAGCATGTTGGAAACTTTTCTAAAATCTGGAAGTGAACCTTGGGTCTCTATCTGACACAATGCTCACTGGCACTCCATGCAAGTGCACTATGTTATCTATATAAAGTTATGCTAACTTGTCCATAGAGAATTTGGTCTTGATGGGAATGACATGAGTAGTCTTAGTAAGCCAATCAACTATCACCTGAATCGCATCCATCCCCTTAGGTGTGCGTGGTAGTCTGGTGACAAAGTCCATTGTAATTCTATCCCACTTCCAGTCTGGTATTGGGAGTGGCTGAAGAGTACCATAAGGTTGAAGCCTCTTAGCTTTTACTTTTTGGCATGTAAGGCAAGTCGCCACATATAGGGCTATTGTGATTTTCATGTTTGGCCACCAGTAGTTTTGTTTGAGGTCCTTATACATCTTTGTACTTCCTGGGTGGAGTGAGTACTTAGAGCTATGTGCTTCCTGCACTATCTTGTCTTATATCTCTAAATCATCGGGCACACACAATCTACCTCGAAACAATAATGCCCCGTCACTGGCTAAAACGAAATCAGGGTTATTTGTTATTTGCTCTTGAATCTTAACTCTGATCCGTTGTAACTCAGGATCCAAAGGTTGTTTCATTATCGCCTCTTGCCTAATAGACGGATGCACCTGTAGAGCTGTTAGGGATACAGTTAACCATTTAATGTTTTCTAGTTGATGTTCAAGCTCTAAGGTTGCTCCTTCATATAAGAGGGTTTCATCTATTAGCATCGCCTCTTGTACGAGTTGTGGCCTGATTGCTAAGTGTGAGAGTGACACAGTCTGCGCCTTTCGACTCAATGCTTCTGCCACTACACTAGCCTTACCAGGATGATACTGAATGTCACAGTCATAATCCTTCATAAGCTCGAGCTATCTCATCTGCCTCATATTCAAATCTCTTTGGGTGAAAAAGTACTTAAGACTTTTGTGATCACTGTATATCTCGCACTTCTCCCTATACAAATAATGTCACCAAATCTTTAGGGCAAAAATGACTACCACTAGTTCCAAGTCATGAGTGGGGTAGTTTTTCTTATATTCCTTTAGTTGTCGGGATGCATATGCTATCACCTTACCGCGTTGCATGAGAACACAACCTAATCCGACCTTAGAAGCATCAGTGTAGACTGTCATTCCACTTGTGCCTTCAGGGATGGTTAACACAAGGGCTGACACCAACCTTTTCTTCAATTTTTGAAAACTCTTCTCACATTCCTCTGTCCATTCAAATTTTATCCCCTTTTTGGTTAACTTAGTCATTGGTGCTGAGATCCAAGTAAAATTCTCAATGAAGCGCCGGTAGTACCCAGCTAAACCCAAGAAACTTCAAATTTCTGTAACTTTCTTGGGGTTTTTGCACTCTACTGCTACTTTCACCTTATCAGGATCCACCTCGATTCCATCCTTGGACACTACGTGTCTAAGGAATCCAACTTGCTTAAGCTAAAATTCACACTTACTGTATTTGGCAAACAATTGTTGTTCTCTCAACCTCTGTAATACCATCCTCAGGTGTTGAGTATGCTCCTCTTCCGTCTTAGAGTAGATCAAGATGTCATCAATAAAAATAATTACCCATTTATCAAGGACATTGTGAAATACTTGATTCATTAAATCAATGAATGTTGCCGGTGCATTGGTTAATCCAAAAGATAACACTAGGAACTCATAGTGACCATACCAAGTCCTAAAAGCTATCTTGGGTATGTCACCGCTCTTTATCTTGAGTTGATAATAGTCTGATCTAAGGTCTATCTTTGAAAATACATTTGCACCTTGTAGTTGGCCAAACAAATCATCAATGCGTGGCAATGGATATCGGTTATTAATGGTTAGCTTATTCAATTCCCGATAATCGATGCACATACGCAAGCTGCCATCCTTCTTCTTAACAAACAATACTGGGGCACCCCAAGGTGAAACACTTGGGTGAATAAATCCCTTCTTCAATAATTCTTGCAACTGCATTTGTAACTCCCTCAATTCGGCTTGTGCCATCCTGTATAGAGATTTTGACACTGGAGTTGCTCCAGGAATCAAGTCTATGGCAAATTCCGACTCTCTATCAGGCTGTAGATGCATCAGATCATCTAGAAAGACGTCAGGAAATTCTTTAACCACCTCTACCTCTTCTAGAGGTGTAACTTTTGCATCAACATCAAGTACCGATGCTAAGTAGCCCTGACATCCACTTTCCAATAACTTTACCGTTTGAAGAGCGGAGATGAGGACCTTTTAGCCCGTTTTATTTTTTCTGCTTGGTATACCAGTTCTTTCCCTTCATCATTTGTCACCCTAATTAATTTTTCGGCACACATCACATTAGTTCGATGGGCTGACAACCAATCCATACCTAGTATAACGTCAAAATTTCGCATGTTGAATTTGATGAGTTGTGCATTCAATTTCTTTCCAGTGATTTCTACTGGGCATGGCCCATACACCTCCTTCAACTGTGTAACTTTGCCTATAGGCATACTAACAATCATCTCATGATCTAGTGTCCTGGGCGACATACCAAGTTTCTCAGCAAATCTTTTAGATATGAACGAATGTGTAGCTCCTGAATCAAACAAGACATAGGCTGGTATGCCCGATATAGGTAGAACATTTAGTGCAACAATACATATAAGTGTAACAGGTCATCAAAATTCAGCATAAGAAAAATCTTAAATTAAAATGTACCTGCTACCACTTCTGTGCTGGCCTCAGCCTCCTTAGCTGATAAGGCATACATTCTTCCTTGCGGTTGATTCCCCCAAGTTAAGGGAGGTCTGTACACAGAGGGCTGACTGGATGGTAAGGCTGGTCTGACTCGACAGTCTTTGGCAAAATGCCCATAAGAGTGACAATTAAAGCAACGGATCTGTGATGCCGAAACTGGGGCAGGGACCCTTTGTACTTGACCTGATGTAGATGGGGGACGAGGTGGCCTTGTGACTGTAGGCACCGTACTAGTGTTCAGGCAAAAAGATGTAGAGCCTGGACCACCAGCTAGTCGAGGAAGGTAGCCAGATGGCCTATAGGGCTATGTGTATATAGGCCCAGAGCTATATGACCCGTGGTATACCTTGGATGAGTTGCCCATGTCCGAAAATGGATTATTCCTCTTCCACAATCCAAGTGTGAGGGATTGTTCTCCTTTCTGCTTGTCTTCAATGGTTTTAGCCTTTTGCACAATCTGGCCATAATTTGTTAAATCTAAGTCCTTGAGCACTGACCCAATAGATGCCCTTTAATCCCTTCAGAAACCTTACAGCCTTTTCTTCAGCTAACCTCATATGCTTAGGGGTAAAATGGAACAAGCTTTCAAACTACTGCTGATATTTAATGATAGTCTTATTCCCTTGAGTCAAGGCCATGAATTCCGTCTCTTTACGGTCTCTGAAGCTATGAGGGTAATGGTTTGCCAAAAACAACTCCTTGAACTGCTCCCACGTGGGTTCCAGATGCGTGGCAAACAATATAGGCTTAGAGGCTTGCCACCAAGAGTTGGCTTCATTCTTGAGTTGCAGCCCTGCACAAATAAGCTTCTGTGCCTCAGTGCACTCAACTACCTCAAATATCTTTTCCAGCTCTTGAATCCACTAGTCCGGCTCTAGAGGATCACTCCCCACCTTAGAGAATACAGGTGGTAAGTTCCTCTTGAAAGATTCCACTACCCTTGTCGTATTATTCGTCAATGGGTAATTGAGTGCATATGCCGGATAGTAAGGGTACGGAAGGGGCACCATATAGGGAGGAGTGCTGAGTGGCAGAATTGGAGGTGTACCTCCGGTTTGCTTATGTGGTGTCGTCCCAAGTGGTGCACCTCCAGTTTGTGGTCCCATACCAGACCCTACAGGTGGGTCTTGTGGAGTAATTATCCGAGGATGTTGACCGGGTTGAGGAAGGTCTAACTGTTGCTGTATAGCAACCATAAATGCCTACTGCTACTGGAGCATTTGTTGCTGGAAGGCTTACTGTGATTGCTAAACTATGGTCGTAACATCACTCAGAGTGATGACAGGTGGAGGACCCAGAAGTGTGGTCAAAGGTGGGTCCCTTTGTGCCACACCATGGTCAAGGGTAGGGGTGTCAATTCCTAAACCGAACCGGTAAAATCGGTCGGACCGAACCGATAACAACCCGGACCGAACCGAACCAAAGCCTTATTGGTTCGGTTCGGTTTCAAGTATTGTAACCCCAAAACCAAACCGAACCGCACCAAAAATCGGATGAACCCGAAACCAAACCGAAATCGGCTCAAAACCCGGACCGAAACCGAAACCAAACCGGTAAGAAACCGAAACACTCCAAAATTCATTAAAAAAATTAAAATTTGAATAGTTTTGTATACATTTGTATGGAAAATCGAATTCAAACTAGACCAAAAATCAAAACCAACCCGGTTACAAATCGATTTAAGAAATCGAAGTTCAACAATTCATCATTTGGTTGTTTCCTAATGGCTTCATACCGGTTTAAAAAACCGATCCAAACCGAAATGAACCTAATAAATCCAAACCGGTACTAACCCGAACCCAAACCGCACCAAAACCGACACCGGACCGAAATCGATAAATCCTTATTGGGTCGGTTTCGGTCACTTCCAAACTCACACCGAAACCGGTGGAACCGGACCGAAACCGCACCGACCCGGACCGTTGACACCCCTAGTCAAGGGTTTCTTAAGATTATGGAAGTGGGGTTTACCCCACAGAGATGGACCTTCGAGGATTTGGTGGTCAATTGATAGGACGAGGACCACATAAGGTTCCTCAAGCATTGCTACCGGATCTAGTACCTACCATCGTGTCCTTGCACCTGGATTATACCATACACAAAACATTGGTTAAGTACCTTAGAATTTACATAAGCACATAATTATTTCCCATTCTATGACATAGCCCACGAAATCAATTTCACTCTATGGTTCACATACTTGTAGATTGACCTTAAACTTTCAACCTGGCCACATAATCATATACCAAAACACGGGGTATTGTAGTGTATGATGTCTTGCATCCAGCCACAGCTTAGCCCCGAGAGTACTGTGCTAGCGCTTTGACAAGTAGGACGGCGGTCCTGCGAGATTTTTTTTTTTGCTAATAATGTATCATTATTATTTTTTCTCCTATTATTATTATTATTTTATTTTATTTTATAATTTTTTCCCAATCGGTGGGCGGCCACCGGCTGGCAGCTCGGGTCAGGGCCCGTCAGTCGAACCCGAGGCAGACTTAAAGGGGCTTTTAAGCCTCTTCGACCTTCATTTCTCCCATCTTCTACACTTAGGCTCAACTCAAGTAATTTTGGAGGGTTACTTGGCACATCCACTCACGATTTCATTCAACGATTTCACGGATTTTGAAAGATTCAAGCACCTTTCACTCTCAAGTATGTTTATTCTCCATTTCTCTTCTTGGAACATATATTTTGGGTGTTAAATCCATCCATACTTCCCAAAACTTGTCTTCTTTCATGTTTCTTTCCATAGAATAGTCATTCCATGAGAATATGATGCTTCTTTTGTGACTCATTCATAGTTTTGGGCTTTCCTACACAATCTATGGGAGAAAATCCCAAACCATGCCCTAATTTCTCAAATTTGGGGTTTTCTTTTATTTCTTCTCTTTTCTCCCCAACTAACCACTCAATTGGGATTTCTTATCCTTGATTTGCACTTACATTGCTGGAAAGATCATGGAAACTTGTATATGCTTGCAATTTCATCTCATTTCTATGAAAATCCATCTCTTTTGTGTTAGGTTTCTTGAAAAAAAAATTCTGGGGTTTCTATGATTCTCTTCACTTCATTCCATACTTGTGAACAACTTTGAATCACTCTCATTCCTTGCACCTCAATGTCATAATAAAATTTTTTGCATATTCTTGGTTGTATAATGATAGGTATTACTATCATTGACATGTAAGCTTCAAGTTCTACACTTTTATGGGATTTTCATTCTCTTGGATTGAACTTGTACATTGAAATTGGGGGCTTTCTACCATTTGACACCAATTACCCCACTTGAGGAAATTCTTATGAGGCTTTCCATCACTTCACACTTGCCATGCTTTATACTCCTTTGTTACTCTTCTATTTTGCAACATACTAGTGGATGTCTTGTTTGGGGATTTCCTCCTATTCATTTTTCCATGGCTTAACCACCTCTCTTTTTATAATGATCTACATTATGTATTTAGGTGCATTTACATGTGCTTGCTCACCCTCCTGTTTACTTCCTTTGTCATGCAACATTCTTACTTATCACAATTTCTTCTCTTTTCTTACTAGGATGTCTTCTCACAAGGGCAAGAAACCCGCATCCTCTTCCAATAGATGTAGGGCCAGAACTTCAAAAAGGAAAGGTGTAGGGACTAGTTCCTCAGCCCTTCGTACAAGGCAACAAGGACATGCCCCCATAGATCCTCTAGACTATGATGAGGGACTCTTCCGGAGTTTAAGGGCAGCAACGAATTGGCAGACCTTTCTAAAGAAGTTTGTAATGATGGAAAAAATCATGGTAACTTGTGATTTCAAGAAGATTCAACTACAAGAGAGGTTTACTACACTGGGTTGGCAGTCCATCCTTAATATTGACCGCCCATGCTATGAACATATTGTTCGAAGATTTTATTGTAATTTGGAGGTCTCTTACCAGTATAGGGAGTACTCAATCACCAGCATGGTGAAGGGGGTGAACATTCGTTTGATTGTGGACACTCTTGCTAGTATTTTAGATATGTCATCAGTTGGGCATCAATTCTATAGCCCCCACGGAGTAAGCCCGTGGGCCCATCCTCAAGTTCGGAGATGCAGGACCACATTTACGAGACCATTAGTGGCAGCAAGGTGCATCCGGATTCTGAGGTGACATTCAACCCAGAGGCTCATGTATTTGCTCGCTTAGTTCAGTTTAATTTGCTCCCTAGAGGAGGTCATAGGAACCAAGTGGGCTTCATGGCAGCCTACATAGCCTTCTGCATCTACAAGGCCTTGGAGGGAGGTGCTGAGCATTTATGCTTCCCTACATTATATTTAAGACTATGGAGCATCATGCCACACATTCTGAGGACAGATGTTTCCCATATGGTTGGACCCTCACCAGGGTTTTCGAGTTCTTTGGGGTGGATTTGAGTGGTGAGGAGAGAAAGACTCCAGCGGATTAATTTAGCAAGAAAAACCTACGCAGGCTCTTATGGATGTACCTCAGAGGGCAGGAGCTCAAGGAGGTAGGAACAGGGGGAATGTCCACAGGGAGGATGTCCATATGGAGGAGGAGGAAAATAGTGAGGAGGATGAGGATTATGTTCCTAAATTTGAGGAGGACTTTCTAGACGGGGATATCCTCGAGGAGGAGCCTCTTGATTTGAGGGATGCTGATCCTGACTTTGCTAGGGCTGCAGACCCACATCATAGAGCCTCACCATCTGAGAGTGGCATATTTGACTTTGAGAGCATGATGACCAATATGAGGGCCTTGAAAGATGGGCAAGATCAGCTTTTGAGAAGAGTAGATGAGAGTGTTACTAGAGAGGAAAATATCTTAGAAAGGCAGGCTACATTAGAGAATTCCTTCCTAAGATTAAATGAGGATTTGGACACAATGGCCAATGCTATTTCAGCGGACTTTACCCGACTTCGGAGGGATGTGCAACTAGTGAATGCGAGGTTTGATTACTATGATCATCGGCTCAATGTTAAATCGAGGCCTAGGAGGGAAGGAGTAGTAGAGCTAGATGATGATGAGGGTCTCTGAGTACTTAGCTTGCCTATCCTAATCAGCTTTTTACTTGTCTCTATGCTGTTTATGTGTTTATGGTGGACTATTTTTTTTTCGTACTTTTCTCTGTAATTTGGACTTGCTAGTGTGGTGTTATGATGTTGTTAGTTACTTTTAGTTAGTTTTGTCTGCTAGGCAAACTTATTGTAATTTGGTTGTAACAACGTTAGTTAGCCTTTGTTGATTATGCTTATTCATATATGTATGTTGTATATCAGTTACTTCTATTTAAAATTTTGAAAAATCTTGTTTTAGCATTGTTATGCTGTCAAAATTTTGTTAAATCCGTACTCGATGGGTTAGGCAATCAAATAACTAATCCTTTATTTATTCTAAGCAAATTTTCTCTAATGCATGCTATGAAATGCAATAATTAAATGTAACCATTTTTTTTTTTTTACTTTTAATTCTTTAAAGGGTTTTACATTTACCCAACTCCATTTCCTATTATAGATTCTATGGGGTCTAAATGATATGCTGTGAGTGGATAGAGCATCACGCTCTGATACCACTGTTGTCACACCCCATTCACATAGAACGCGATCGGTGATCGAGTTAACTCCGATTAACCCAAACCTACCAGGATCATCTGATACAATACCCCACCATAGCATACCCACATCTAAGATAAGTGTTCAAAAGTTCAACGAAAGACTTAAATTACCTGTAAATATCCCCAATACACTTGATACCCAAATTGTAGTAGATAGCTAAGTACATATGGGCCCGCAGGTATGATATTTACATAAAAAGAACAACAATTTACGTATCAAGTACACAAAAGTGGATGTCATCAAAAATAAAAAAAAGTGAAATCCTGTACGGTGTCATTGCTGCGGTCCCACAGCACAGCCTTCGCACATGCAATCAGCACCGTGCTCATACTCCTCAAGGATCCACCAATCCTCAATAGGAAACTCGACTGTGGGGCCTGACACCTGATCTTAAGGTGGGTGACCTGCAAAATCATCTGAAAGAGGTGTGCACGTGGGATGAGCTCACTAGCTCAGTAAGTGGAAAGAAAGATCACACAAACATTCACATCTATATGCGTTATATGCAATGCAATTCATTTTAATCTTATCCACCTACACAACATTACTAAGTCTTAGGTTATGTGCTACTCACAACCACAGTCCGTGTATGCCCTAGGTACGAATCACAAACTCCATCCCGCGATACGCTCATAGGGTTGTCAGAGAAGGCCCACCGTGAGTACTCAAAAAAATAAAGCATGCTAACTACTGGCTCTCAACATAAAATTAAATGACAGAAATGTAAAGGTACCGACACCGGTAATTTAAAAGCAGTATGATTGGTCCTCTTGAATATACCACTAAGGTTGTCGACTGTCCTAATGACCCGCTGGGTGTATGTCTAACCGCCACAATGACCCGACAACCACGACCACTGCTTCCCTCCAAGTGATAACCCAACACCTCAACCCCTGTTGGGAAGGGTCGTAGCACAGGGAATGATAATCCTAAACCGTATGCTCCTATATGACAAAGTACGATTACATAGTGCCACCACGTCCCATACCACGAGCCACCAATGCACTCGTTTCCAAACCGACTACGGCTTCTAGTCTAATAATGCATTATGCACAGTAATCCAACCATTCATCACAAAGGCACATCAATCATTTAGCATTGAGAATGTAATACATAACACACATATCATAAATCATTTGTTTAAAATGCACAAACAATACGTACGAATGGCATACGAGGATGACTAATCTACATAAAATTTGCATGATGACATGGCTAGTCTAGATACAATTTAATGATGCAAAAACAAGCCTTAAAATAAAGTCAAATGTCCTCTCCCCACTTACTTGTCAATACAAAAGCTCACGTTCGGTACGGGTGAGATCCGGCGAGAGAAATGTAACTTTGAGTGGAACCAATCATAAGCGAATGAGGTTAGAATTTCACCACATTAAGGTCAAAACTAACAAGCTTTGATGTTTAAATCATGTTTAAAATCATTAAAGAAGGTTTTTCGCCCGTTTTGGGCCTATTAGGGCTAAAAAATCTGACTGGTGGGCCAGACAGCCCACCTGTCTTCGCTCGTCATTCCAACAGGCGGGCCAGATAGCTTTTTGGTTCAATCGGCAACCCCTACAGGCGGGCAGATTCACCCACCGGTCTTCGTCCACCTGTTGGAATTAAGGTTCTGCCCCAACAGGCAGGCGGCTTCTCCTGCCGGTCTTCGCCCACCTGTGGAGGCGAAAATTGGTTTTCTCCTTTGAAACGCTCTTCAACCTTGGAAAAATCAAATGGGGCTATTCCAGTCACATTTTCCACACATCTAAGGTCTTATAAGATGATTCTAACCTAGATCTAAGTTAGATTTAAGGATTAAAATAAGGTCTTATAAGATGATTCTAACCTAGATCTAAGTTAGATTTAAGGATTAAAAAGTAATCTTACCTTCTTTGCTCAAGAACTCTTCCAAAACCCTAAATTCACCTCTTAACTCAA
>NC_056566.1:12187284-12224654 GCF_013358625.1 Macadamia integrifolia
TCTGCCACTTGCGCTAGAATCCTCCTTTCTCAAGATAGAATTTTAACACCATGGAAAACCCAAAAATCCAAACTTTGAACTATAGGTTATGATATACAGCTTCACTATTATAGAGGAATCTGATTGGTAAATTTTTCTATAGGTTTATTACCATTATATCCCCTACTTTGCTGCAAAATGCGCCATGGAAGACAGTATATTCCAAAATATCTATAGTATCAGAAACCTTAAGCATAATCTGACATAATCTGTAAAACATAATCTGAAATATATCGAATGCTATCTGCACTACAGTTTTCTTACCACATAAATCAATAACTTGAACAGTATTTAGGTGAACAAGGAAATACAATATAGGCATATAGGGTGCTCAAGGAAAAAGAAGTTATACATGTTTTATAATGAAATGCATTGCAAATCTCCTTCTCCCCTATATATGCTCTTCTTCTTTTTTCTCCTTTTTCTTTTTTATTAGTATCAAATTTTCATATATTCATAGAACATACTGTCACAAGATTATTGTAATTACTGTAATATTCAGATAAATATTCTTGTTAAGTCATATTCTAAATTTTGATGAAAACAATGTGCTTTATAGGGGGAAAGTTCACTATCACTAAAAGACTGATCTCTAAAGATATCTCAAGTAAAGTATGGCCCTCCTACCCTCCATGTCAAATGACCTTCCATCTTTGAAGAATTTTCCAGCTAGCTCCATCTGCAAAGAGGGGGTGGGTAGAAGTGTCAGATAAACAAGAATAAGGCACAGATAATGAATTCTTTAATAACATCAAGAAATTAAAAGGTTAAATAATCAGTTCCCTTTTAAGGCAGAGTTCTAGATTAGGAAAATTAAGGCTTGTTCCTGAATCAGCAAGCCGAACCAGTTACTGTATTCACATCTCAATGAACGTGAGACTTCATATGGAATCCCTTGATCATGTAACCCCCAAAATCTTCATGAATGCAAAATGAAGCTATCAAGAATAATGCCATTTCAGCGAGAGACATTTAGAAGGTGAATATTCCTCATTACAAAGGTTATTATCAATCACTAGAAGACTCAAACTCAAATAATAACAAAAAAAAAAAAGAACAAATCTAACTCAATGATTGTCACAAAGATCATCAAGCAAAGACAAATTGAAGATCACAGGAGAATCTCCCTTCCTTTGTTTGACTCTTCACTAACCTAAACTAAAAAAGTGGAAATATGAACACAATGGCAAGAAAGGTTACCCAACGCCAATCAATTTTCCTACCAGTCAATTTTCCTATCCTCTTTCAACTCTCTTAAACAATGTTTACCCATGGATAAGGCTTTTCCTAATTCATGCCTAATAGCCTTTTTCTAGACTTTCCCAGTTTCAGTAATTTCACACATTGTTAAGTATACCTCATTAATCCGCCCCTCTTCAAACTGAATCCATGCAGTCGGGTGCTTGCACTCTATTAGTTCTTTCAAAGTCATTCTGAATAGGAAATTTGAAAATCAGGAAGCATTAGATAAATAAGATCCTAAATAAATAAATAAAACACAAGCCATAAAAAAAGTTGCAATCAGTTCAAATCATGCTTAATGTTCTTATTAAGTTTTCTAAGTGGACGGTCTTTTATTGGGCTTAAAACCCTCTCTCCTTAAGCTTCTATCTTAGGAGTTATGCAATGAAGAATTCTACTCTCCAGGGAAAAAGGAAACAAATTTATCATTCTCATTGGTACCTATGGTTGAAATATTATAGAATTATAGGATAAAAATTACCGGAAGAAAGCGGGTACATCTTCGTAGAAAGGATCATGGACTATGGTACCCATTACATCGAAGAGCAATATCGGCAATTTACTCTTATCTGATGAGGAAGAGGTGAACGAAGGTTTCATACTGTAAGCCACTTTCACGGATTTCGAAGTGGGTGTTGGACGTAAAGAGAATACTGTTGGTCTGAGAAACAGAGCCATCGACGGCGAACATGGAATCAAAGGGACCGAAACGAACGACGATATTGTATTTGGCCCTTTTTTTTTTCTTCTTTGTTTTTTGGGGAGAATCGATAGTTTTTGTCTTCAAAACGTTGAAGCTTGATCTTCAACCCAGAATATATTTCTATCTTAAATACTCAGAAAAGCCCTAAATCCCATTCATGTTTGATCTGTGATTATAGTAAATGAAGAAGAAGGAGAAACGGTTAGAACAGAAGAAGAAAAACACAAAAGTGCGAACAGGGGAGAAGAAGAGAGAAGAAGAGAAAAAGAGAAAAAGAGAAAAGCGAACAGAGGAGAAGAAGAGAGAAGAAGAGAGGAGAAGAGAGGAGAAGAAACGAGTACGAACAGAGGAGAAGAAGAGACAAGAAGAGAGAGAAGAAGAAGAAGAGGAGAGAAGGGTTTACCTGCAGATGCTCCTCACGCTCCAGCTATCGGGAACGATGGTTTCGAATTAGGGATTTTGAAACGAAACTAAAGTGACGGAACTCCTTTTTGGAGTTCCGACTTTGGCGTCCTTTTTCGTTTTTTTCTCAATTTTCGTTTCAAAAAAACCGAAACACAGCATAATCCCACCAAACGGTTTTTTGCGTTTTTTTTATTCCAATAGAACAAAAAAACGCTAGAAACGTTTTTTTAGAACGATACCAAACGGGCCCTAAGATCTTTTCCTGTTTATATGTTGTTGCCTTGATTATGTGGCATTTTGTCTGTCATTTACTTTTCCTTTAATGCACGTGTGTGGAGAGAGAAAATAAAAGGACTGAGGCGAATGAAGAAAATTTAGAAATGCTTTCTTTCACCATTTTATCATTTGTTTTAATTTTCTATACCTTTTCTGAAATATTATTTGCATGTATGTCTTTGTTTATGTAAGGGTTCTTCGTGTTGTAACCAAAGTGATGAACTGGGTTGTGACCTTATTTCTTTTCCCCTTGTCTTATTCCCCAAATGTTTTTTCAGTCAGGTAAAAAAAGGTTTCCAAAATAATTTGAAAGTGACGTATCATTATGTCATTCTCAAGTGTTGCCATTATCTTGCACGCTTTTTGAATACACATGTGAAATGACAGGATTTTACCTTTATTGAAAGAAAAAGTGTGTTATACTAAAAGGGAGTAAGGTTACAACTTATTTTTCACCGACTTTGGTTACAAGAAGATTTTCCTTTATTTAATGGTATTACTCTCTTTTGTTGGCTGGAAAATGCCTACCCATGAACTTGGCAACAATTGGTTTGGAAGAGGCAAGATG
Organism: Macadamia integrifolia; assembly: GCF_013358625.1. NCBI lineage: Eukaryota > Viridiplantae > Streptophyta > Magnoliopsida > Proteales > Proteaceae > Macadamia > Macadamia integrifolia. The sequence goes on from NC_056566.1 coordinate 12,190,518, forward strand.
ATTTTCCTAGCAGCCTCAACAATACTGATGACGGGTGGATGAATTAGCATATCGAAATTTCAAATGGAACTTAAATATCCCAGTAACGTTGCCTTTATAATTACTTGCATTTGTTTTTTCCCTTTTGTGCATTAACCTGCCCTCTTGCCCAACTAGATTTCACCCCTGTATCATTCTTTTTTTCTCTTTGTAAATTCTCACAATTTATCCCAAAGAATGTTCTTTGTATAACTCGTACTTATTTAGTTCTATATTTTTCTTCATATGGTTTTTAGTTGTGCTAGGTTAACAGCAACTTTTTTGATAATCTTTTTGACTTTGGTGCAGAAACTGTTCTGAAGTGTATTGGTTATGAGGCTCGTATTGATTATACAGCTTCTTCCCATTCAAAACTATCTTACCATTGCCAACAATTTGGGCATTTTGCCAGGTATCATATTATTAGAAGCTTTTGGTCATGAGTCTCGCTTGGTTATGCTTGCTCGAGTATTTTTTTTTGTCATATATAGTTCTGTATTGGTTGGCTTGGATTCTGTTTGTGTCCATGTCAATGAAATCAAAATTCATTAAAAAAAAATTATTGAGATTTTTCTTTGTAACATTAGTATATAGCAATCCAGTGTTCCATTTGAAAATAAGAAACAAATGAAATGTGATTTAGATGAGGAAACATGTTAATAAAATTGAACTGAATAATTTTTTATGATTTTATTTGATATATTTCTAAAGGTAGTGTTGGGAAATTGATGAATTTTGAACCAAATCGAGCCTGAGCCTGTCCCTATTTTTTTCAAAGTTGAGCCCAAATTGCACCCGCTAATTTCTGATGTGGAAGAGTGGGATTTAGTGTTGGTTTATTATACATACCATTTATCGTGCTAGTACATTTTCAATTCATAGCACATTATTGAGTTGTTTTGAGCTGCAAAGTATTACAATTTTCTTCTTTTCTCTGTGCAGAAGCCTGAGACTTCAAAATGTGTTTTGCATCGCAGAAACATGTGTAAGTGCTGATTTTTTCATTGGGTCAATAGGGAGGTTCCTAAGGGAAATGGTTGTGAAGTATATTATGTTATATAAAAAGGAAAGAAGTTATTATGGGGGGATAGGGTAACTTGGAGACCCTGATTATGTTGACAAGAGAAGTTGAAGGAGAAGCTTCAAAGTAAAGAAATTCTACCTTCTGCCTTTGTAGATCCAGTTGATAAAAACCAATTACAATCCAGACTAAGTGGACTTAATGTTAGGGTTTTCAACAGGATGAATTCGAGCTTGATCACCCAATCTGATCCAATAATCCACTGGATCACTCACTTACCGATTCAAATCCGAATCCGATAAAGGATTCAAATATCTGATCTTGTCCAATTACATAATTATTACTGTTAGTCTCTTTCTTCTTTAAAGGTTATACAATATTATACATAATTTTGACAAAAGTAAATGACATCTCATAACTAGATTAAGCCGTTTTCCCCTTGAAATTTTCATATATAATCCTATTTACAATCCTACATAATCTTAATATATGCAAAATCCTTATCTGATTTGATCATTATCGGATCATATCAGAGTATATCCATGTTTGATCCATTTACTTATTGGGGATCAGATCAGGCCCTTATCGGATTGGATTTGGATCCAGATCCATATGAAATCCCATCTTAATCTGATCCATTGACAGCCCAACTTAATGCAAAATGTATTGAAGACTACTACTTTTGTGGACGCCACTGATCAAAAAGTGCATAGGCATTGAATGCTTGGACTGTTCTCTGAGCGGTCCTTTATTTGAACTAGCTTGTGAACCTCATAGGGTTCTTAATGCAGGAGTAGATTACAAGTAACTAACCCTGCAGTTTATAACCCCAAACAATACAAATAGGAGCAAGAAACAAAGAAATAATACCATCAAATAAACCCCCAAGGATACAATATCCATATAGGAGCAAAACCAGCCCAAAACCCAACCCGATAGGAGAGAGAAAGACCTGTTATAGAGCTGGAGAGAGAGAGGTGCGGCCAGGGCTGTAGGAGTCCGATTGAGTTGCACTCTTGGGCGTAAATAGTCCCTAGAGAGGGTACAAAAACCCCCAAAGTTGAGAGGATTCTGAATGTTGGTTGTGAAGTTACAAGCTTTCTTGATTTTCTGACTTAGGAGAGAAAACTGAGAAGAACCTTCAAGAACAGTAGCTGAATGGTTCCAACAGTGACTAGGTAAGGATCGTGGGATCCTTATGAGGTCTGGCATACCCTGATTGAAGACCTGGCTGAACAGAGTACAGAAGAGAGAAAGAGAGGAGATCGATCTCTCTCCTATTCCCACTAGGATTGTTGATCGGTTCTGATTTCTGGAGACTTTTATCAGAATCTGAATTATACCTCTTGAATGTTACAACAAATAAAATAAAAAATAAGAATAAAATAGATTGGGGTTGAGAAGGGTGAAAGAGAATAAAGGAAGTGGCTATCTCAGCCTGGGCTTCTCACCCACGGCTATCTCAGCTGCTCTGAGCATTTAGTTGTAAACTTTCTTTCATAAATGCAAACTTTCTTTCATTCAAATATGCCATTATAAATACATAGGCTCCTCTATTTATAAAGGGCATAATAGCAATCAAACTACTACTAGGAGCTCGTTTCCCAATAGGACTAGACACTCCTACTACAACTAGGAGCTAGTTTCCCAATAGGATTAGACACTCCTACTACAACTAGGAATTCAAAATAGGATTAGGACTTGACTTTATGACTCCAACATGGAGTAAGACTAACTAACTAATAGTCCATATAAGACTTTACAACCGACCAATGGCCTAATGGGCCTTTATTGAATTAAATAGCAACTAATTAAACTAATGAATTAAATCCCGTTTTTGACCTTCTACCCATATTTTAGGCCCATTAAAGTGTCCCATTTCAAAGAAAACCCATGGGATCAAAGGCCCAACACATTTATAACACAATTCAAGGCTTATTTGCAATAAAATAAGCCCAAGTGACTTATCTACATCAGTTCTTAACTTCTTATGCTTCTGTATGTGGTTATGCATTCTCTATCTTATAGAAGAACCTTGATTAGATGCTAGATTCAATGGATGGTCTCATTGACAACAAAATTTTATGCAAGCAAAATCAAAATCGTTGCCATGAATTGTGGCTTCCTAACTATTGAGAAAGGTTTTTTTTCAACAATCCCTTAGATATTTTTTAGAATGAGCAACTAGTTTTTGGGGCTTTCCTTTTGGAAAAATGAATGTAGAGAGTAATATGGCATGGAAGCAGTTAATACTCCTGGTGTCATAGGCTCATAGCCATGTTATGCTTTTGAGGTTTGCATTCTTAGTTGCTTGCAACGTATTTGATTTATTAGCTAACAGAGAAAGGCAAGTTTTAGTTATCGAATGTTCAATTTTTTTGGTTCTCCAGAGATGCTTTGTTGTGGCATCATAATTGCATATTCCATGTGATCTTATACATCTCTGACTACTCTACAATTAGCAGGAGTTATTAAAGGGAAGCAAGCTGCAAAGCATGGTTTTGCGGGGAATTAAATCTGAAGAACACGTAAGCTTACATCTTCCTCCTTGTACTTTAGCATGTCTAGGTAACTGGGTACTTTTTTTTTTGATAGGTAACTGCAAACTTGAAATACTGTCATATACAAGGGATTAACGTACTAATATCAATGTAGTCTTAGTCAGCCAAAGTTAAGAGGCATATTGTGAATATTCAATATACGAATGCATGAAATGGCCAGGAAAAAAATGTTTTTTCTTCCCCTTATGGAAATTTATTAAAGAGCAGAGAAAAGGATACATGGGAGAAAAAAAGAACCAAGGAAAATGGAATTACACTTAACACCAGCACATTGCCAACAAAGAAGTTTGGTACCCCATTAACCCTTAAAAATAGATAATAGGCGAGACATCTAGAAAAGAACCAAAACTTCCACAATTAAAGGTCCCCCCCCCCTCCCTGCGGGGTCGGCCTGAAAAAAAATTTCCCAACACGGCAACACCCATCAGATGGAAATTGCATAACAACCTCAGGAGACCCCAATCTCTGCACTTGATATTCAGAAAAGCACTGTATGCCTGTTAATTTGAACAACTTTCACTGCTGCTGCTTCCTTGGCTAGTCATAGCCTTTCTTCATACACCTCCAAAAAAAAGGGTGTTCTATCTCCTCAACCCTTGAAGTTAACACTGAAATGTTCAACTCCCTCACTTCCTTACTAACCTGGTCCCTCTCTGAAGTACTGTCTTGGGAAAGACTGTCTGTATAAGTGAATAGACAAGATTGGTTTGAGCCTATGAGTACCCTTCAATCTCTGAGTAGAGGGCTGAATGTTGGAATCATCTGTATCCAATTTGCTGGGTATTTTGCCTTTCATCATCACTGTATTGGAGAAGAGTAGAACAGAAATTTTTTAATATGTATTAGGCACACGGTTTAAAGTATCGGTCCATATCGTATCGTCTGATACGATACAGTATTGATCGGTACTAACGCGATACACTGTTTTTAAATCTTTTATTGGTCAATTAAGTAGTTTGATTAGTAGTTGGTTTAGGCTATTTCTAGTCATGTTAGGAGTCAGATTTGAGAGTCTTTACTGTCTTCCTTTGGAAAGGGTGTGAATCCTTTAAATTCCATCGCCCTCTTAGTTGGGCTACGGATTGCCTTCCCAAAAAGGAAGGGGGTTTGGGCTTGAGGCAAATCAAGGATGTTAACTATGTGGGAACTCTCAAGTTGATCTGGAAAGTGGTTTCTAAGAAGAAAAGCATTTGGGTAGATTGGGTTTACTCTAATATGCTCAAGCAGGACACTTTTTGGTATGTGCGCATCCCCTCAGATGCTTCCTGGGTGTGGTGTAAGATGATCTCCCTCGGAATTATTGCTTCTAGAGTTATATCCACTCGGATTGGAGACAACTCCTCTACTTTCCTCTAGCTTGACCCTTGGCACCCTATGGGGCTCCTTTCCCATGTTCTCAATGCCCAGAGCATCTATCATTCTGGGCTCCCAAAGCTTGCTAAGGTTGTTGACATTCTTTCTTTAGGATCTTGGTCTCTCCTTGCTCCTCCTTCTCCCCAGATGGCTGAGATTTGGAATGCTTTGCCTGCCATTCCTTCTGTTGGCTACCCGAGAAACGACACCCTTCTATGGAACCATTCCCCAAATAGGCTTTTTTCTGCTAAAGCGGCTTGGGAATTTGTCTGATCTCATGGACCCTCATTTCCTTGGACAAGCTCATCTGTTTCAAGCATTATATTCCTAGGCAAAGCTTCACGGCTTGCGGCTTGGAGAGTCTTCACGAAATGTCTCCCCGCGCAATCTTTCCTCATTTAGAGAAGGATTTCAGCCTCCCTGGTTTGCTATCTCTATGGCTCTGCGCTGGAAGACATTGAGCACCTCTTCTTTGCTTGCCTTGTCTCTTCTTCCATCTAGAGCCTTATTCTCTCCGAGTGCTGGCCAACCAGTAGAAGAATCCTCCATTTCCATAGGGAGTGGATCTGGATGGATATGACCTTCCATCGAAAGACCATTTATGACATTGTGGGCAAGCTTGCCTTCTGTGCAACCATCAACCAAATTTGGATGGAGAGGAATCATAGAAAATGGACCGTCAACTCTTGATCTCTCGGAAAGATTTGGAGCTCCATTTTTTTTTATGTCAAAGCCAAGATTTCAAAAGCTTCCTCTTCTTGTCCCCCTTCCCCAAGAAATTCTCACATTGTAGCCTCCTGGGAGCTTCCTAGATCTGTGATCGGGAGCCTGGATTCTCATTGAGTTCCCTGTTTTGCCTTTGTCTCCCCCTCCCCTCTTTAGGGGCCTGTGTGTATTTTCTTCTCCTTTGGTAATGAATTATTTATTCACCCAAAAAAAAAAAAGATTTTGAGTGTATATAAACCTATGAAATCAGCCATTCAGGCATACTTTTTTGAGTTATTTTGGCAATGAATCTTTGCTTATCTCTACTGTGTGGATTCATGGTGTGCTTGGATGGATTTAGAGCAATGTTAACATATATTCAAATTGATCTCTTTTTTGAATTCTCAATTTTACAAATCTGGATTTTTTTTTTTGGGGGGGGGGGGGGATTCTATGCTACTCCGAACCATATAGTAATTCTGAACTTGCAATTTTCTTCAAAATTATATTTTGTTCATTCATTCTACAATTCATCGATTTCTTTTATGCTATTTTAGTTTGACTACTTCCTTATTTAGTCTAATCAGATTTACCTCGATATAATCTATTGGATTCTAATTTGGTGAGGATTCCTCGTTTTGAGTCCTACTTGGATTAGGATTTCAAAATCCTATCAGAACTAGGATTCCCCAAATCAAATCTTATTTGGACTAGGAGTTCATGTTTGAAAAGGATTGATACACAGTCCTACTTAGACGAGGATTCTTGCTAAAGACTCCTAATATGACTGATTCCCAACCCTAGTGCAACTATTAGCCTTTCCCACACTTCCCTCACCATCTATAATGTGTCCAACGTGTCTTACCATATAGAAGAAGGGTACTAATGGTATCATGGTATGCCATCACTCCATTAATATCATGTACATTCCTTTGGCACTAAATAAAGTTATACCTGCCAAAAGTGTAATGTTTCCAATTAGACTTGCCATACCATACTGTAAGACAAGGACCAAGGTTTCGGTTTCATGACGGGTTTCGACCCTGGGCAAAACCAAGATATCCCAAGCTTCGACCGAAACTTGGGATTTTTCGAGGCTAAATTTGAAACCTAGGTTTTGAGGCCCAGGAAATGGTTTTTTGACCCCTTTTTTTTTTTTTTTTTGGTACTGCCTATTTTTACTAGTTTACATTCATTCCATGATTTTTTTTTTGGGTAAACACTTATTCTATGAATTAGTTTCGCAAAAAATCCACTCAAAATGGTACTTGTGGTTTGGACCCAAGTTTGTAGTGTATGCTGAATGCTTCTGTACAATAGCCCTATTATAATCACTGACTACGTATAATTTAGCTACTGAAAATGTAAATATGCAATTAAAGCAATCAAACATACATTAAGTTAGGGAAATACAGTATACAACACTCACCACTCACTACCACATGGAGTTTCTTGGCAGGTCTAATCCATGAGCTATGTACCACTGAACAAGGTTCTAGGTTTCGGGTTTCGGGTTTCGACCCTAGCCAAAACTGAAACATATTGGGAAACCTGGGATTTTTTTTGGGCCAATCAAAACCTAGGTTTCAAGGCTCAGAAAATGGTTTTTTGACCTTCTTTGTGTTGCCTATTTTTACCATTTTACACCTATTCTATGAATTAGTTTCACCAAAAAAAAAAAAAAAAAAAACCCAAAATGGTACTTGTGGTCTGGACCTAAGTTTGCTAGTGTACGATGAATGCTGTTGTACACTAGCCCTATTGGGAAAAAAACATTGCCTTCAACCTCCAATCACACAAATCCAAGTTGTAGAAGGTTGAATGAGTAGAAGAATGCCAAAAAGAAGGAAGAAAACAAGTGATTTGACCAAGAACTGCAAGTTTTTCGCAAAATCCACCTCAACAGTGTCAAAACTTGTGGAACTCCCAACTCTCCATCAAAACCAAGTGCATAGTTGTCATGGCGTCAAATCGATCCAAGGCGGTCAAGGGGTGGCTAATCGATTTGGCAATGAATCTCCCATTATGGTGTTGCCATGGCGGTGAAATTGCCCATGTGTCATTTTTTATTTTCCCTATTTTCTAAAGTTATTTAGTATGCTACTTTTTTATTTCCCCTATTCTCTAAAGTTATTTAACATGGTACAAGCCTACAATATATACCCTATAACATATAAAACCAATATTAAGCAACATCAAATCATAAAAAATCAACATAGCTCTATCAAAATCACCTTGCATTTTACAAAAAATTGACCGCCTAGTGAATCAGGCGTGACCTAGCGTTCATGGTGGTGCCATGGCGACGCCTATCAGCCAATGGCGACAGCCATTTGTGAGTCACGTAAATCGTAGCACTGCCATGAACTTCCTTTTTCGCCAGGTTGCCAAATCGCTGCCTAGGCGTCGCCATGACAACTATGACCAAGTGTCAAAACTTGTGAAACCTATCGAAACAGGGTTGAAACATGGTACAAACCAGTTTCGGCCTTTGGTTTCATCTCGGACAAGGTCGAAACCGAGTTGTCTCAATCGAATTTAGAAACTTGCTGTAAGATACATATCCATAATTTCTTCAAGTCCCTTTTTATAAATTAATCAGAGAAATAGCTTCCTTTTTTCTTGAGTTTCCTTTGACCAGTTGACAATATGTTATCCATATTTGACACAAACACCATGAAGTTATTGTTTGTTGAGTGGAACTTAAGCAATCAATTCTTCCTCCCTCTCAACCCACCCCAATATATATATTTTAACTAACGATCCATCTAGTTGGAACTTGGAAGTAAAGGAAAGGGGAATTTTTTTTTACCAAAAATAGATGGTAACTTTACTAATCATTAAAATTAATGATTGTGTTACTAACTCAACAAATCATTTAGTTTCACTTCCCTGGACAGAGCCTTAGATAAATATAATTTATTCAGTGAAATAGATCTTTAAATTCACAAAATGATGACCAGCGAATAATCCTAAGAAGATTGGTGTATATTTCCTTTCCCCTGGATAGCATTTAAATAGTAGGTCAACAAATGCCTTAAACTGTATCCCTAGAATAAATAAAATAAATCGTTCCAATGATGCCTTGATCATTTATCACTTAATTTAGTATACCATCTTACAGGTGAATGGAGCATGCAAGCTTTTGAGACAGAACAAAGAGACATTGTCATTCCTTGAATTTTTCCATTGCAAGTTCTCTTCAACTGCTTTGGGTGCAATTTGTGATTCACTTTACAGAAAGGGAATTGAGACACATGGTATTCGGTATTTCTCAATTAAAGGATCAAGCATTCTTGAAAACAGCCCAGTTTCCATACCTTCTGGGTTTTCGTCTTTTCTCTCATCAGGGAGGTACAAATGTGAATTTCCATGTTGAATTTATTGTTGCAATTCCTCTCGGTTGGTAATAATAATCTTTATTTATCAACTAAAAATTTTCTGATACAAATTGAATTTTATATTAATTGATCGCTCCTTGTATGGCTTCACTTTACTAGATGAGTTCTCTATTATAGTTAGATTGGAGAAGCAGTAAACAATTGCTGTCTTGTGACAATACGAGATCTTGAAGACCAGCACCTGCGCAACACAAGGAAGAAGGAGGGAGGAAAAAAGAACCCTAGTGCTCACAGTTAGGATTCAAGACTACCAAACTGTGAGCCTAGGTACATGAATATATGACTTTTCAAACTGTTGAAAAGTTCAAAGGACATTGATTATGTATAATTACACATAAACCCTGAAATAGTAAAGACAATTACATAAAATGCCCATGCCTTTTAACTATATCTTTAACACTCCCCCTCAAGATGGAGCATATATATATATATATATATATCTATATATATATATATATGTGTGTGTGTGTGTGTGTGTGTGTGTGTGTCTCCCATGCCCAACTTGAAACAGCCATTAAGAAAAGCAGGCCTAAACAATGCTTTGGTGAACATATCACCAAGTTGATTGCCAAAGCGAACTAACAGAGTAGAAATCAATTTCTTCATAACACCCTGCACAAAATGGTAGTTGACCTCAATATGTTTAGTCCATTCATGGAACACTAGATTAGTAGCAATATAATTGGCAGCCTGATTATCACAGTACGTCTCCATAGGTTTAGTCACTAAAAAAGAGATTTTAGCTACATTAGTTCAGCTGTAGTATGTGCCATAACCTTATATTAAGTCTTCGCACTTTGACTAAGCCATTATAGTCTATTTCTTACTCCTCCAGGTAACAAGATTACCACCAATAAATGTAGTACCCAGTAGTAGATCTTCGGTCACCATGAGCACCAGCCCAGTTAGCATCAAAATAACTCACAATATCAGTATGACCATGACGTCGCTGCACCTTTAAGATACCTCAAAATACGACAATAGCAACCCAATGGGCCTGCTTAGGCTTTTCCATAAATTGACTTATCACACCAACATTAAATGAAATATCTGGTCCCAAGTGAGATGAATGAGCTTTCCAACCAGCCTCCAGTACTAATGCTTATCCACAAAGTCTTTGTCATCACAAGCCCCAAGTTTCAGATGGGGATCCATAGGATTATCAATAGGCTTAGAGTCCAACATTCCAGTCTCATAGAGAAGATGAAGTACATACTTCCTTTGAGACAAACTGACACATTTTTTACAACAAACAACCTCAATCCTTAGAAAATACCTGAGCATTCCTAAATCCTTCATCTAAAAGTCCTTATGTAAATATGCCTTGACATCTTCAATACTTAGAGGAGTCATTACCAGAGATAATAATTTCATCTATATATACAACAAGTATAACAATCTTGGAGCCATGAAAACGAACAAAACAAAGTGATTAGAGAAGCACTGTATGAACCAATAACCAAACCTTACTAAATTTATCAAACCAGGCACGAGGTAACTGTTTTAACCCATAAATGGCCTTGTGAAGTTCACGTACCTTTTGGTGCATTCTCCCCTTGAGCAACATACCCATATAAACCTTCTCCTCAAGATCACTATAGAGAAAATCATTCTTTATATCAAGTTGAAACAGAGATTAGTCAAGCTTAACAACCAAGGATATAAGTACTCGAACAGAATTAAGATGAGCCACTGGGGAAAAGGTCTCAAAGTAGTCAACTCTATAAGTCTGGGTGTAACCTGTTGCAACCAAGCGAGCTCTCAACCACTGTACAGATCAATCAGGAGGATATTTAATAGTATACATCGAACGACACCTCATAAGCTCCTTACCTGGGGGTAAGTCAAAGACCATAACTGATGATTCCGAAAGGCATCCATTTCTACATCTATAGCTTTTCTAACCAAGACGCGACAATGATTCGTGATAATTTTTAGGCATGTTAAAGGTAGACAGACATGGCAAAGTTGCGAAGTAAAGGAGGAAGATGAGAAACAGTAATAAAATGAGTGATCGGATAAACAATATTAGATTTTGAGTGCAGGAACGAATACCTTTGTGAAGGGAAATTGGAAAGTCAATGGAGGTAAAAGAATCCCGAAGCAAAGAGTCGGGATGAGGAGAGGAAGGTATGGACAGATCAGTTGTAATTGTAAATGTTGAAGTTGCCCTGGGACGACACTTATACATATACAATGGAACTAGTTGTGAAGTAGTAGTCAAGGATCGAGGTTTCGACCAAAACCTGGTCAAATCTTGAGATTTTTCTGGGCCAAATTTGAAACCTATGTTTCGAGGCCCAGAATATGGTTTTTTGACCCCTTTTTTGCGGCCTATTTTACCATTTTACACCAATTCCATGAATTAGTTTCACAAAAAATAAAAAACCACCCTAAATACTTCTCACGCCCTCCATCAATCGTCTTCCTTTTCTTACGATCCTGCAAGACACAATAAGAAGGATGAGGTAATAAAACAATTCAGTGACTTAGAAAGTTGACTAACAAAAAGAAGATTTGAAGGTAAATGTGGTACATAAAGTACAGAAGTTAAAGGAACAAGAAAAGGAAGTGAAACACAACCAAATCCAGACAGTTGAGTAGAGGAACCATCAGTAAGTATTACTCAAGAGGGGTGACTATTCCTTTGGAAAGATGAAAATAAATGGGACTTACTAATCATTTGAGATATGGCACCAAAATCAATAACACAAGGTTTAGGGGAAGAGGAAGCACCAGTACGTGGATGAGCAATTATAGCAGTGGATGTAGATGCAATTGTCTTGGGCTGCTGAACTCGTTTAAGGAATTCATTGACAAGGTCATCTCATGGCAATGAGACATTTAAGAGAAATGGAAGAGATTAATGTGAGTACAAAAACTATGCCAGATGAGTGGAGGAGAAGCATTGTGGTCCCGGTTTATAAGAACAAAGGTGATGCCTAAAATTGCAGCAACTACAGAGGCATAAAACTTATGAGTCATACCATGAAACTTTGGGAAAAGGTTATTGAGTCCCAACTAAGAAAGGAAACTGAGGTATCAGAGAATCAATTCGGTTTTATGCCAGGGAGATCCACAACAGAAGCTATTTTCCTACTAAGGAGGCTTATGGAAGTATTTAGAGCCCACAAAAAAGACCTCCATATGGTTTTTATTGATCTGGAAAAAACCTATGATAGAGAACCAAGAGAGCTAATTTGGCAGGTCCTAGAGAGGAGAAGGGGCATGGTTAACTATGTAGATATAACTAAGGACATATACGAGAGAGTGGTGACGAGTGTCAAAACAACAGAGGGTCAAAGTAACGAATCCCAATCACAGTTGGGTTACACCAAGGTTCTAATCTAAATCCCTATTTGTTTGCACTTATTATGGATGATCTAACCAGGCACATCCAAGACTCGGTTCTGTGTATGCTATTCGCTGATGATATTGTTCTGATAGATGAAACTGTGGATAGGATTAATACTAAATTGGAGCTATGGAGATCAAGCTTGGAATCAAGAGGATTTAGGATAAGTAGGACGAAGACCGAATACATGATGTGCCCCTTCAACCAATCTAGAGTAGGGGAGGGAGTGGTGAAACTCGGGGAACAGGAACTACCCCAGAGTGAATGTTTTAAATACCTGGGGTCCATCATTGCCAAAGAGGGAGACATAGATGATGATATTGCCCATAGGATTAAAGTTGGGTGGATGAAATGGCGGGTGCATCAGGAGTGCTATATGACAAAAGAGTGCCTATTAAGCTCAAGGGAAATTACAGGACAGTTATTTGACCAGCTATGATGTATGGAGCGTAGTGTTGGGCAGTCAAAAAGAGTACTTTAAAAAAACTGAGTGTAGTGGAGATGAGAATGTTGAGAGGGCTATGCGGGAAGACCAGGAGAGATAGGGTAAGGAATGACTGTATTAGAAACAATTTGGGGGTTGCACCAATCCAGGACAAACTTTGTGAGAGTCTGTTGAGGTGGTATGACCATGTTCAACAGAGACCTATAGATGCCCCAGTAAGGAAGACTAACCAGATTTATCTTGTGGGAGCCAAAAAATGTAGGGGTAGGCCTAAGGTCACTATTGACGAAGTGGTTCAGAAAGATATATGCAAAGGATAGGGCTCGATCCTAGTATTACTTCAGATAAAGTTTTGTGGAGGACAAGGACCCGTGTTGCCGACCCTTTATAGGGGGTGTTCCCATGATGCGTCTTTCTCTACTGCTTTATCATCTTCTCTTATCTCAATTTTTCCTCATTTTTAATCTATCTTTTGGGCTTCTTTATTTTCTAATTTCGGATCCATGTAGCCGGCCCCATTTAGTTGGGATAAGGTTATGATTGTTGTTGTTGTTGTTGGAAGAGATCAATGTGAGAGAAGATAAGGAGAGAGAATAGGAGATGAGAGGAAGAAGAAGAAGAATGTGTGTACAATATCGTGGGGAGAGAATAGATTTCTCTCCCTATATTCACTTACTTGCTTATATTATGGGAAATTACATACATACCCCTATGCTAACATAAGGTAGCCTAGGGAGGTAAAAGGGAAAAAAAACAGATAATAACAAAGTACCTGAAGTACTCCTCTTACATAAACTCTAACGCTCCCTCTCAACCTGGAGAATAAATGTTATACATTCACAGCTTGCACAAAAGGGTATTGAACTAGTGAGATTTTCTCCTTAATGAAATGCCGATCCACCTCAATTTGCTTTGTCTAGTCACGTTGCGCAGGATTGATATACTTATAGCACCATTGTTATCACAATAAAGCCGCGTAGTCTGGACCAACCTTTTCAACCATAAAAATCCACGCTATCTATGAGCCATGGCTCTAAATTCTGCCTTTGGACATGATCTAGCCACAACAGGTTATTTATTGCTTCTCCATGTAACCAAGTTATCACCCACAAATGTGTAATATCCCGATGTAAACCTTCAGTCAAAGACAAACCCTGCCCAATTAGCATAAGTGTAATCATTAAAACTCAAATGGTTGTGTGTGGTACACAATAGCCCTTTCCTTAGGAAGATTTTAAGTAATTGAGGATGTGATACACAACATCCAAATGCCACTCTTGAAAGCATGCATAAATTGACTCACCATCCCAGCTACATAGGTGATATCTAGGAAAGTCAAAGAGAGGTAGAACAGGTTCCCCACTAATCTCTGGGACTTCCTTAAATTAATAAAGGACGGTCCATAGTCTTCTCCTAACTTATGATTTTTCTAAAATTTCCCAATAAGAGAATTTGCTGGTTTACAACCCAAAATTCTTGTTTTCCCTTCTACCAAGGAAAAGATATTTGAGGGCCTTAGGATCAATTTTGGTCCAAGCAAACTTATTAAAAATGCATATAGCACGCACACCCAAACACTTTGGGAGGAAGAGAAAAAACAGAAACTTGAGGGGACAAAATTTCTAAAGGAGATTTGGAATCAACGATACTAGAGGGCATACGGTTTATCAAGAAGGAAACAATAAGTACATCATGCCAAAAAGTCTTAGGGACACCAAAAAGTCTTAGGGACATGCATACCAATTAATAAACTCCTAGTGACTTCCAATTAAATGACAATTTTTCTATTTAGCTACCCCATTCTGTTGGGGTGTGTCAACACAAGCAAGCTGATGGACCAAACCATTATTGGTAAAAAGTTTTGGAGCCCACCATACATGTATTCTTCCCCTCTTTCAGAGCGAACAATATTGATTCTAGTATCAAATTGAGTACACATCATTTGATAGTAATTTTTTACTGCATCATAGACATTGCTTTTGTGTTTCATCAAACAAGTCCAGGTAGTGTGGGAGCAATTATCAAAAAATAGTGATAGACAAATAAAGAAGTGGTGGGAACAAGTCCCCAAACATCATAGTGCTCAATATGAAAAGGAACAATAGATCTATTACCATGGTAGGGATAAGGACTATGACAATGTTTAGAAAACAAACATGATTCACACTGAAATACATGAAAAGTAGAATTGGAAGAGAACAAAATGTGGCAGCTGTTTTCTTCATAACACCAAAAGAGGGATGACCTAAGAATTGATGCCAAAGCATCACAGAATCAACATTGTTGTTGTCACTATGCCCACACACATAAGACTAAGTTGTAGTAAAAAAGAATGTTCTAAGTTCAAAAAGGTAGAGCTCTTTCTCCCATTCCTCACGGTCCACTGTCAATAATCCTCTTCATCACCAAATACTGAAAAACAAAGGAAAGAATGTGACAACAATACAAGGATTTGGTTAGGTGACTTATAGAGTAATAGATAAGAGGTTAGTGGCAAAGTTAGGAACATGGAGAACAGAGTCAAGCGAATAAAAGAGGTTACATGAATGCTACCCTTACCAGAAATAGAGCAAAGCGAACCGTCAACAAATCTAATATTTTCCCTACTAGAGCAAACAAAATATGAATCATAACACTAAGACATACCAACCATGTGATTAGTAGCTTTAGAGTCAAAAGACCTAAGAAGAGGTAGTGAAGGGGGTGATGTAGAGGCCTACAAGGCTGAAGCTGAAGAATCTAACATTGTGGTTGTGGAAGATGAGGTACTCAACTGTGACATAATCCTTCAAAAATCTGCAATGTTCTTCCCTTGTAAGGGAGTGGTGGGCTGCCTGTAGCCCAGATGGATACCCCATGAGTTCAGTTTCAGCCATCACGGAGTATGCTTTAGCTCTCTCTCTCTCTCTCTCTCTCTCTCTCACACACACACACACACACACACACCGCATACCAGTAGGTATGAGTCTAAAAGGACGCCCATAAAGTACCCACCAAGTCTTCCTAGTGTGCTTGGGCCTGCCACAATGGACACATCGAAGCCTGTCTTTGTCATCCCCACGGTTTGGCCCTTAGCCTCTTCCTCAACTACGCCAATCTCTGTAAGAGCCAAAGGAAAGAGATATCGCTCAAGAGATGTACGGTTTCTATAGCCTCTTCTAGTCTCTTCACTTTGCAAGTAGCTACATGCTTCATCTAAAAATGGAAGAGTGATCGCCCAAGATTTGCAACCTGAGTGTTTCATATTCTGGGTTCAGTCCACTAAGTAGAATCAGGGCATGTTCCTTCTCAAATGTGTTATATAACTTCGCTTCATCCTCGGGGCTGGACAGCCGGAGGTCCCTATATTGATCATACGCATCCCAGAGACCAATAACTGCATTATAGTACTCAGAAATAGTCCTATCTCCCTACTTCATGTTGATAATCTTTTAGAGGAGTTGGTAGACCTTAGCTGAGTCACCAACTCAGTCAAAAGTTTTAGAGACACTCCCAAATATCCTTGGTTGTCTTATTTCACGTAAACCTCCTACCAATCTGAGGTTTTATAGAAAAATCAACCGTCATAACGGTTGAGTTTTCGGTCTCCCATTTCTGATATGTCGGATCACTTGAACGAGGGGCCGGGGTGGTACTTGTGATGTACTATAACCTCCCCCTACTTCGTAGAGATAGCTTCATTGAGTGGGCCCAATCCAAATAGTTGGTGTTGTCCAACTTCTCAATGGATATTTGGATGTTGAGATTAAAGCAGTAGGACTGGGGCTGGTATTGCTCAAACCGCCAGCCAAAGCTTCCGTAGGTCCATTGACCTCCAACATGATATGCAAAGACTTGGAAAGCTGGTTGGATACCTAAACCAGATCAGGAGTACTCACTCTACCCAGAAACTCCTTCCCAATTCTCACAGAAAAAAAATCTAGCAAGCAAATAAACCATAAAACGTGAAGAAACTTGAATCAAATGTACCTCTCAAGGTGTGGGCTCATCCCATTGCAACTCATAGGACCTAAATAGGGTAACTCAAAAGGAGGCAGAAGAAACAATTCTGGCAGTATCTGGCAGTCCATGGGAGAAGGAGTTGTACTCCAACGACAGAAGTATTCAGCAACCGAGACCATGGGGGGGGTGAAAGAAGACCATTGGGCAATTCTAGCACACTTGGTCCCATCTCCAACCGGTTGTTGATGTGTGTGTGTGTGTGTGTGTGAGAGAGAGAGAGAGAGAGAGAGAGAGTATGAACCAAAGAACTGGCGGTAACCCTTGTTTACTCTCTTTGTTCTTCAATCAATCTCCATAGCTTCAAATCTTCACCCTTAAGTCTTTTATTTGATGATAGAACACCTTAGGAAGGCCTTCTTACATAGTGCAGCCACTATTGGAGCCCTCTACCCTTCTAGGGTTCCAAAAGAGGAGGCACGACGGAAACACAAGCAAATGGTCAACTCTCAAACCAGAGATCTGATACCAAGTTGAGAGAAATGGAAGAGACCAATGTTAGCGAAGAATAAGATAAGGAGAGAGAAGAGGAGATGAGAAGGAGGAGGAGAAGAATGTGTGTACAATATCGTGGGGGGTCAAAGATCAAATAGTCAATCTTTCGCTTGGCATTGATGTACACCTTTACTGCTTGTGCTCCGGTGCAAGTAATTAGAGGCACCATTGAGTTTGGTAGGTGTGGTTTGGACATTCATAGAGTCCACTGGTGTTTTTGAATCACCCATTATATAAAAGATGAAAAACCAGAAACATAATGCAAATAAAAACACCATCTGGATGCTGCAGAACACAGGGAATCAATACCCAATTTGCATAACACAAAGAAGGTAATAATTCAACCGCAGGTTGAAAAATAACTTAGAACATCAGCCTACAATGATCAGATGATGGTAGAAGTATATGATATCTCTTGGAAGCAAGAACCAGGAACAAAAAAAATAGAAATTTCCAATTGCAGGTTGTAGTCAGAGAGAAATCACAGAGAAAAGACCCTTGAAACTTCAGGGAGAAAGGGGACTCTGATGTCTTTCACAAGGATTTCCAAGAAAGTGCAGAAATAAGTAACCAAGGCATCAGAGAGCACCACTATCTGATTTTCAATATATATATATATATATATACATTAGTAAATACACACGTGCAAATGCACGTGTAGCAGAATATTTTTCTTAGAGTGTGTTTGTGTGGATAAACTTTTACTCGTGAATCTTTTAAACGATTTCCATTGGCATGTAGTCCTTTTCCCCTAGAAAATATCTAAGACCACCTTGTCTTCCAAAAATTGAGTAGATCCTACTTAGCGATGTTTCATCAATAGTTTCTTCCATAGGTACTACCTAATTTAGGGAAAAACTTTGATAGTAACGTATAGTCAAAACACACATGGAAATGCATTTGTGGCATAACATTAGTAATTAGTGTGTGTTTATGTAGATCAGAGAAATATGGGATTAAATTCAAATTTAATATCTAGTTAGGAATTTAAGCCTTTTTTATTTGTAACATAAATTTAAATTTTAAAATCATCTTAAATCTAGGATCCAAATATGAACAAATATAATGATTGTTTAAGGATAATAGCGAGTAAACAACATTGGTCAATTTTTATTTTTTTTAATTTTTGTCTTCATATTCTTCGACATCTATGATCCTCCTTGTATCAGCATTTCCTTCTTTAATGGTATCCTCAACAATTTGTCTTGTTATTCGACATGCATCATTTCTTGCATCTATTTTGAAGTAGAAACAATATTTTTGGGTAGACATGAATGTATAATCAGTGAGTACTACAACACAGAGAAAAAGAAGAGTTATTGAATTTAATATATTTTTGTATTTAACATATTTTGTATGTATATTTTTTTACCTTTTCTGGTGATCTTGCATATTTTGAATGTATATTTTTTTTACCTTTTAAACAACTCAGGGGATTAGCACATATGTAAATTTACCATATACTCAAAACGGATAGAATAAGGATTAAATAATTAACTGAAACGAGATATAATGCTGGTTACAAGAGATTTTTTTTTTTCTTGTTGGTGAAATTGCAAGAGAAATTAAATTAGATTGCTGGTGAAATTGCAACAATTGAGATAGGATTTCAGTTACAATATAGATAAGATTTTTTAATTTTTGAGTAGAGATAGGAATGTAGAGAGAGTGTGTGTGTGTTAAATAATGGGGGTGAGATGTTTACAATTGAGATAGGATTTTTGATTAGTTGAAATAGGATTTTAGTTACAATAGGGATAAGATTTTTATTTTTTGGGTATAGATAGGAACGTGTAAAAGGAGATTGAGAAAGAGAAACAAGGGATATTAGTTGAAATAGGATTTTTAGTTAGGAACGTGTAAGAGAGGGATTTTTTGCTAGTTGAAATAGGATTTTAGTTACAATAGAGATTAAATATGTACCTGAGAGTGGGAGAGAACGTGAGAGAGGGAGGTGAGTAAAAAGGAGTGGGAGAAAAGTGTGAGAGTGGAGGGAGAGAGAGTTTTAGGAAAAAAGAAAGAAATAAAGAGTTCTAATTAAAAAAGGAAAGTGGATAGAATCTTGTGGATAATGGGAAGCGTGCGAAAGTAGGAGAGAGAGAGAGAGAGCAATAGTCTTTAAACATTATAAAAATATAATAATATAAAGAGTACCAGCAATTTAAGAAAATAAAAAAAGAATGAAAAGAAGAGATAACGAAGAAGAAAGGACAAAATTGTCTAGTGAAAGATTTGCCACGTGCTTTTATATAATAGTATGATATATATATATATATATATATCTGTGATAGTGATCAGAATATCAACATAATTATCATCCACCAGAGCAAAACCAGATGCAAATGTGGAATAAAACAACAACACTCCATGCTAGAAATCCCTAGTCTTTCATGTTTTCCCAATCTAGGATTTCATGGTAGATACAGCAGCATTGGTTGCTGCAAACCACAAGAAGAAGAAACAAAATCCTTAAAGGACTTTCAAAGCAAAGAAACAAGGTAGCAGGGACTGATCAGATTTGCTCTGATACCATGTGACAATACCAGAACTTGAAGACCAGCCCCTCCTCAACACAAGGAAGAACAAGAAAAGGAGGAGAAAAGAACCCTAGTGCTCATGGTTAGGATTCTAGACAGCCAAACCGTGAGCCTAGGTACATGAATTTATAACTTATTAAACTGGTGAAAAATACAAAGGACATGGGCTATGTCTAATTACATAAAAACCCAGAAATAATGAAGACAATTACATAAAATCCCCTGCGGTTTAGCTATATCTTTAACAATTGTTTAATCGGGATTGGAACTTTAACTTGGTTTGGTTTCCAAAGTGTTCGTTTTTCATCTTAGGGTGATTTACATCAAGCTCCCCTAGCATTTGCCTATTTTACATCATCTCCCCCAAAAATCCGTTTATTACATTTAAACCCACCCAAACTAAAACCATGAAAGAGGTGTTAGTTTTTGAAATGGAAAAGACGATTATACCCTTCTTCCTCTCTATTTGCCCTGAACTCACCCCTCTCTCTCTCTCCTCCTTTCAATCTTCTCTCTTGCGATTGCCCATCTCTCTCCCTCTGTAAAATTTTGGAAATTTTGGTTTCAATGGCAACCCTGATCTCTTGCGTCTTCTCTTCCTCAACGCTTCTGTCAATGGGTCTCTACCACATCATCTGCACCACCAGAAACCACCTTAAGTCTCCTCAAGACTACATCTCAAAGCCCTATCACCCCTTCCCTTTGTCTTCCTCCACACGCCTTAAGCATATCCAGCTCTACCTGTTGATTCTTTACCTTGTGCTGGCTTTTGGCCACCAACTCCTCACTTCCTACGACTCTGACCCACTCATCAAGGTGCTTCTACCCCCTGCAGTCCGCCGCCACTCTTCCTATTCCTCATCCTATCCCTCTCCCTCCTCCTCTCTTCCACCACCTCCTTCCTCCCCATCCCTTCAGACCTATTCTTCGCCTTATTCTCTGCTGTCTTCTTCCTTCACTCCTTTGTCTCCTCCTTTGCCGCCTCCGTCCAGATATCCGATCTCCAGGCCAAATGCGACTCCGTCTCTACCTGGATTTCTACTGCTTCTGCCCTTTTATGCCTCGTCCTCGCTTGCCAGCCCAGATTGTTCATCGCTGATGTGGGTCTCAACACTTCCATTTGTCTCCAGGGGCTCTGGGCTTTTCAGACTGGGTATTCCTCTGAACAGAGGAATCACTGAATCTTCTAGCAATCAAACGCTTTGCATCTGGAGAAAAGAACATTGTCCCATTAACAAATCTTCAAATACAAGTATGAAACAGAAGAAACGCATGAGATTTGAAGACACAAACAAGAGTCCACAGGCCCATGAATTTCAAATTTCAAAAACTAGAAGCAGATCATGCGACCATTTAGTGCCATGAATTTGAAGGAAAAAAAAAAACACTTTGATAATCTTCAAAGCAAGCGATTCAGGACTTACGACCTATATCATCAGAATCGTTGGTAACATAGCTATATATGTAACAATTGCAGATTAAAGGAAACACACAACTGAAGTAAAACTAGAAGCAACAGCATTATAAAATAGACAGAATTTCATGCAGATCTAGAAAAATTGGATACAAGATCTCAAAAAAGATAAACAAAAAATCACCTGATCTGCCAGAACAAAACCAAATCTCCAAAAATGTGTCTGATAACAACAATCTCGATAAGAAAAAGGGGGAAAATCTTTTGAAACTGAAAATAGTACATAACTATCTAACAATCACTTAAAACTGTGTTTCCAAAAGACTATTACTTAACACATATAAGGCGTAATATCAGATTCAAAAGATCAAAAGTGGCAGATTTAAAATTAAAAAAACAATTACTCACCAAAAACAGTATTGATCGGGTTAATTGCGACCTGGTTCTTCGCCACATCTCCGATCAAAAGTTCGGTGTCAGTGAAAGCAACATAAGATGGTGTAGTACTGTTTCCCTGATCGTTGGCTATAATCTCAACATTATCGTGTTGCCATACGCCGACACAAGAGGATGTTATCCCGAGATCGATTCTGATAGCCGGACCATCACCCTTGCCAGCCATTGTTCTTGCTTAGGAAATTACCACACAGAGAAGGGGAAGAAAAATCTAAACTTACTTGAGACAGCCTTTGTTGACCCACTGCGGAGACTCGCTGGAGAAGAAAGAAGAAGAAGAAAGAACAAGAAGAAGAAGAAAGAGAAAGGGCAATTTTGTCTTTTTACATTCTAAAACTAACACTAGTCTAACGGTGTTACTTTTTTTGGGTTTAAATGTAATAAATGGATTTTCCGGGGGGATGATGTAATTTGGGCAAACGCCAGGGGAGGTTGATGTAAATCACACTTCATTTTATTACAAATAACAATTATGATATTGTGGACAAAGAGAAATGGAGCCCATTTTGATTATACAACGTTAGGGACAGACACCATGGTCATGGTTTTTTAAAAATCGAATCAGAATCAGTGGAATCAGCCGGATTGACCGACTCAGATTCCGATCAACCCCAATTCTCAATAACCAAGCTACACCGACTCTGGCCAATTCCAGCCGATGCTGGATGATTCTACTCGTAATCAATGGAGGCTGATCTTGGTCCTGATTCCAAGTTTTTAAACCTTAACCATGGTACATCTTAGAACTCTACAATTCAAAAATTGTGAGATATCCATTGCTTATATAAAACAGAAAAATCTGTCCATTTATATTATGAACCAAAATATTTTATTTTATGCCTGTTAATTTACCATCAGAATGGGTTATTTATTTTGCTTAATCTTTATTTTATGCATATAGTGTGCTCACTGTTTGAGTTTCTCTTCCAATAAAAATCTTGGGAATAATGTTCCATTTCAGCTTAATGAAGGAACTCACGTCAGTCCGATATAATCATTTCTTGCTGGAAAAAATTTATCTTCTTGGTTTCAGGTCTTTACATTTGGTCAACTTTTCTGAGAATCGCCTGGGTCCAAATTTTGCGAGAATGGTTTTTGATACCCTTCTTGATGCTTCATCAGATCTGTCTGTCCTTGACCTTTCAGACAATAATGTGAGTATTGTGTCACCATTTGATGAGTTTGCAACTTTCTGGTGATCAAAACAAGAGGGAAATCTCTGATGATCATTGTAGATTGCAGGCTGGCTATCCAAAACTAACTGGAGATTCTCAACTTGCTCCTCATCATCCTTTGGAATAGGGAAATCCTTGCAGTCGTTACGTGTTCTGAATCTTAGGTATCCCACCATTGATTTCTTTGCTTTTGCTCTTGCTGTTGCATATGTTTTCATGGCATTGTAATTAGTGTTTTGCCTTGGTTCAGCTCAATTTATTGTTAAGAGAACCTTCTTGGGTGAGATTTATCATGTATCTGTCTTGGCTTGTTTTCTGCATTTCTGTTTGTTGTGGATGCCAAATTTCACCGTATTCCTCGACCTTGACTGACGTAGCCTAGTGATCTTTCATGCTCATCCCAAACTTGGCTGATTATTCTCACTTTGGAGAATTAGGATACTGCTTCTGTTTATTAAGTTAATGTGCCTGCTTGGTTTTGGCTTTTGCTTATGTTTTTCAATCCTGTGATTTGTAATGAAGAAGATGTCTTTGTTTTCATCAGGGGAAACAATTTGGGTACGGATGATGCAGATTGCCTAAAATATGCACTGGTCTGTATGCCTAACTTAGAAAGTTTGGATATAAGTGACAATCCTCTTGAGGATCGTGGGATTAGGTCAGTCAGATTTCCATGTGTTCCTGTGCATATTCTGCTGAATCATGTACAGGAGGTTTTACTATGGTCCTGATTTAAATATTCTAGGAGTCTTATCCACTATTTTGTCGAGGCTTCTGAAAGAGAGACTCCCTTAGTTGATTTGAAGATGGAGAATTGCGACCTCTCCAGCAATGGAGTGGCTGAAGTTCTAAGAAGTCCTGCAACCTTGAGGAATTCATTTCACTCCCTTTCTGTTGCAAACAACAGCCTTGGCAGGTCAGTTTTTTCTAGTATTATCATCGAAATTACAAATTATTAATTCACTTTCCTCGGATAGAAAATGGAAAATGTCATTTCGTCTTTTTCTTTTACCGTGGTGCAGTCTAGTGGCACCAGCACTGGTAAAATTTATGGACACATCCTATGTAAGAATGCTCAATATTGAAGATATTGGTCTGGGTCCTTCTGGCTTCCTAGAACTACAAGAAAATATTCCAGAGGAAGTAAAACTTGTTCACCTCAACATAAGGTTGGCCTCTCTAAACAAATTATAGTGGATCTATGACACCAAGTACATTAAAGCGTGAATATAACATCTGACTGGCTATTTTTATAGCAAGAATCGTGGTGGAATCGAAACTTCCAATTTCATCTCAAAACTCATCTTACGGGCTCCAGAACTCATTGCAGTCAATGCAGGGTATAATTTTATGCCCATTGAATCATTAGCAGTTATGTACTCTGCCTTGAAAGCTTCAAAAGGTATGTATCCAGTGTCTTGTTAACTTTTATAGTTGTGCACCTTTTCCTTCTGTCAAAAATATAAGGCATGTCACTTCCATATGTTCAGTTGTTCTATATGGGGAAAATTACCTGGTGAGATTTATAATATCATAATTAAAGATATACTTCGTAAGAACTAATCTCCCAGCTCTGAAATGCAGCTTCACATCCAATGATGTCCTTTTTAACTTAAATTGATAATTTAATTGCTACTTGTCCATTTTAACTAATATAAATGTTTTTATAGATAGAGATAAAATCCTCACTAGTCCCTCTCCAGCACCCCAACTCCAACCCCTGGGCAGGCTGGAGAGGATCTCTTTCCTATTAATAAGGGATTTGATTGCTATTGGAAAATTTTTCATATTTCCCACGCCATGTCCTACACTCAGTATTGGGACAATTCTTTTTCCCTGTAGAAAAAAATAAATAAGTTTGAACATTTAGTTATTTCAAACTTCATGTAACATATAGAAAATGAGACATAACAGTAACAGTGCTGACAGAAGCAGTCCAACTGGACTGTCTGATTCCTCAGATATGACAGCTATGAATTTTCTCAGTTCATTTCTTGAGAAACTATTGTTTCCATTGATGTTAATCTGCAGAGGCCCTTTGTCATTCTCGCAGCATTGCTGCGAACACAAGCAATATTTATGGTCTTTGACTTCATCATACTTTTCTTCAGGTAAACTAGAGCGACTGGACTTGACAGGAAATACTCGGTGCCATGAGCGAGCTTGCATTTCACTGCTTGAAGAGTTCCAAGTTCATGGAAGGCCCATTGTGATTTTTCCATCATTGCATGATTCAGTGGCACCTTATGATGATGATCCATGAGGACATGGCCATTCAATATTTATTTGAAAAATCCATCATAAGGGAGTGTTACTTCAAAAGATATTGGTGAACTTGTGGAACCAAGAGTCCTGGTAGTAGAGTACAACCATAGTGGTGACTCCACCCCCTGGGGTTTAATTGAATCTATATTGAAGAACCCAGCAAAAACAAAACACATACAATCAGAAGTTTGTCTTTGAGACCAACCACAGCCACATAAAAAAAAGGCAGGAGCAAAAGAGAAAAGAAAATGGGAAGTATAGAAGGCAAACAAAATTGATTTGTCTCTAAGTGCCATTTCACGATCTGGGACCCACTTGAATGTGGTGTGTTAAGTGGACATAAGGAATCATGCCCTGCTTATAAAATGAATAGACCGCCATGGCCCCCTTTCAAAACTATTAGAAGATTAGCAATTAGCTGTCTGTAAATTCACTTGTAAGTTGTTACTGTTAAATTAATTGTTTAATTTGTTTACAATTTGGATGGTTGTTGCTTCATGCTTATATTCTTCATATTTTCTCCATACATTCCAGTAAGAAAGAGATCAGTGAAGCAGATGGGTGTGTAATCTATTAGTTTTACATAATTACAAAGACATAAGGTGGGTGAGCCTTGGCACAACAGTTAAGTTGTGCTATTGCAATCTTCATTTTGCAGGTTTGAAACACGGAAACAGCCTCTCTGTGAAGTGGGGGTAAGGTTGTGTACATTTGTCCCTTCCCCCCTGCAGTGTAGTGAGAGCACTCTTTACAGGAAGACACAAGCTGGTTGTCTACTTCCATTTCACTTCAATCAGGCTGAATTCAGGGAAAAACATTTTTGTGAACTGCAGAATATCTCAAAAGGTCAAATGTTGATCCATAGATTCCATACATCCCATTTGTAAATATTTTTTAGGGAGAAAGAAATCTGTCCTACTGGTGCAAGCAACACCAGCACAAAGGACCAATGAGAGGAGATGTGCCAGCATCTTCAGCACCATGACATGCAGGGCAACGTCATCTTTTTGCACACCTTGTCTTTGGGCATTTCATGTGCCAGCAGGTCAGGGTTCTTTTTCCCTTTTTTATTTTCTTTTTTTAATCTGGCAATTTATTTGAAACTAAAGGAAATAAAATATGGGATAAAGAAGCCAAAAGGTAGTGTGGGTCCTATGCCAAGCACAGAGAGGAGGGCAAAATGACCGCCCAATCCTTTATGAAAGGTGGAAATCCTGCCCTTGTTAATGCTTTCGTCCACTCCCATTGGCCTTTGCACAAACGTAAGGATCACGTCGCCTTTCAGGATATGGGAAAAAGAACCTTGCCGGTCTAGGGCAGGAAACGCCTAGACGTGTGAGGGCACGAAAAGACCAATGTGCCCCCCGGCTGTGTGCTGATTATGCTCTAGCACGACCTCCCATTGGTCTGCTGGTTTGTTGTTTATTGTGCTAGACCGGTGGAGTTCTTTTGCTCAAAATATATATATTTCCCACCTTTATTTGAGGGGGTGGGGGAACTGATTATGGGTTAGATTTCCATTATCTGAGCATGGGGTTGTGGTAAGGTTATTTTTAGTATGGATCCAGGATTCTTCTCCAAATGCATACCCTGCCTATCAGAAGTTTGAGAAAACATGTGAATGGTATATGTGATGAAACAGAAATATATCGGTACAGAATAGAAAATCATCTTAAGGGTGTTTCAGTTAAACCTCTGGATTCTGTGATGAACTAGGGCTCAAATCAATATGTTTGCCAAAATACCCTCCAGACTCTTGGTCCTTGTTTTATTTAAGTAGTACCTTACTTGCCAGGCCATGCCTGACAAGAGCATAAAGGAGCCATTTTTCCCTTATTGTATGTTTCAGCCCAGTAAAGCTCACCTCAATTTCATGGCAAAAGGGCCCATAATCCTTTCCCGAGGAAAAGAAAAGGCTGACAAGGTATATGGTGTCCTGGCCCTCAGACTCCTAATTGATGGAAGCCACTCCAGTGTATACTGTGTATTGGTCAGACAAATGCCCTAAAGCAAATAGGAGTGTGGCTACCGTGTATTGGTCAGACAAATGCCCTAAAGCAAATAGGAGTGTGGCACATCTCAAAGGTAGCAAGTATGCTAAAAAAGTGTGTTGGGCAAGTGTACATGCATAAATATAAGTTTCTATATGAGTTTCCATGTTCATTTACTGAAGAGATTACACTTTCAGGATACAGTAACTCTGATAAAGCCTTCCTTCATGACTTGCCAAAGGCCACTGGCTGGTAAAGTGCACACTCATGAGTCAATGTCTGTCTGGTAGAAAATTTGAGTTGGCAATGTCATCCTGTCCTCATCCATTTAAGGGGACATGAACAACCCAACTACAAAAACTTTTACAATTAAAGGAAGACACGTCTCATTAATGGTAAAAAATGGGGAAATCTTTGAAACTAATTGCCAGAGTACTTGCCTGATGGTAATCTTACTACTATCCATTAAATGGATCCTCATTGGGGGAATGCTTAAGACAGAAATAAGCAGGATCAGATGCTCAAACCATATAAGTTTGATCATAAGAAAAGTTGTTCTAAAAGCACAATATAAATTTAGAGATTTGATTTCAAATGGAACCAGGCTGTTTTTGGTTCTCAAACAGCAATGAAATGGTTCTTTTTGGTCTGTCATGTCATCTTAAGTGCACATATGATCTTTACAAAGCTAAAGGATATGAAATGTTTTTATTTCTCGTGTGTTATGTGTGTCTCGAATTCTTGACCCGGTTCGAATTCTTGATCCGCTATGATATATTTTGATAGTGATCCAAATGAGATTTTTTATTTTCTTGAGATCTGTGATGGTAGTAGAGGGTTTAGGCTGTACGATTCGCTGGATTGAACCAATTTGAAGGAGTATTTATATGTTATGTTGTCTTGTTGTTCAAGTAAAAGAGAAACACAAGAAAAGGGGATTTTCGAGTTAGGGTTTTAAGGTGAGAGTTTCTTGCTACTAATTTGGGTAGTCTTGAGAAATATATGTAGTAATCTTTCGTCCAACATAGTGAATCATCTTCTTCGTCCGAGAACATAACACATCACATTGTTGTGTGAAATTTATGAAATAGTGGTGTCATCTTGTGTGAATATATTCGTTTGCTTCATTTTCTTTGACGTTTGTTCTAACAAGGTCAATGTCTCATGACAATTAAAAGTCCTAATATCATATGGGTACTTGGAAAATCTCATCCTAATTAATTTTTTCTCCATTTGATTTGCATTGGTTACCATCTGAATGTTCCATGTCAGCTTGCCACTTAGCAAAAAAAAAAAAAAATTAGATGGCTTCAAAACCCAACTTGCCTTCACTCATGTCCCTAATATGCCGTTGTGGCTATCAAGTATCTCAAAGACCTTAATCACCAAAAGAAAATTTCTCTCAAGACCTTTCTTGCATTGTAAATTAAGCTTCTCAAGCTGGAGATTGATCAGATAAAAACAAAAAAAAAGTGGAATTAGGTCCCAACGGCCAAACCATAATTTGGGCCATTAACACCAACATAACAAGGACATATTACCAAATAAATTGTACAGTTGCATGGTGATGAACCATCCAACGGCTATTTCTTGGCTGGTCCGATCTGAATGAATAATCCAACATGCTTAAACTACGACAAAAAGAGATTATCATACTATAATTGAATGATATTGAGAGGCTAAATAACCCTAACCATTGTCATTACGCTTAGGGATGTCCAAGTCTACCCAACAACCCTAATCAGCCAAGCTGGAAAGATCAACAATGTCATGAACATAGGGGTGCCTTGAACAACTATTTTGGTCTCTATCAAACCTAATATGTAAGGAAACAAGAAAAAGTGGGCAACTTTTATCATTCCTTTTGATTAAGCTTTTGGGTCTGAAAAAGGGTTGGTACCATGGCTTATTCATTAAGTTAGTTTCTTGGCTTTCTTTTTTGAAGTTGAAGTACCAATCAATCTTTTTTATAAGCATTCCATCACTTTCCAATTCAATACAATAAGGTAAAAGTATTCATCAATAGAAACTAAATTAAATCTGTTATTCAATGTAATACCATGAACTTCACATTGTAGATTAATTATGTTTGTTGCAACATCACAATTTGACTTTCATTTCTTTTTGGTAAAACATCAGAATTGACATAATCCAAAAATCAAGATCAAAATAGATAAGGAGAAGCAAACCTTATCCTCATAAGCCCATGGGACAGGCCAATTGTTATATTAGGGTCGATTAGATCAAGCAGGTCAGAACACAACACAATATGATTTTTTTTTTTTTTTTAACTGTTGTTCACTTGTTTGTGTGAACCCAATATGATTTGACACCAGCCAAAATTGGGTGCAACTTGATTACAAAGTTATTAATAACATAATAGATATTGTGATGTAAATTAAGGCAAAAGTTTTTCCTTGGTGAGCAGACTAAGTTAGGGTGTCTTTGGTTTGTACACCTAATTATTTATCATGCAGAAGGGTCAAATGGTAAATCTAACCATTGAATATATAGGAGATAGTCTGGAACTCTGGACAGAGGACAGAGTCCAGATTAGTACCCACATGGTGAGATGAGTTACCCTCCCCCACATGAGGATTCACCATCTATTGGGGATCGAAACCCCCTGCAACACATGATCAAAGCAGTCAAACTCCAATGGGTAGTAGATTCCCATGAGGGGAGGTCACCACATGAGAAGAGGATCCAGACTCTGAATAAACCACGTATCAAACTTTAGATCCAAATTTAATCATTGACCCCTTCCCACGTATTGGCATGTATTCCTATCTATGTCTATGTACGTCTACTGATTCTTTGATCACTACCAGATGTCTTCCAATTTCTTACTAATTTCATTAAAAGATTGACTGGAGGAAGGGTGGTTTACTATAACTGAGTGAATGTTTTATATCAAATTAATGAAGATTTTGTTTTTTCACTTGCCAAACTCCATTTAAGAAGATATTTGACATGTGAATAAGAGACATTTTGATTCACCTTCACAAAATTTCAGCCCAATCCTTACCACGTGGCAGAAGTTTGCAAAAACACCCAAGAAGAGAAAATTGTTTGTATGTGGCCAAAACATTTCTTTATTTCTTGGGAAGAATAAAATAATCAGATAATGTCTTAAGATCAGGACAGGAGAATTCCCAACCACAAAACACATTTAACATAAAAATTGGCTTCTAGTGTATGTTGTGGTTTCTGTTGGTCTTTATCTATTGTTATTTGGATTATAATTAAAGTGACTTAGTCCCTATTATGTTTGATTACAATTGGAATAAGACTTGATAACTTAACAATGATTGTTTCGTTCATCATCCGTTCATATTAGAAAATCTAAATGTCATCATTCTTATTCTCTGAATGTTACTATGATTGTGGCAAAAGCACCAAATTTGATTGATTTAAGATAAGGTAAAATACAATTTGGAGCTCTCTCTCTCTCTCTCTCGATTGATCGACAGGGATGATTTTGATCCAAATCAATAGAGAAGAAGAGTCATTATCTATATTTTCATGAGTGCCTAAGTATCCATCATAAGCTTTTTCCCAGTTTCGACCTCGTTGTTAACTTTAAGGCTATGTCATCATAAAATGCTTTATTTTTATTTTTTTTTTTCTTTTTAGATGTATAAATAATGTGATACTAAATGGAAAGATCTAATCAACGTCTACGCAGGTTCTATGAAATGGTATAAGATGAGTAGAATCAGCCGAATCAAATTGATATTAGCCAGTACATTGGTATCGGTGCAAGAGTAAAGTAAAAAATAGAAATATAAATAATAAAAAAATCCAAGGGAAAATTCAAATCCGATTCCTGAAAATTAAATCCTGAACTAGTGAGTCTAAAGTTAGGCAATCAATCAAGGAGCATGATGGACAATTAACAATGTCAAATCATAGTTAGTTAAATTTAGTGGTCTATCTCAATTATTAGGCTTACCAAGGATAACATGTGTAATGCATTTATGAATTTTCCTAGTTTCATCAGAGTTGACTTTTCAAATATGATTTTCTTAAGACATAATTTATTTAATTACATGAAAAAAATATATATTAATTGTTTACATGTAGAACATGTCTATTGTCTAAGTTTGAGTAGTAGCTAAATTTCCATATGGCATACTTGGTCGACCGAATAATGTTTGAATGATTTTTATCGCCAATTGCGTTAAAAATGACCTAGCTTTCATCAATCTATTTGGTTCAAGATACAATATGTAAAAATTGAAATTGAATCAAAGTCTAATTTTCAAATTATAATCGTATCAATTTGGTTCTTCTTTTATTTTAGTTCATTATTCAGTTTTTAACCTTGTTTGTACTCAATGCAGGCCTCATTTTAGGTGTTTGGGCCAACTTCTAATATCTTCCCCACCACCACCATCATGAAACCAAAACTCGATTCAATTCGATTTTAAATGCTCGATTTTGATTTTGATTCTAAATTGACACATTACTTCCACTCCGACCCAGTTCTGCAACACACCTCTCTCTCTCTCTCTCATAGAATTGAGTTCAGCATTGGCTAATTTCAATCAGATTTCGATTCTTTGATCCCTGGTTTATATCCATCCCCTTGAACCCCTTTGGAAGAAAACTTTGAGAACCAAAAGTAAAAGGACCAGTTTTCCCACACCTAGTGTCCCTTGACTGAGAAAGTTCCAATGATGTCCATAGATCGAAGACATTGGGGTATTATCAACTTCATATTATTGTGGTGATAGAACATGTATGATCCTTAATGGGTGTACTTTTCGTTTACTCGTGGTGCAAAAACTTTATCTAAAGCGAATTGTCCGATCCATAGATTTACTGCATGATATCAGGTCAATTATTGACCATCCCAAAAATTGTTATGATATTATTACGGATCGGCATAGATCGTTTTATATCAAACAGTTCTGCCCTCTACTTTCCGCCTCCCTCCAAAATGACAGTTTTGCCCTTGGTTTATACTATTCTATCAATATGGTATCGATTAGGTATCAAGATCGGTGGCCAGCGATACCATCAAATATCCGCCGATACATTGTACCATGGTCCGATCCAAACAAAAATTAAGTCTCTATCACACATATTCTGTATTTTACAATTCACGAGAAGACATCACTTAACATCATCAGATCAGAGTAGAATTGAATACCCATTTTAAGTTCTGGTAGACTCCACTTCATCCCTTTAAATACCAATGATTCCCATCAGGTACCGGTACAATAATAAACCTATAACACCTCATTAAGAACTAATGCATTTACTCCAAATCTTTTTCTTTTGTTTGAGAGTACTATCAAACCAATATCCATTCAACATCTCCATTGTGCCAGTGCGTATCTGGAATTAAGATCACTTTTTTTTTTTAAGCTACCCTATAAAATTAAGGACAAAGTTTTCCTGAGTCACTCGATGAATTCACCACGTGGATTTGACAAAAGAGGCCGGCGCTTGTGCCCTATTCCCCCCTTCTTTTGGGCGGCTTAGATGCTCAATGATGAATGATTTTTCGTTTATTGTGGATAAAAGAAAACTCGGTCTCAACTTAAGCATGAGACACTTGCCATATCATAATCAAGGATTTAAAACAGGAACTAAAATTGGAATCTTTTCATTCTAGATTGTACCTTCTCCTATTATATTTCAAGAATGTGGGGGATAGGATGAATGGATCAGGTTCACGTACTAGAATGTTCTTGTACATCCTTGGTCCGTGGAGTTTGAATCTATTAAATGAAGAGAGAGAAAATTGATTCTAAATCCACGGTCCAGGTCATTCTTGTATATTCTTGTAAGTGAACCTGATCCGCTCTCGGGGATAGGAGGGTTGAACCAGTGGTCTTCCTTGACTTACGCTAGAGTCCAACTATCTTACTGCCTACCATTGTGCAGGAAGCTCAATCCCAAAAAGCAACACATAATCGTTACACATTTGTAATGTATGACTAGAGAGAGAGAGAGAGAGAGGGCTGGGTGGAAATTTGGAGAAGAAAAGGGAATAAGAATATGAGATATAATTAATCTTGCAATTATTGTTATGTGACTGCGACTTCTATGATTGTGGTGAAGAGAGATGTATGTGTGTTTTCAACCAATTAGTCAAACTCAAACCAACCTCTTAGATCAAACTTAGGTATGAACCATGCAAACCTAACTCTTTGTGATAGAATGGCCCCACCATGGCATGTATATAATAACCACCAAACTGCTCCTAATGAAGTACTTAGATACATATACTCTTTAGGGTCATCCAATGAAGCTTTAAGATTTAAATTATCAATGAGGCTGGAGATGAGCTTCTAGCTCCTTGAGCTCTAACAGAAGTTTAGGAAAAGATCAAAGCTTCAAATTTCCTAACCATCCATATTTTTTGATATAATAGTAAGTATGTTAGTAGTCACAAATAAGTGGGGGTCAATAGGACGTTGGCCTCTCATGGGTCCCTTTTCTGCCCCTTGTGGATCCAAATCGGGCATTCAATAATTCATTGTTCTTTGTTGGTAAAATCTGTGGGATTGTACCCTACCATCAAATCCCAGGTTTCACCTCCAACATTAACAACTAACTACTAACCTCCTTACCTACCCTTTTATTATTGTTTTTTTTCTTTTAAGCTAAAAGTTCCATATGCTAACAAAGTATACGTCTAAGCTTGGCCTAAAAGAGCCCACATGTGCATGGGCTGTTCTCCGTAGCTTATGATATCAAGTCTTTTTTTTTTCTAAACACATTGTACCTGTTAAAGCTCTTTAAGTTTAGACTAGGCTACGTTTGATAGTCAGCTCCAGAAATAACGTTTCGTGTCAAAACCATAATTTTTCATTTTTGTGTAAACCATACTGTTTTGGAACGAAACTCAAACTTATCATGTTCCAACATTTCTTGTTTCTGGCATTTTTTTACCCGGTTTGTTTAAAAAAAAAAAAAGGAATCGTGGACA
>NC_056566.1:12224674-12355733 GCF_013358625.1 Macadamia integrifolia
GAAAAAAAAAAAAAAAAAGGAACCGTGGACACAACATAAAAGATTCTGTTTTCTTGCTCTCGTAAAACAAAAAAACGTTAGAAACACTTTTTTAGACGACTACCAAATGCAGCCTAATACTTGATTGATTTTCATATTGGACTTTGACAATTAAAAAATCATAGGCCATCAACGCATTTATAACTATTGCATGCTTAATTAATTGTATAACTATAATAAAGCTATTACGCTCTCTCTTTCTCTTTCTTTATTTCTTGTACAGAAAAAAAAAAAGAGAGGAAATTACACTCCTCTCCCCTATATGTTTCAAGTATTACACTTAGACCCCCTCTGAAGTTTAAAATTACAACCGCACCCTATGTTGTTAACTCTGTTAGAAGTTCATGTTAAATGACCCCTTTATCCTCTTCCCCTTTCTTTAAAAAACACTCTCTTGAGAGCCAATCGAGGGTTTTGGAATTCTTGGAGCCATTGGAAGGAGAGAGTTGCCTTACTCCGATCTCCGAGAGAGGTGCCTGACTCCGACGCCAGTGTCCGATCACTTGAATCGATTGAAGTGCTCATATTGTGAAGGTAAGAACACCTCTTTTTCCCCTTTCTTCCCCCCCCCCCCTTTTTCACCCCTTTTGTTTAGAAATTTCTTGGCCTGCGCAACACGAAACAGAGTATTATGATTGTGAATATGAAAACCTTCTTAATCTAACCTTAGAAGCATCCAAAACCAAACTAAAGAAGCTTAGTTTTTGGACTGAACTATCATCCTACATCCATCTTTGGACCTATCCATGGTTTCCAACTGTGTGGCTGCTTCTTTAAATATCCAATTAGTTTGGTTTTTAGAGTATGGTTGCTAAAAGTTAATTGAAAGCAACCAAGTGAGAGTTTGAAGAGAAAAAGATCCTCTTAAAGAAGCTCTTGAAAATCAGTGACATAACCCTACCAGTCCATCAAAACACTGCACAACCCTGTTTTTCACAATAATCCATAACTATATTTCTGATCGAAAGCCATAATTTCAATTCACTGTTGATCAATTTCCAGGGCAGCAGCTCTGCTTTCTATGGTAAAAAACAATCACATGGGAAAGTGGTCAATGTAATGAGAGCAGGAAGTTGTAATTGTGATAATGGATGTGTAGCTATAATCAATTTTAGGGGTTGATTGGCTCCAGGTTATTTGGACATAGGGAAGCAATTAGAGGGTGAGGCACTTGAAAGCATAACTGCATCATATTCCTAAAGTAATTCTGAATAGTATCCACAGCCTATGTGGTTCCATGTCCTACCAGATTTAGGATGTAGCAATTGACTGACACAGAGTATCTGCTGGCCAAAGAGAAAAAGGGGGCAAGAGCAAACAATTCAGATTTAAAATGAGGAGCTTCCTAAGTTGTTGGAACTTCCATTCTTCATTGCTGAAATAGTACAGTTCTTCTCACATATGGGAGAATTTTAAGCTTGAAAACAATTCAGATGCTTGATATATTTATCGGTTTTATATAATTTGATTCTATTGGTTTTATGATGTGATTATCAAAAAATGCCATGAAAATTTTGGTTTCTTCATTAATTCAAGGCAATGGTCATGATATGATTGTTCTATAAACCAAGTTAATTCCATAACATACATGTTAGTTTATCATCCAAGGTGCAAACTTTCTATTATTTTGGTGTTTGTGTGCCTAGAGGACTTATTTGCTTCCAAAGCTGAAGTAGACAAGATCAGTAATGACTTTCATTGTCTTCTAAAGTTTGTTTTTTTAGGATTGTCAAAATTGAATGGGATTAATTCCTGCTACAACAAGGGGGCTCCCTCTTACTCAAACTAAATGTCTACCTCAAGTAATTGCAGCTCACCAGGAAGACAGATCCATAAAATGTTGATGTCATCGGAAAGCTGTGATCAGGATATCAGAGACTGCTGACAATCCAAACAGACTTTTTTATAGTTGTCCATATTACAATGGATGCAAAAAGTTCGCATGGTGTGAACTTATGAATATTACAACTACCAATCTGTTATCCAATTCCACCATTAATATGCAAGAGTTGGAAGAGGATGTGAGGCAGTTGTGAGAGGAGATGTGTATGCTCAGAGATGTGTTACATGAGTTGCAGCAAGAGATGCAGAGTGTGAAGATAAAGATGGATGACACAGTGGACTTTGCTGGATCAATGAAAATGTTTTGTAATTTTGTGTTTATTTTTTTCCTAGGTGTTTTGTAGCCGTAGTTATCGGCCAAAAAATGTAAAAGTTCGATATTATTAAGGAATGAACTATGATTTATACTGAATTAGGTTGTGTAATGAAAATTTTGACAGCATTTTGGCATGATTTTGGCAAAATTTTGACAGAATTTTGGCATGATTTTCATCACTTAACCTGTATAATCCATAAATATAACTTGTAAATATCACCCCACACATCCATAAATATTCCAAACATCCACAAATGTTCCACACATCCATAAACATTCCACAAAAAAATTAAACACAGTTCATATACTCCATAATAACATTAAACCCCAAAAGAGTAGTCCAAGTACTGTCTTAAATATTAATTGTACAAACATGAAAATCGGATCATCTAATCCAATTAAAGTTTTCATTGCACTTTATCTCTCTATTGCATTCAACTCCCACTAGCAGTTGCCTTCTTCCTCTGTTCCCTTGCTTTCATTTTGGTTTCTTAGCTTGCAATTGTGCATTAACCTTGGCTTGCATGCTCAACTCAATGGTCATTGTAGAAGCTTGTGATCTAGTCGTTCTTTGAGAATTGCTTGTATCAGGTTGACTTCCTGCCTGCTCAGTTTTTTACATAAACATGAGTAACTATTAGTCAACTGCAACAAATCGATAAGATCACTAAAATTTCAGAATATTTAAAACTTAAAAATTGAAATCCTGAGATGATTTTGCTTTCTGTTTCACTGAAGATCATGTACATCTTCTCTTGTTGTGACCTTCCTGGTTGCATATGCTATACTTGGCAACTCTTTATCTTTTTTTCCATTGGCTAGGTGGGACTTCATCAGTATCCTTCTTCCTAAGAGTATGTGGTCTTCCTGTAAGTCTTTTGATTGATGGAGGTTGTACAATACCAATTCTATATTCTTCACTTATCTCTTGAAGTCTAAGTAATGGATGAATAATACCCTCATAAGCTGCCAAATATGTTTTATGCTATAGTACTCATGGTAGTAATTCTTCAAGCTTTCTCTTTTACTGACAATGCATGCTGCTGCACGCTTACAAGGTAATCCATAACTTTCCCATTCTCTACAACAATAGGTTTGTTTTTTCAAATCAACCACATGCCTTCCTTCAGTATCTGTGACCTCAAACTCATATACCCCAGCAGCTTGGACTATACATCCTTTGGATTGTGTTTGGATCAAATCTAGCAATTTCTTTATTTTTGGTGTGACATCCCATTGTATGTGCAACCCTCCTGATATCTCTTATGCATTATCTTCATCAACAACTTCCGTATCTCATCAACTACAAGTAGGGCAGGCTTGCTCCTAATAGGTGCAATCTACTTCATTGAAGGTAGTTGCATGCTTCTTGGCCTTGTACAATATCATATAAGGGATCTCAACTTATAATTTTTCCTTGAAATATAAACGGATTGCATCTTGATCCATATCTAGGTTTGCCTTTGATCCTGAAGTAAGGTGTCGAAAAATCCTAGTAGAAGTAATATCTTTGTTTTGTTTTCATCTCGCAAAAGAATGTTCATTGCATATAGACTTGATCTGGTATGTTACTCCTTCATCTGCTGCAGGTGAAGCGTGGATCCTCCATGTACACCCTTGTGCTGCACACAAAGCAGGCACTCTTGACTTGTCATTCTTGGTTCTCAGTAGTTCAAAACCTTCTTGAATAGTATAGTCTTTGAGAACAGCCTTGAAATGAGTCACATCAACAAACAACATCCCTTTCTCTAGTCTTATCACATGCCCATGTGAAGCATTCACATTCTTAAAGAATGGTGTAGAATAATCACCATCACAGTAGTCAGATAATGCTTCATTATTATCTTGGTATGGAACCCTTATACCATCCATTCCATCATCATGACCATCAATTTGATCTTCAGCCCCATCATTGTATTCTTCTTCATCATTCATATCACTCTCATCTTCGGACAGAGAATTCCAATCAACATCACTTGAACTTAAAATATCGAATAAGACTTCATTGATACTCTTACTGACTGTCTTACTACCATCATTCACAACATCCACTACCATCATTCACAACATCCACAGCATCAAGTTCAGCAACAATACTATGTATGACTTTGCCAGCACTCTTACCAACTGCCTTATTACCATCATTCACATCATTCACATCAACAATACTATTAGTTGCATCAATACTAACTGAATCAGTCATGTTACTCCTACTGTGATGTCCACCACTGGTTGAAACCCTATAGGTACCACCACCCCTTCTTATTTGGTGCTTTATCCTATGCCCACCAGATGTCTAAACTTGCTGCACAATACCTCCAAAACCATCTTGACTTTGTAGTACATCACTTCCATTGCCATACTGATCCTGCATCACATCATCACCAAAGCCACATTGACTTTGATGGCCACACCTACTAACAGTCTCCCGTTTGACTAGTCCACTAGTGAAACCATTTACTGTGTATAGGTTGCTTGGATTGGAATCCAAGTGAAGATTGTATAGATACAAATTTATGCATTCAACATCTTGATGCAACCCAAACATGTCCAGTACACTTTCATTCACTTCCATCTGCTGGTTGGAAGGAAGTACGCACTTCACTTTAAATGTGATGGTATGTCCTATAGGTATATGTCCGATAACTGTGTTATAAATATTGATCATCATGTCCCGATAACAGTACTCATCCAGATCAACAAGGGTAGGTGCAGACGTATTCAAGTCGTAATGATAATATATGATAACTCTAATTTCCATTGAATGATGAATGATTTTCTGATGAAAAAAAAAAAAAAAAACGAGATGTTACATAAACACAACTACATCAAGGATTTGAATGGAAATTAGTCCATACAACCATTCCAAGATTTAAAACAAGAAACAAAGTACATACAACCATTCCAAAGCATTAAGAAAACAATTGCATTCATACCAAAACAAAGAAGAAAACAATTGCATTGAAAATTTCTGCCATACCAAGTCCCTACAACCATTACAAGAATTTGAATTAAATACCAAGTCCCTACAACCATTTCAAGGATTTAATACTAAGTCCATACAACAATTTCAAGTAGCTTGTAAATCAAATGGAAGCTGGAAATGGTCAGAGATGCAGAAAGAAAATGATTAATTTTCACCATCGATTTTCATATCAGTCATCAGCATTCACCATTGAAGAACAAAAAACATAGCATAATAAGAGAGAACATCCAATGCCCCTTATGAACAACCAACCGAGAGCTTTAATCTCTCCCAAATACCTAACTCTCTCAAAGCTATAAGAATTCAATTGTGTGATTAAATCTCCTAAAGCCCTAACTCTCCCAAATCTGCGATTTATACTAACCTTAAAACTTAGCTTGTAAATCAAATGAAAGCCAAAATTGGTAACAAAGTAAGAAAGAAAATGACTAATTTTCACCATCGATTTTCATATCAATCATCACCATTCACCATTGAAGAATAAAAAACAAAGCATAATAGAGAATAACAAGAGAGAGCATACAGGCACTCACTGCATCCAATCGATCTTAGATTTATGATAAATCGCCACAACCCTAATTCTTCAATGTCTCTTCTGAAAAAAACCAACTGAGAGCTTTAATCTCTCCCAAATACCTAACTCTCTCAAAGCCCTGAGAATTGATTGTGTTTGATTAAATCTCCTGAAACCCTAACTTTCCCAAATCTGCAATTTATATTAACTTATACTTCGATCTTCATCGATTAACAACTCCGATCTTCAACGAGATGTAATGTCTTCGATCGCAAACGATATGAACCACCATCGATCGCTAAAACTTTGGAGATGTTCATCTTCGATTTCAATTTCAGAAGTTTAGGATGTATGGAGGAATGAAGAAACCATCATTCTTCTCAAGAAAGAAGACGGTAATTAGTTGGGGGTATTTTAGGGTTTTTGAAAAAATTGTACTACACTTAACGTTTCCTCACTCACGGCCAAGGTACAGTTGATAGAATCTAGAACTTACAGGGGGGGAGTGTAATATCAAACTTCGTAGGGGAGGGTTCTGCAATACTTGAAACGTACAGGGGAGGGGAGTGTAATTTCCTTAAAAAAATGTCTCTTTCTCATACTTATTGCATGTTCTTGTGATCCCTATATGTATAATATAAAGGAAGTAGGTTTCCCATACAATCAATTTGGGAATTTGCACTCTATACGAATACTTATTTTGAAAAAATATCATTCATATGGGAGTCACTATTAAAGACCAAGAAAGAAAAAATAATAATAAAATTATTATTATTATTATTTTGGAAAAATTACACCCCCTCCCTTGTAGTTTATCGAAATTACATGTGGATCCAAGGGTTTGAACGAATTACGTCTCCCTCCCTTAGCTTTTGTAAGATGCTTAAATCCTATCTTTAACCATTGAAATTGGGACTGTTAATTGGTGATGTCACCTAATATTATATCATTTAATATAAAAAATGCTATGAATTTCCTTATTTGCCATCCCATTAAAACAAAACAAAAAAGGGAAGGCTCCCCTCGGCAACTTACCACGTCCACCCCGTCAGAGAAGATGGCGGAATCAGATTCTGAATGAGGGCCAGAAGCTTCATGCTGCTCTCCTCAAGAATGGCCTCGCCGACCCTCCCGACTCCTTCATCCACAATGCCCTCCTCCACATGTATGCTGCGTGCAGCTGGACCTCTTCTGCTACCTGATTGTTCGATCAGATTCCCTGCGCACACCACAGAAACTGAGCGAAACCCTAAGATTTTCATCCCTGTAGTTAATTGAAGAGCTTAGAATTCGATTTGAAACTTGGGATATGAATCGTTGGATTACTAGAAAAGCTACCCAAGTAGGAAAACCTAGAAGAAGACGAAGAAGCAATCTTCTTCATTATATTCGTTATTTCTTATGGATCCCTTTTTTCAGTCTGTAATATATCAATTTTCAGCCATTAGAAACGAAAATATCAGTAGGATAGAAATCCAGAGCGGAGGAGAAGAAGAAGAAAATCAAGAGAAAAAGAGCCATCTGTTTCGTGTTCTCTGTTTGGCATTCTAATTGAAACCATTATCCTATCTGAAATGGCCAAATTCAATTGTTTTTCTGGTTTAATGGGGAGGAATAAGAAATCCAAGGTGAGAAATAGTTGTTTTCTAAATTTATGGGTTCTCTGTTTTTTACTTTTACTGCTTGAGTTTTGTATCTTGTGTGATCTTCTGTTAGAAATCCAAGGTGAGAAATCCATTTGTTTTTTTCTTTTACTGCTTGAGAAACAATTCTTTTCTGAATTTATGAGTTCTGTTCGCCGGACAGTTGCATTGATGTTTACGCCGGAGATTGATAAGATTTTCAACCCAAGTCAAAGGTTAAATTTAGGGTTTTGGGGTATTTGGATAGAAGATGAACAAGGTAAAATGATCTTTCATCATCTTTTCGTCAAAGGGTAAAATGATATTTTGAGTTTCAAAATTAATAGCAAATTAACAACGTCAGTATAGAGGAGGGGCGGTAATTCGTTTAAACCTTTAGATCCACGTGTAATTTCGACAAACTACAGGGGAGGAACATAATTTTTTCCTTTTTTGATAAAGAATTCTTAGATCTACTTGATGAAAAAAAAAATTACAAATAAGGGAGTTTAAAACAAAATAAATATACAATAATTTCTAATGTTTTCGGTAAAAAACATGGCCACTCATATTGAAAACAAAAAATCTAATTTTTTTTGGTAATAAATTTCACTACTTATTCTTAACCTTGTCGAGTACGACACACCTTGTCGGATACAACACATAAGCGAGACATCATG
This sequence comes from Macadamia integrifolia, assembly GCF_013358625.1. NCBI lineage: Eukaryota > Viridiplantae > Streptophyta > Magnoliopsida > Proteales > Proteaceae > Macadamia > Macadamia integrifolia. The sequence continues at coordinate 12,232,674 of NC_056566.1, forward strand.
AAAACTTATTGTGAGTCTACGAACCTAAGGCCTGTTTGTTTAGAGGGATTTTGATGGGGTAGAACAATTGTACAAAATCTTCCAAAAAAAAGAATTTTATATTGTTTGGTTGTACGGAGTGGGAATTAGAGTTGACAACTAAACAATTATCAAAGTTTACTAATGGCTTATGTAGTCGACGGATTCTTCCCACCCCACCTTTTCACAAAGTTCCACCAAATAGATAAAACATTGCAGAATTTCCTGGGAAAGCGCTACAAAGGAGCGATGCACAGATGGTCTGAGGAGGTCGCAGTGGTTAGGCAGAGCTTGATTCGATTCTCTCTCCTCCTCTCTACAAATTCAAGCACCTCATTTTTTCTCCCCCCCCTATGCAAATTTGAGCGCCCCCTTTTCTCTCCTACTCTCTATAGATATGAGCCCAAAAAAAGAGGGATTACTTATTCTTATCTCTCCACCCATTCTCCTCCTCTTTGCAAATCCAAGCCCAAAAACGGAGGGAAAGCTTATCTTTAGGTGCCGTTTGATAACACTCTGGGAGAATGTTTCTGGTGTTCTTCTATTCTGCGGGAATGCAAATAGAACAGAAATATGTTTGGCCGTCCGGTTCATTTTTGTATTCCCCGGATGCCATGAAAAAGAATGAGTAAAGAATACATTGCATGGTCTTGGTTAGATTGAATCGGTTTTGATTTGAGGTTGAATAAGGCCAAAATCTAATTGTTAAGGAACTTTGGTTTCGATCTTGGTTTATTTCGATTTTCAGTATTAAGTTAATATCGATTTAGAATGATTTGTTTTTCGGGGTTAAACCATAATGAAATTTATATTCAAAACCTAAAGTGAGGAAAGATTTAGTAAAAAACACTTAAAAAATCATCTTACCTAAGTCAAACAAATAAACAACCCGTAATAGAGAATTTGATTTGATGTATTCCTTTTTTTTTTTAATAGAAATATGACTATTTATTGATATGCGTGGAACATGAAGAACAAGGATTAAAAAGGCTCCTTCAACCGCAGTTTTGAATAGGGTCTTCCTGGCTAAGGAATTGGGAAAAGAGTTCGATCACCTAGGATTAAAAGAAAACTTACAACTAAAAAATTGGAAAACAATGTAAATGATGTCATTTATAATGCCCTGGATTGCAAGAGGTACCACTTTGGATTGGTAAGATAGATAAATGGAATTGATGTGTTTGTATTATAATCATGACAAGAATAAAAAGTGTAAGAGAAATATAACTAATATTGAAATCAATGGATAAACAGAGGTTATAGCAAAATCATCGTTTGTCATTGTAAAGGAAAGATAAACCAAATTTGAAATCAATGGATAGATAATCAATGAGAAAACAAACATGATTGAAATCACAAAATGAACCTTATTATCAAATCATTTATTTAATTGTTCAATTAATTTTGTATAGTGAACAAGGAGATCAATAGAAACATTGTTACAAATCAATTTCTTTATTTATAACCTCATACTCATTGATTAATCACAATTCCTCTTACAACAAGAAATCTTCTCACTAAATTGAAATTAATGAATAATCAATTCACTTATTCATAATTATACTCAATATCTTTTTATCAGTATCATTTAATTTGAGCTGAATATCAGTTAGTGTGGTGCAGCATGGTTTTCAATTGGTCCTATCATACTCCATTATAATAAGAATCAATCCGATTTGATCCATATTTTTTCAATCAATTTTATCAATTTGAACTAGGTTTTGACACCCAACACCCACACAGAAAGAGTTGGTAGAATGCCATACTTTTTTTTTTTTTTTTTGATAAACTGAAATGCTAAACTAACATTCATTTTAACTTTACCCCAAACATTCCCACATCACGAAAACCCCACCAACATGTGGATCCCATTTACTCCACCATTTTCTCTAAACTAACAGGGTAGGTTTTACCAACGCATGAGGCATAGCCTTTGCCTTTCAACCACCCAAAAAATATGAAAACATGACCTTTGCCTCTTTTTGAGTTTTGAGCTACCATTTGGCTGAAATCGGACCAGACCGGTCAAGATCGCATGGATTGGATAAATATTAGCCGAAACTAATACCTAATACTAAACTGATCCATGCCAATTCATGGTAAGTTTTAAGAATAAAATGGTCTAAATTTTTTTCTTAAACAAGGTAATTCTCAACGAATATTGATCCGACCTGTATCAATATCGGTTGTGATCGATCCAAATTTTAAACCCCGGTCGATGGCGTTCTCCCAACTAGATATTTTTTTTTTCTAAATAATTAAAAATGAGCTACTGACTTTTCATATACGTTAATCCAACGGTTAATATTCCGGTTCCACCTGTGGTGACGTGTGCCGTATCAATTACCGCGAGTTTTTAAAAAAGACAGTGGCATTATCTCGTAAATTACTCACAAATGACTGGTAATCTCATGACTACCGGTACCAGACAGATAAATCGTCGCCTCCGTCGATCCAGCAACGTTTCGACCAAATTTTTACTTACCCGTCTCTCTCACTCCTCTCTCTTACTGACATACCCACTCTCTCTCTCTCTTCAGCCTCGCGTTTCTCTCCCTCCTCGCTTTGCTCTCTCCCTCTCTCTCTCTACAGAGCTTACGCTACAAAATTTAACCCTCTTTCTCCAAACTTAGCGACGGGAATCCGTTAAATCTAGAGCAGATCTGCAGTTCGTTCACAAGATCGGAAAACCCTAGTTGAATCGCCGAGGTTCTCTGTTCCTCCTCAGCAATGGAGGAGGCTTTGGAGATTGCTCGTTCTAAGGACACTAAGGAGAGAATGGCGGGTGTGGAACGGTTGTACCAGCTTCTTGAAGCTTCAAGAAAGAGTTTGTCGCCGGCAGAGGTCTCTTCGCTTGTTGATTGTTGCTTGGATCTCTTTAAAGATAACAACTTCAGAGTTTCTCAGGGGGCTTTGCAAGCCATAGCATCTGCTGCTGTGCTTTCTGGTGAGCATTTGAAGTTGCATTTCAATGCTCTTGTGCCCGCTGTCGTTGAGAGGTTGGGAGATGGGAAGCAGCCTGTTCGAGATGCTGCGAGAAGGTTGCTACTTACTCTCATGGAGGTAAAGCTTTTGTCAAGGGATTCTGATTATCACTCCAATTTTAAGTGGATTCCTTGTGTGGCGGAATCAAATTTGGGTTCATTGTGTTGAATTTGATCCATATGGTCGCTTTGTCAATTTTAATCCAGTTTATTAAATATTCTTTTTCGTTTGAGATGATTATACTGAGGCTTCGGTATCGAGATGAGTGTAAGGGGTGGTGGAATTGGAAGACACAGATGACTACTGGATTCAAAGAAGTGGATTCATTTTTTTTTTCTTTTAATTGCAACTGTGCTGATTTCATTTTTTTTTTTTTTTTTTGAGGGGAGACTACGTGATAGGATAAGGCCCCAGTCGCAGTGTATCCCTGTTAATCCCACGGTCCCACCCCTAGCAAGCTCATCAGCACGAGAGTTTGCTGATCGATCGAAGCCTCCAAAATAGAGAGAAATTCACTCGCATTAATAATGACATTGCTTTCCTAATTTGGTTGATGTACCTCTAAGACTGTTGAATTTTTGTTCCGTTGCTTATCATCCGAGTATTTGGAGCTTCCTATTTTAAAATCCAGCATATATTCATATTTTATTTGATATTACTTTTAACCATAAACAATGGCTGTATTGTTATTACCCATTGAACTGATGAGTAATGATGGCTGATTATATATAATGTAGGTTTCTTCCCCAACCATCATTGTTGAAAGAGCTGGGTCGTATGCCTGGATGCACAAGAGCTGGAGAGTCAGGGAAGAGTTTGCACGGACTGTCACGTCGGCTATTGGTCTTTTTGCCTCGACTGAGCTACCCCTTCAGCGGGCTATACTTCCTCCGGTATGGCCTCTACAACTTGTTTCCATAACTGATTGCCTTTCACGTCATTTTACTCCTGCTAGCTTTTTTTGTCTCTGGTGAATCTTAGCCTTTGTGCTATCAGATTTTGCAGATGTTGACTGATTCAAATCCTGGTGTTAGGGAAGCAGCTATTTTGTGTATTGAGGTCAGTAGAACTTGTTTGTTTGTTGGCTCTTTCTGAACTGCATTATTTCAGTATTAATTTCTGGGAAATTTTGTGGTTGATACATAATGATTCATTACATGGTATTTTTTAGTTCTTAGGTGTATTTTCTTGAAGTTAAAGTTAAGGTGTACAATAATTCTAAGTGATCTTCCCCAGGTTTGCAAATGATGGAACTTGACGCAATACAAAACTAAGAGGAGGATTTATGAAATTTATGAGAATTTTACACCAGAATGAAAGTACACCCTGTCTGTAGTTAATTGAGTTTTTTTAGCACTTTGTGCCATTCAACAAATTCTGTGATGTCATGGACTTAAATTGATTGGTATGATCTAGTTTAGAATCTAAGAATTTGAATCACCATATTCCATGCTGTGGGTCACAAGGTCCAAGCAGGTTTTGTTGCTTGAAACCCATTTCACCTTTACCACTTGATACATGGTGGAAAGCACTACATTGTTGATGATTTTAGTGGTTGTGAAATCTCTTACCTTTCCTGTATCACATTATGTGATTCAATTGAGGGGATGTTGGGCACGTGATTAAAGTGGGTTGGATGAAATGGCGAGGTGCATCGGGAGTGTTATATGACAAAAGAATGCGTAATAAACTCTAGGAAAATTTTTACAGGACAGTTATACGACCAGCTATGATGTATGGAGCGGAGTGTTGGGCGGTCAAGAAGAGTATTTGGAATAAACTGAGTGTAGCGGAGACGAGAATGTTGAGAGGGCTGTGCGGCAAGACCAGGAGAGATAGGGTAAGGAATGATTGTGTTAGAAACAATTTGGGGGTTGCACCATTTCAGGACAAGCTCCGTGAGAGCCTATTGAGGTGGTATGGGCATGTTCAACGGAGACCTATGGATGCCCCAAGTAAGGAAGAGTGACTAGATTCATTTGGAGGGAGCCAGAAGAGGTAGGGGCAGGCGTAAAATGACTATTGATGAAGTGGTACGTAAAGATATGCATATGGTAGGGCTAGATTCTAGTATGACTTCGGATAGAGTTTTGTGAAGGACAAGGACCTGTGTTGCGGACCCCTTATAGGGGATGTTTTCATGATGCGTCTTTTTCTACTGCTTTTCGTTTTTTCTCTTATCTCCATTTTTCTTCATTTTTAGCCTCTATTTTGTTCTTCTTTATTTCCCTATCGGATCCATGTAGCTGACCCCATTTAGTTGGGATATGGTTATGGTTGTTCCAGTTGACAGCCATCATGTTAGATTCTGAGCTTGTTTGAATTTTTGTTATATCATCCAGTAGTTTCAGTTTAGGAAACCCTAAGTGGTTGGGATTGACAAAAGAGATATCTGTTTGAGGATTGCAGTAGGTAACTTGGCTATTAGGCAACAAGATTTCTGACAGTGTACCTACCTTGGTGCTTCTTCAGGCATTAGTGTATGGTCCGAGGGAATAATAGATTAGATTGTTTGGGGCCTTTAGAAGCTTATAGTAAGAGTGAAAATAAATCCTGTCGGGGGGGATTTTTACTGTTACAAACTTAGTGTAGCTAGTCTATTTATTTTATTCTGGCTTTGGAAAATATTCAGAGGAACAACCTATGGAGTAAGTGAAGGAAAAGTGTTCCTCAATTGGATTTAGGGTTGTCATTGTTGGCAACTATGTGGCGACGCTTGAAGGTGTTCCGGTAATGTTTGGGTGATGCATAGGTGTTTTGGGAGCTCTGGAGAAGCCAGACAGCATGTTGGAAGTGCAGACAGTGTTTGGAGATGTTATAGAGGCATCTGGATGACATTTGGAAGCCTACTGAAGGCCCCATATAGTAAAAGTTGTGAAATCATATGTTCATGCAGAGGCAGCAAGTTTGGAGCTATTTTCGGAAGGTCTAGTGGCAGATATGGGCGGAGCAATATACATGTGAAACGTAGTTCGTTGAGCCTTCCTTACAATGCAACTGGAATCACATTGTTTCGATACCAGACAAGCAAATTACAGCGGTTTTCGTAACATCATGCCGAAAAGAAGCTAATTCGGAGAATTAAGCAAGCTATTCTTTTCCAGTTTTATCCTGTATAGGAGTTTTTCGTGACACCATTCCTTCATGCGCATGGTGGTGATGATGGAATTGAAAATTCGCAAAAATGAGAAAGATATAGCTTAATACCCTTTTGGGCTCTCTTGGGCTATGTTTGGTAGCCAAGAGAAGAAAAGAAAAGAAAAAAGAATCTAGAAAAGAAAGGAAAAGAAAAGAAAAGAAAAGAAAAGAAAAGAAAAGAAAAGAAATGAAATAGTGAGAAAATAAAAAAAGTATGTATGTTTGGTTACTATTAGAAGAGAAGAAAAGAAAAGAAATGTTTTGTATTTTCTCATGTTTTCTTGTGTTTTTGGCAAGATTTTTTTTGGGAGCAAAAGAAAACTTCACAATTCCCAAGGGGAATTTTGAAATTCAAAAACTGAATCTTCTCTTGGATCGGGACATGCCAAGCACAAAGAGAAATTCTTAAACCAAGAAAAAGTACAATTTTTGTACTTTTTTCTTTTCTTTTCTTGACTACCAAACACAGCCTTAGTGGTCAGGTGCATAGAGAATGGTGCACTGGCGTGCATAGATGGCTGGCTGAGATGCGGCCACGTTGGTAGATTCTAATCTAGTAGCTTAAATTCAAGAGTGGATAGGTGCCGCAGAAGCTGATGCTCAATATTCTGGCGATAACTTTATGATTGGGTAGGTGCACCAATATCCGTATGCTGCACAGCATTGGATCGAGTGCTTTATACATGTTTTGCACAAATAGTGAAGTTGAGTAGAACAATGCTGATCAAAGCTTGTGAATGCGCCACGTTTCACGATCTCAACCTAGCGGTAAAGAATTAACCCACATAATGGAGATTCTGATCAAATGGCTAATGCTTGAGCCACTGTTTTATGGTGATATTGTGTATGGCGGAGTATTGTCTGCCATGCCGAAGATTCCGTTTTAGAGGCACTTGTGGCTCAAATCCGAGACGGAATGCGCCATATCTTGCGATATATATGCAATCTGCACTTTATATGCAAGATCAAACAGCTAAGAAGCGAGCCACCTGGGTTTGTGATGCTGCGAAAAGTCGCACAGCTGCCTTGTTACATTTGGAATGTTACGATTTTTTAAAATGACTGAATGCCCCCAAATCGTTTGTACAACTTGTAGAGGCCATAATTTGCTCGTTTCATGTCTGAATTGGTCGCAGTTTTTTCCAAAATGCTCAGGAAAATGAGTGTCCTGAAACATTCAGATGAGCAAAAAATCCCCCTTCTGGATAAAGAAGATGATGTACTGATCGTTAGAGTTCCTGCTTTGATGTTTTGTGCTCATTCAAGCTTCTATTTTCGCATTAGAGAGGCTATACATTGTGGGATTGCACAGGGACAGGCAAAAAAGAATTTGCAAAACCTCGTTTTTGGTGGAAAAGGGTTTGAGACGAGGCTGCATTGATATTGTAGCATACTTGAGTAGATTCCTACGCATTGGAGGAACCAGTCGTTAGCAGGATTACACACGTTGAGGTAATCTGCATTGCAAGTCCCTATTTTTTTTTGTTATAGGTTTTTCTTATTGTTGAAAGCCTAGGCCATGATTGTCATGGGGGGGGGTGATTTGATTTTATTGATTTAAAATTGTAAGCCTTGCAAGTTGGGGCTTGTCTGTGATTTGGGATTGTAGTCCTTGCCTTTGTGATCATCAAGGGTTGAAGTAGGAGAGGGTGCTCCTGAGTCATTTTTGTGGCTGAAATACACCCCTTGCACTTGCGTAGGCAAGTGTAAAAGTAGGATTAAGTGTTTTTAAGCTATTGTAGCAGTTAAAAATCACAAATGGATTGAGTATGTGAATGCCTGGTCAAGGCAGTACTTCTTGGATGTAGGTACACAGTCGAACTGCATCAAAACTAGTTGTCCTTTGTATTTGCATTTATTTGGATTTTTTGAAGTGCTTGGTGATGATAGGATGGGTGCGCACTATCTGGTAGACCTGGCGACTTTGTGGTAGAGAGGTAGAAATGCATATGATTGTGTGTTTGTGCCACAAGTGAGAGAGTGTTTGTGTGCAAGTTGTGAGGGTGCGTGTGACATTCGATGGGAGAAACTTGAGAGGGAATGTTAATGTACAGCTTTGACGGGCTTCTTCTTATACCTATGAATTCCATTGGACCCAGAAATGATACATTGGAAGAATCTTTTGGGTCTTCCAGGTAACGACTTTAATGCAGGAGTAGATTACAAGATACTAACCCCCACGAAATATACCCCAAACAATACAAAAGTGCACCTCACAGGGTAGAGATTTATGACCCACAGAACTTAACAACCCCATGGGTGGAATCCCAAAACTTAACAACCTCCATGGGTGGAATTACAATAAGAGATACTTAAGAAACAAAACCAGAAATAACCCCATAAGGATGAAAGCAACTCACGGAACAAGAGTTTAATAACCCACACAAGACCCAACAAAATAGAGCCCCAAAAGTTGCACCCAAAAAACAAACCCTATGGGAGAGAATAACCATGCGCAGGGGAGACGGGATAATACCTGCGGTTGGGGCTGTGAACCTCTGTTGAGGTTGAGACTTGGGCCGAATGTAGGCCTGTAGGGGAGGGACAAAACCTCCAAAGATGAAGGGATTCTGCCGGCTGGTGTAGGAGATCTGCAGATTCTTGATTTCAAGACTTAAGAGAGAGAAAAGGTCAAGAACTCCAAGAACTGATGCTATCTTGCTTTGGCAGGTCTGAGAGGAGGATCGAGGGATCCTTTAAGCACTAGGAACAGTCGCTGGAAAGGCCTGAGTGAACTGAGACCTGATGTGAACAGAGGGCTGTCGGCTGGGTTGTCAAGAGAGAGAAAAGCCAGCTGATCGATCCTTGTTTTTGAGAGTCATCTTGGGCTGTCGATTGAGGTGCTTGGCTGGACAGAACTAAGGGTTGAAGGGCAGATCTGGAACTCTTTATTAACAGCAAATAAAACAGAATTTAAAAGTGACAAAGGAAAGAGAACATGGGAGAGGGGGTAGCTATCTCAGACTGGGCTTCTCACCCACAGCTATCTCAGCTGCTCTAGGCATTTAGTTGCAAACTTTCTTTCATTCAAATCTGTCCAATAACCGTACATATGCCTCTCTATTTATAGAGTGGAAGTTTACAATCATAATATGACTATGAGCTAGTTTCCAAAGAGGACTAGACACTCTTACTGCAACTAAGAATTCAAAATAGGACTAGGACTTGACTTTATGACTCAACATGGAGTATGACTAACTAACTAATAGTCCATATAGGACTTTACAACCAATCAATGGCCTAATGGGCCTTTATTAAATTAAATAACAACTAATTAAACTAATGAATTAAATCCCGTTTTCCTACCTTCAACCCATATTTTAGGCCCATTAAAGTGGTCCATTTCAAAGAAAACCCATGGGATCAAAGGCCCAACACATACATAACACAACTTAAGGTTTATTTGCAATAAAATAAGCCCAAGTGACTTATCTACATCAGACCTTGGTCGAAACCGAAAGTTCCGAAACCGGGTATTTTTTTCTGGGCTATTTCTAGAAATTTGGGTCAAAATTTCTGAAATTGGTCACCTCGGGGTGGGTCAAAACCATTGAACTTGCAAAATTTCCGAGATTTAGAACTATGATTCTTGGCTACATGATAGGTAGGGAGCTAATTAACGCATACAAGTGCCAGGTGGGAGTTTTGGACTGTAAAATTAAAACTACTCATTTTGGAGTGAAATTACTTGGGTATATCTTCTTCGGTTTGAAGGTAATGCTATGAAAGAAAATTCACTACAATAGAGAAAGAAGGTTGTTTAACTTTTGTTAGTACCACTGAAGATATACAAATGCACTAGCTAGCTTGATTCATTTGAGCTCTTGCAACCTGGTTCAATTGCTTAGACACTTGAATGCTGAGATTGGTAAATAAAAAAATCTGATGATTTGGCTAAGCAGGAGGTGGTTAGAAGTTAGAACTGCAAATAAATTGTTTCTTGTCTGTTGGGGGGGGGGGTAGTTTAAGGATGGGATGATATTGTTACAATCCAATGGTGGCAGACAGTGCTGCTGATTCTTCTGTCAAAGTTTAGTCTTAGAGGTTTTTTTTTTGGGTGAATAATTTAATATAGGAGATTCTCTTCCCTCTGGGTATTGTTTCTCTTCCCTCTGGGTATTGTTTTCTGCTATAACATTATATGAACTTCTTCTAGTAAGTCACTAAATACCGTTTTTGCACTAGAAGATGGAGACTGCCTCACGGAGTTGATATCGTTGATATCTGGTCTATCCTAACAAAGGAAATGATAGAAAGGGAGTAAAGAAAGAAATTATAACATTTTTACTAGGGCCACTACAGCTTGTTTCCGTATTCTTGTGCATCCTTTAATTCTTTACATGGGTCCAACCCTAATGAGTTAGACTGATTTAGTGAATGCAGAGCTGAACGGTTACATCTAAATGCTGCTTTATGCCGGTCTATAATGTTTACTCTTTCGTTTGTGTAGAATCGGAGGTTGGTGGCAGTTTAAAGTCTTGTGCTTAGTTTTTTTAATTTTTAAAGTATTTAATAAACATTATTGGTTCAGTGTTTAAAGTATTTTTATAAACATTATTGGTTCAGATTTGTCTTCTTCAACTAATGCTTTGCAAGTACACAGAAGAAAAAATTGACTTAATTAATCAAGTGAGTTTGACTTGTCATTGGATTTATTTTGGTTGTTCGACTCCTTGCAGGAAATGTATACACATGTTGGTCTACCATTTCGGGATGAACTGCAACGCAATCATCTACCTACATCTATGGTGATCATCTAACTGTTGATTATCATCAACCCTTTCCCCCTTTCCAATATATGTACTAGGCCCTTGGGCTTTGTTAACTCCGCAGAGTATTCTATTCTATTATCCTTTTTAATAGAAAGAACTATGCAAATTTGTAAGCATTACTCAGGTTATGTTATTATTACATTAATGAACTGCAGATGAAAGACATTAATGCTAGATTGGAGAGAATTGAACCAAAGATTCGCTCTTCAGATGGCCTTGCAGGTCATTTTGCTGCTTCTGAAATGAAGCTTGCCAGTCTTAACCAGAAAAAGAGCAGTCCAAAGACAAAGAGTTCCTCACATGTGATGTCTCTTTCTGGAGGTTAGCTGTTTTGGATCCAAATGCTTTGGACTATATGATTTTTTGTTTTTAACTTCATGCAGCCAACTTCTTGTCACAGCTATTTTGTCGTGTGATGTTAAAGTGTTAACAGCCAAATTAGGGTAGAATGCTTGAGTGAATAATGAGATCACCCAAGCCTTTATTTATAATAAGCAAACAAGAAAATTACAAGTATGACTCCCCTTTTGGCTTACAGCATTAATTTTGGATTGAAAGATTTATTTTAGGCTCTGATGTTCGGCATGGCCCACCTAGGAATGTTGTCCTAGGTGCCACATGGCAGATCAGGTGGGGTCAAATTTGTGGGTGCACTCTGCTCATATGTCAAGTTTCGGCTCAATAGGAGTTGGCCACATGGCAATATAAGGATTTAAAATTCCCCTTGGAAATGAATCTTGTGAAAATGGTTGAGAATAAATGCACAACTTAAAACATAGGGGAAATGCCAATACATGGAAGACATATTTAGCTCTAAAATTTCAAATTTCAGGCAATCCTGTCCCTGCCTTATGGCCCTTATCTATCCAACTGTTAGAGTTGCCATATCACCCTTATACATGACACAATTAGGTGGACCACATAGGAGGGCCTTCTTATGCAGGTTGTGCAAAGAACTTGCTGTCATTTATTTTTGTGTTTTGCTGTGGACTTCATTTTCATCAAAACTTCTATTAGTAATCTTATTAAGATGATCCTTGGAGAAGATTATTTTGTAGGTGCGTTTCCTTATGCATTATTCCTTCTCTCTCTATATTAATGTCATTCTTGGGTGCATGTTGAATCTCACACTCTCCCCTTTCTTTTTTTGGTGGGTGTGTAGAAGGTGATCTATCAGAAAAACCTGTAGACCCTGTTAAAGTATACTCAGAAAAGGAGCTTATCCGGGAGATTGAGAAGATAGCATCAACTCTTGTACCAGAAAAAGATTGGTCTGTCCGCATAGCTGCCATGCAGAGACTTGAGGGCCTTGTCTTTGGAGGTTTGTGATGAATTTACTGTTCCTTCTTTCTCCACTTGAGTTGTTGAGTGCAATTGTTGAAGAAAGCGAACTATTTTACTCAGAAGGAGGGGAAAAAAAAAAAAAAGAGTCCTGCTCTATTGCTCATGGGCTGGGGTGAAGATCATTCCAAGCTGACCGCCCACCTTGATTGGATAGATCTGAACTTAGCCAGGTCTGCAATCTCAGCCCTGCCGTCTAGAGCCTCATCTTGGTTGGGGTTCACTAGCCTGGTCTGTGGAGCTTGCCCAGTTACAAATATAACTGCTGATGATAACTGCAAGTGATCTTAAGGAAAAACAGAATGTAAACTCAGGCCACCTTATGAATCAAACAAACATATTGCGAGGCTAAGTAGCTATCTGCTGATTTGGTGGTTGAACAAGGGATCCGGACAGAACAAAGATCTAGTCCAAAAATCTTGAATTCAGTGCTTCCTGCTAAAAAAATCTTTTATAACTCCATACACTTCTATTTTTCTGATAAGTCACTTTGCTTATACTTGTCCTGTTTTGAGCTTTTCATACTCTGTTGGTGGCAATGAAATTACTTTGATTAGAGTAAGTGAAGGTTTGGTGGTAGAGTGAGGACAGAAAATAATATGTTATCTATTTTTCATCAGGTGCCACTGATTATCCTAGTTTTCTCACGCTCTTGAAGCAACTTGTAGCACCTCTGTGCACTCAGTTATCTGACCGGCGATCTAGCATAGTAAAGCAGGTGTGCTGGCATTTTTACTTTTTTAAGAGTTATTCTTATTTTCTGTTCAATAGATATACCTGTTCTTAGTGAAAACAAATTATGCTGAGACATTTTTTTCAATCGGTAGTGATTCTTGTGTATTGTTCACTAGAAGTATAATTTGCATGCACTGGTTGAATTCTTCAAACTAATAGTATCATATTCATTTGCAATTCTTCTTGAAATGAATGACCATTGATATTTCACATGGTTAAAAATGTTGAATTATTCTCCGTGGTGACAAATTATGCTAAAAATGTCATTGTGAAGATCCATTTTATAGAAATTAGAAGCAGGTTTAACAATTTTTTTTATTTGACAAGTCTAAGACAATTGCATTAATGAACTTGAAATAAAGCACTAGAGTTAAAAGTGTCTTTGGTTAGAGATATGCGGCAACAAGAATGTCTAGCCAAAAAACATCCTCCAAGTCTTTCTTACACAAAATTTCCTTTTTAGATTGGCAATGAAAATTTGGGTTTGCCTGGAGATCGGTGACAGGAATTCTAATCAATTGAGCATGGTGGTTAAGGTGACTCAAGGATGTCGATGGGCCCTTTGGCTTTGAGGTGACAAAGCGCCCATCGAAGTGTTGCCTAGGCACCCTAGGTGTGATACGAGTGTTTGCTTGAACAGGGGATGGACAAGAGCTGCCATTCACACATTTCTAGATCAATGATTCCTTAAAAGATACATTTTAAGCAAGACATATGAATGAAAACACAGCACTACGACACATTTTAAGCAAGACATATGCATGAATATAGTGTTCCGTTGTAACTTGTAAGCGAATTCTCGCTAAGCAGAACATGAAATTAGGAACCAGAAATCAGTCAGAGGGCATTACGGCTTGCTTGTTAAGTGATGAACAAGGTCATAGACAGCCAATTTAGCTTGGGTAACGTAACAACTAAAAGCGACAACCCAGTGCACGAGGCTTCCGCCACTACAGGGTCTGGAAATACGTAGTCATCACCGGGAAATACATAGATGCACTATGTTAAGCTATGTCTACCACGATCGGGGGAGTGTCCCTATCATGGTTGGATTTTTCTTCCTTGCTTTAGCTTTATTCTTTTCCTAGTTAGGATAGATCTCTATTTATCAATTAGGATAGACTTCTTATTTTATCTTTCTTGTAGCAGAAGGACTTAGTTTCCTTATTTGATTGTACTATGGGGGGACTGTAAGGGTATCGAGCCTGCTACACTCTTGTAGCACTCTCCCTCTTTTTTTCCTCTTTTCTTCTTCTCCCCCAATATCTCTCTTCTATTGCAGTTACTGGTTACGGGTCCTGGTTTGTCACATGGTATCAGAGCTATAACCGGTACCTGATTCTACTAGATATCTGTTTTGAGAACCACTTCCCCCTTCGATTTCTTCTTCTAGTTGATGAGGGAAAAGTAACATGTTTCTTATCTGGTATCGTTTACTGCTACTGGTTTTCTCGTTGAAGACTTACCTGGTTGCTGACTTGCTACATGGTTCTGCAAGCGTCTTCTACTAGTCGCTAAACACTGCTCTTATTCTTTGTTTATCGATTGCTTCAGCTGAAACCTCTAATCATTGAATTTATTAGCTCTGGTTGATATTATTGATTGAGTTCAAATTGCCATGCTTTGCTGTGATTTTCTGCTTCGAATCTGCTATTGATAGGGTTTGTCTGCTTCAATAGCTGATGTATGTTTCGATTGGTTCGATTGTTGATGATGGCGAGGTCTCTCCTGTTTGTTGTCGTGAAGATAAGACTCCCTATTGATTGTTGCTCAAGGGTTAAAGACTTGAAATTGATTTGCTTGGTTCTCACTTGGTCTTTTGGAGTCTTCCTGAAAGAGTCCTATTGCCACAAGGAGTGATCTCTCCCCCTTGCGAGTCCCCCCCCTCCCCTAATCCCTGTTTTTTAGGGTGAATGGGTTTCTCTTTATGATTTTTTTTGTATTGCCATAAATACCCCTTCCTATTACTTATATCCTCCCTTGTCCTTTTCTTTCTCATTCCTAGTTTACCCTTTGCCTTTTGCTTGTGCTTATAATTGGATTTCATCTAAATTACAGCCATGCCATCCTCTTTTCAACTTTGGGTTATTTACAGTTGTCAATTGTCATTCCTTCTGTATTTACCCATAGGGCCCCTTGAACATTTTGGTTATTTTTATTTACAAAACTGCCATTGCCTTTTTAATACTTGAAGTCTTGTTGATTGGGTGGGCCCATAAGCGATCCGATCTAGGTTTTGGAACCCTAGATTCCGTTGTTTGATATTTTTTCTTGGGTGCTCTGATAATTGTGGCCAACGATGGTTTTTAACCCGGGATTGTTATGGATTATTTATAGAATTGCCATTGGTCTGTATATTTGCAATTATATTGCTTTGGTGGGTCCTAGATCACTTCAGTTTGGGATTTACAATTTTTAGATGATTGCAGGGAGTGATGTATATTATTGGTATTATTTGAGGTTTTTTATTGGCTTATCTGTTATTTTATTTGCTATCACAAGTGGGTGATTAAAGATTATTTTTATTGGGATTTTATTTGCAGCTGCTCTTGATAGTGGGATTTGTTGTGATGTTCATCCTTTGAGATGCTGATTATTGTTGCCATATATGGTGGAATATATATATATATTTTGCGTCCTATGCATTATTCGTCAACATGTAATGCTACACATGAGGGGGGGGGGGAATGGAGGTTATTTTTATCTGGAAATTATTGTTGATCATCTGCTTAAGTCATCATTTGAAGATTATTATTTGTTTGGGTCATCTGCTCGTGTCCTCCGTAACAATTTTATCTATGAATATGATATTCAGCAACAATGCAATTTATCTGGTTTACAACAACCTTTTGCTGTCTGGTTTACAACAACCTTATGCTGTCTGGTTTACAACGATCTTATGCTGTGTAGTTTACAACAACCTTATGCGGAGTTATTTTGTTCGTAACAACTTATGCTGCAATTTTATCTGAGACCTCTGTCTGGGGCTCAAGAATGAATCCGATCTTTACTAATTAGATCTCTAATCATATGATCTTTTTTACTAACATCATTGTTACCCTGTTGTGGGAGTGCCTTCCTTGAGGAGAGATTGTGGTGTAGTTTTATGATGTACTTTTATCTGCTGCTTCTTTTTTTTTTTTTTTTTCGAGTAGATTACTATTTACTACCTTCCTTCTTTGGGAAGACCTTTTGTTGTTGTTGTTGTTGGTATAGTATTTTGGGTTGCGGATTGATGCTCTCCACTGCATATTTTGTTCATTAATGATGGTTATGTTGGGTTTATTCGACACAAAGATTTTTATCTATCGATGCCATTGATTATTGGTGTGCTTGAGTTGATATTGCTACTAAAATGAAGTTCTCTTTGTGTTCACTAGAATCTATGACACTGCTGCTTTTAGTGTTCATTCTTGTTGCGTTGGAGCCCTTTGATATGTATACTCCAGCTTGAAGGGGAGTGTTAAGACATGTCTACCACGATAAGGGGAGTGCCCCTATCAATTATCATGGCTGAGTATTACTTGTTTTTATTTCTTTCACTAGTTAGGATAGATTTCTACTTACTAATTAGGATAAACTTCTTATTTTATCTTTCTTGTGGCACAAAGCCTTAGTTTCCTTATTTTATTCTACTACTTTGGTTGTTAATAAATATTGGTGGTATGGGGGCTCCAATGGTATTGAGCCTGCTACACTCTTGGCAGTCTTTCCCTATCTTCTTCCACTTCTCTTCTTCTCCCTCAATCTCTTTCTCTCATCTCTCCTTTCTCTTCTATTGCTGTTAGTGGTTACAGATCCTGAAATATAGGGAATGTATGTAACCAATAAAAGAAGAAAGGGAAAAATGGAAAAGGAGAAAAAAAGGAATAAAAAGAACAGCATGAAGAAGAAGAAGAATGGATGCTGGAGACTCTCTCGATGAGCGTGACTTTTAAAAGTCCTTTGGCAACCAGCCCTTTTATAAGGGGCTGGTTGGACCAAAATGGCTAAACCCATCGAGTTGGTCAAAATTTCAGTCAAAATGGTCGAAGTTTGTCGAAACCTGTCGAAATAGGTCGAAATTGGGGACTTTTAAAGGTACCCTGGTATATTGTATTGGGCACTTGCGAAATTATCGAAATTTTGAACCATGGTTTTGGTTGGAAGTTTCTTCTGAAATTTCCTATCGATTGAAGTTTAGGTTGAGAAGCTGTAGTAGTCGCAAGAAAATCCTCTATCCACCCTTATAGTTTCATTGTGAGGTTGAAGGCAATCAACTTCTATTATTTACAAGTGAGCCCAACAGTTCTCCTAGTTACACAAAACTCTTTTTTTCTGAATTTTGTATCTAACTTATCCTTAGTCTGTAACATATAATTCCAGAATACGCAGTGCTTCATATTTGATAATTTGTTTTTGTTTTGCCCCCCTCTTTTCCGAATTTTCAGTTCTTTAATCCTGTTACTTTCCTAAAAGAGATCCAAAACTTACATTTATTTACAGTTTTACCACTAAACTCTTTTAGTTATCGATCATTCTTGTGGGCCCATTGCAATCCCGAAGCAGGGTTTTATGACCAGTGATTGCATCAATGGACCAAACAATAAGGTATTTGCCTAGGCCGCTAGGCTGATCAAGGCATCCAGGACACTGCCTAGGTTACCAAGGCTTCGCCTTTCTTGCATTTAATAGGGCAACAGAACGCCTAGACCCTTGGAGTGCACATGGATGCCAAGGCAATGCCTTGACAACTATGCAATTGATGTTTATTCCTATGTGGAAAGTAGCTGCAAATAGCTAAACAATTTGAGAAAATTCGGAGAGCAGGGATAAAATCTGTAGAAGTAGATTTGACTAAGTAGTCGTTCTACTCCTACAACTTCAAGATGTGAAGGAGAGAATAGATTCTTGATGTAGTGTTAACCCCGAAACAGTGAGATCTGGTGGGAGACCAGCTTGCAACAGGATCACAGGTAAGGAATAAAACCAGATTTGAAAAGAAAACCATTAACAGAATAATACTAGGTCTGATTTGGCCAATATCAAGTTTAAGGGTCTGTTTTTCGTGTAAAATAGATCTGCAAAGTCTGATCAAAATTGGATGGTCAAATTTAAATTTACGGAGCATTCCTACTGGTTTAGGAGAGCTGGGAAGTTGCAGAATTTGATAGGTAGACTTAAAAACATCAGATCAAAATTAAGAGAGTGTAATTGTAGCAGATAATGAGCAAACAGAACTGAAATTAGAGGTAGAAACTTGGTTTCAGAATCAGAATTTGAAGTAGTGTAGTAAGAATAGGATTTCTGAAATTGATGCAAGTTCGAGCCTAACACAACAGAAATTATAACCAACAGAACAACAATCTGAAACTAATTTTAGAAATTAGATAAAAAACAGAGTTCTTGGGAGAAGTTGACTTCATGTAGGGAAACTGAAATTTGGCTAGAAGAAGGTTCGAAAACAGAACTTGAAAAGAGTGGCAGAACTAGTGTGGGCGGGATAGAAAAGAAATACATGGAAGGATAGAAAAGATACGATCAGGAATCCTTACCTGATCTGCAGGGCTAGAATCACCACAAGTAACCCCAACCTTGGGAGTTGGAATCACCAGTAGGGATCAGTCTGAATCACCACAGCAGGGAGCATTCTGAATCATCAAAGAACCAAAGACAAACCCAACCTTTCATTCACTAAATCCAGGGCTGAGGGCTGAAGCCCTTTACAACATATATAAAAGACTTAAAAACAGACTCAAAAGTATGCATAAAACTCCTCCAACCAATGGCTTGCTATGGAGCAAGGTTCAAACTGAAATCTTTTGCGAGAACTGCGAAATTTTGACTGAGACCTGGTAAATTTGGGCTGCAGGTTTTGATTGCTGTTTTTGAGGCCCAAATGGCCAAAGGTGATGTTTTCTAGGAAGTTTTCCTCTTTGGATTCTGAACTTTTGAAACTAGCAAAAAGATACTGAAACTCAAAAAATGGTCGAAATTTTTCTGTTTTGGAGAAATTTGGTCGAAACCACGCATTTTGTACAAATGGTTTGACCGAAATATATCGAAACCCGAAACATGATCGAAATTTTTTCAAGACTATGAAATTTCGATCAAAACTTGGTAAGATACCTGATTTCGTTTCAACCATTTTTTAAACCGAAAAATTTCGAGAAATTCAGTGATTTCAAACATAGCTATGGAGGTAGTCTTAAGTGACTAAAACTCTGCATAAAATAAAAGAAAGCAGCTTAAAACAAGGCTGGACTCAGAGACCTATTCCAGCATAACTAAAACACTTTACAACAAACAAAATAAGGAAATAAGACCCTAACTAGATTAAATAAAAACATTAATCTCCTATTCCTACCTCCTACCCTTATTTTATGCCCATTAAAGTGGTCTATTACAAAGAAAACTCATTTGACCAACGACCCAACATATATGTAACCTAATCCAAGGCTTATTTCCACCTCTTCTTCTTCTTCTTCTTTTTTTTTCCCATATATCTGGCAGCAATTACATGCGTAAAATAAATTCCAGCTACAGAATATGCAAGCTGGACCTATTGGTTGTCCAGTGTTGTGAAGGTGTGCCTTATGCATGTGCCTTGCACCTGGCACTAAAGTAGGCTTCTTTTTCTGCCCTATTGGTAAACAGTAAGGCACAAATCTTGGGTGCCTTTGTGAGAGCTGTACATTTGTGCTTCCATGTGAATGGATCTCGCAATCAAAGCATAAGCCCTGTTCATTTATTATTCCATTGCAGTAACATGGTCCTGGAACGGTTGAGCAACAATGCTTGCTTGGTAATTTTTAACACTGGTTAGGCTCTAGAATTTAGTTATTGTATCTTGGAGTCTTGGACATTGGTTATGTGCTGTAGAACTTTGGCATTAGTATCCTTCATATTGGTTGTGGTCATGGGGTGCATCCAAAATTAAAATTAATCAAGGAAAGTAAGAAAAGGCATTGTAATTCTTCTTTTTGTTTCTAATTGGATTTTCCGAGATGCATAAATAAATTAAAGAAAGTAAGAAAGGGCACTGTAATTTTTCTATTTGTTTCTAATTGAATTTTCTTTTTCTGTAGGCTTGTCATCTTTTGAACTTATTGTCGAAGGAACTTCTGGGAGATTTTGAGTCGTGTGCTGAGATGTTCATTCCGGTAACTTTTCTTCTTGCTGAATATTGTTCTATGCTGTGATAGTTCTGATATTTTCATTGAAATATCCCTCTTTAGGTTCTTTTCAAGCTTGTTGTGATAACTGTCCTGGTAATAGCTGAATCTGCAGACAATTGCATAAAAACAGTATGTAGCTCTCTTTTAACTATTTCACACTCAGTTATTTCAAATATGTGCCATTTTAATTTATCATGGGGGCTTTTCAGATGTTGCGGAACTGCAAAGTTGCCCGTGTACTTCCCCGAATTGCTGATTGCGCAAAGAATGACCGTAGTTCGGTTCTTCGTGCCAGGTATGGATTGCTTACTGGCAAAGATTTGTGTAGTAAGTCATCACTGATCTGGTTCCTACTACCCCCTCACCGTAAAATAAAAAATGTTGATTTCTTGTGTTGCAGGTGTTGTGAGTATGCACTTCTCATACTAGAATATTGGGCTGATGCACCAGAGATACAACGATCGGCTGATCATTATGAGGATTTTATAAAGTGCTGTGTAGCAGATGCAATGAGTGAGGTATTTCATGGTCATTTGTCTGGAATCTGCTAAAAGAACAATAAGGAGGGTGGAAATGAAGGAAAATATTTTATGTGTGGGATGTCTGAAACTTACACCTTATCCGTGACTCATTTTTTCATATGATCACATCTAATTATTCATCTTTGTAAGTGATATTTGTCTTTTCTGGTCATTTGTTTGCCTGCCCTCTTACTTAATGAGGGTGTCAAAAAATAGGTTCTGGTTTTAGTTGGAAGATGTTCAGAGGACGATCAACGCAAGGGATATGATACTAATGAGGAATGAAATAGTGTTTTGTGCAAGATGAATGGAAATAGGTGAATCACCTAATGAGATGTGGCAAATTTGCAGCTGCTAGGTCAACTGAGGTCCTGCTTTCCGTCTGTTTTTATTGACAATTGGTTGTTAGTTGCTGATGCTAGGGAGCTGATGGATGGATTTTCTAAAAGGAACGTCTTTTGGTAGAAAAGAGCTTCTTTGGCATTACTCACTTGGTGATGTTCTATGGTGCACCTGGGAGGACAGGGATTCAAAATTGTTTAATGATTCCTTTCTCCGAATTCAGAACATCTTCTGTGTGATCGCTGCAAGTTGGTGTATTAAGAAACATTGATAGATTTGTTTAGCAGGATCTGGACCGATTGTGAGGTACTGGATGAGTGTTGCTCGGGACAGTTTTGTTTCACCTCATGATCCTCTCGTTCCATTTAGCTTGACTTTGACAAGCAACCCTGATTTCTGGAGGATGTGGGTCTTATTTGGAGATTAGATGGGGTCTAATTTTCATTCTGTGGTTCAAGGCATGATGTTGTCATTAGCATAACTGGTTTTCTAATTAGTTGAGAATAATTAGCAAGTGACGAGGACATCTTTATTAGCGGCAGATTTTGATAGATTCAGAGATTTGTGGATCATAGAAGCACATCTTCTTCACTCCAATAGTATTCGCATAATTGCACTTTCTGACCATTAGCAACCCTGAAATTTTTTATCCCTTCTTTAATGGTATCAATATGGTTGAGGCTGCCTTTCTATGGTCCCATTCTATGGCTGGTACTGTAGGACAAATGTTTAACAAGAACCAAGGAGCCGAGATTTGTATTTGTGGTGACCTTCCCCATAAGCTGTTTGGTTTTGTTAGAAAACTGGAAAATATTTTTCTATTCATTTACCATCCATTCATTGAATCCTAACACTAGTTCTACCATGAAAGCCTACTTGCCATCTTCCTAGCACCCTTTAATTTGACCTAAGCATTAGCTACTCCTGCTTGAATGCCTTAATCAATAGCAGTTCCAGGGTTATTTTTTGCTTGATTTAACTTATGTGCTTATCTTGTTGTGGGATCCGCCCAGTCCTACATCAGTTATATGTCTAGACTTACAGAAAACTCTTTTAACAGAATGGCCGTGCAAAAGATTAAATGTTATGCTCATTGCTGAACCATATGGAAGGGGGTAAACTTGAGAAATTTTATTGGAAAGTTCATTGGATCTTTTGTTTGTGGTTTATCTTGGCTAGCCAAGCTATTTAATAATATTATTAGCACAAGGAAAATGCCATATGAATGGAGGAGAAGCATTTTGGTTCTAGTTTACAAAAATAAAGGTGATATCCAGAGCTGCAATAATATAGAAGCATAAAATTAGTCATACCATGAAATTAGGCGAGAGGGTTATTGAAAACTTACTTGAGACCAAAAAAAAAAAAAAAAAAAAACTGCTAAGATGGAGAATCAATTTGGTTTTATGCTAGGAAGATCCACGCCAGAAACTATTTTACTTACTTAGGAGAATCATGGAAAGATTTAGAGATTGCAAGAATATGGTCTTTATTGACCTAGAAAAATGCTTATGATAAAGTCCCTAGAGAGTTAATCTGGAAAGTACTAGAGAAGAGAAATCTTTCAATTAAATATGTGGACATAATTGAAGATATGTATGATGGTTGTGGTGACTGAGGTAAGAATTGTGGGGGATTCAAGGTAGGAATTCTCTATTACAATTGAGTTAGGTCAAGGATCAGCATTAAGCCCTTACTTGTTTGCTCTTATCATGGATGATTTGAGTAGAGACATTTGAGATGATGTTCCTTGGTGTATGCTTTTCACTGATGATATTGGTTTGGTGGGATGAGACAGTAGCAGGGATTAACACGAAGTTGGAGTTATGGAGATCAACCTCGGAATCGAAATGTTTTAAGATAAGTTGAACGAAGACATGGTATATGATGTTTAACTTTAGTTACACTAGGACGAACAATGAGGTTGAAAATCGATGAGATGGAGATCCCGCAAAGTGATTATTTTAGGTATCTGGGCTCAGTCATAAATAAAAAAGGTAATATAGAGTGGTGTTTCATAGAGAACTAAAATAGGATGGATGATGTGGACAATTGCGTCCAGGGAGTTGTGTGATCGACTTATTCCGTTAAAACTTGAAAGGAAAAATTTATATGACGATCATATAACCGGCTATGATATATGGTGTTGAATGTTAGGTGGTTAAGAATCATCATAGATAAAATCAGTGTAGGTAGATGAGAATGTTGAGATGGATGAGTGGCAAAACTTGGAAGGATAAATTAAGGAATGATCATATTAGGCTTTTTTGGTAGTAGCTCCGATACATCGTTTGGGGTGGCTTTGTTATGTTCAAAGGAGGCTTTTGGATGCTCCAATACGGAAGATGATTTGATCCAGATTGAAGGAAGTAAAAGAGCGAGGGGCAGGCCTAAAATGACCCTAGGAGAAGGGTTGAGGAAAGACATGCATGGCTTAGGAGTTAGACCTTGTATCAAGTATGACCTCGAATAAGGCTGATTGGAGGGCAAGGATCCATGTAGCCGACCCCATTTAATTGGATAAGGCTGTGTTGTTGTTTGTTTTATCGGATCTTTTGTTTTGATTGGTTACCCAGCATATTGGTTCAATTGCTGGCAGTTATTTTGTACTCTTCTTTCTTGAGTTTTTGGGTGGCTTTCTCTGTAATATTTCTCACGTCATTCTTCGAGTTGTGTGATCCATTGCTAGTGTTTGATGAACATATCTCAAGTGCTTTGTGTGCGTGATGGTTAATGTTTTGAAAAAGATTGGAAGAGCTTGGCTATCGTGTCTATTGTTTGCATTGTTCTTGGTTTATAATGCTTGGGCATACTTGGCCAGAATTCACATTTATTGTGAAACATATTTCTTTAATTTTATTGCATCATCAGTCATGCAAATTAAGATTAGGACCCTTAAATATGTCAGCAACTACCAGCTTTGATTACCTACATTGTTAACATTTTACGGGTAACCTTTTAGATTTGATGGTGTTTCATGGCATGAATCTTATGAGGTTTTCTGCTTTCTTGTCTCTAAGCTGGGGCAGTAGCTCCTTGATGCAGATTCGTGGCTGAACCGACTTGACTCTCTGGCACTCTAGACTGAGATGAACTGGGTCCATTTGGGTTTTTGGTTCAGTAGGAGTTATTTATTTATTTACATTTATTATTGGGATTTATCTTTTAGTTTTTAGTTTTAATAGCGATAGAGTTTGTTTGGTTTAAAAATAGGAGTCTTTTATTTTCCTCTTTAAATAGTAGCTTGTAACCAAAATAATAGGCAGATTTGATGAAAGGATTTTATTTGAGTTGTGCCGGATTGGTACGATAGCAAGGGCCCTTCTTTTTTTTTTTTGTCTCTCTTGAGTTCCATTTTCCATTCAATCTCAATCC
Organism: Macadamia integrifolia; assembly: GCF_013358625.1. Classification (NCBI taxonomy): domain Eukaryota; kingdom Viridiplantae; phylum Streptophyta; class Magnoliopsida; order Proteales; family Proteaceae; genus Macadamia; species Macadamia integrifolia. The sequence goes on from NC_056566.1 coordinate 12,257,058, forward strand.
CCCTCCCCTACTTCCCTGTTTCTCTAATATATTACCGGTGACTGTTTTCTCTTTGCTGTGTGGTACTACCAGATTCCGGAGAAAATATCGCTGAATCATTGCCCATAATTGATTGGCCCTGAGATTCTAGTCATAGCGTCATAGGTTCCATCCCCTTGGGCGAATCAACTTCCCAAATCCCAGTTCCTAATCCTTCCTCCAATCTGAGATTGAAACCAAGTTTCAGGCCTGAACTTAATGTTACTTCCAGGCCTTATTTCAGAAATTTATTACCTGGTTTTGGGTGTCCGTTGAGTTGGATTAACTGGTTAGCAGGTTAGGAATCCTCCCCTGAATTTTCAGTCTGAATCAATCTTGTATGAGAGAGCATTCTTGATTTTTTTGAAACTGATCTGCTGCCCCTGTTTTGTTGGCTGAAGGTTGAAGACATCCTTCATTGTGGGTTATCAAAAAACCTTAATTATTGTTTTCCCTAAAGTGCCCCTCCAATCTCCAATAATTCTGAGTTTTTGCGTAGCTTAACTTTGCTTCCAAGATTGTCCTTGGACAATAAATCTAATCCTTTTTAAGTATTTGCCACACTTAGGCTAACTAACAACCCTTTGAAAATTCTGGTTATTTCAAGATTTCTATTGCCTTTCTATTATTTCAACTTTGTTAATTGGGCAAGGTTTGAGGTCTCGGTTTCGACCAGGCTCAAAAGCCGAGATCTCGGTGACACCTAATATTTTTTGACAGGAAAACTCGGAATGGGTTTTGGTGGCCATATGGGCAAGTTAGGTTCTGAAACTTGTTATCCAACTTATTTTAGGCCTTCTAAACACAATGGAAACATTAGATTTTAAAAAGTCAAATCCAAAATGGTACTTTGACTTTGGACTCTACGTTGGTAGTCTATGTTGCGTACAATCTCTACCCTAGGCTATTCTACAAAATCTTTAGTACAACTAGAGCACATATAATTCAACTAAAACTAATGTAGGAGTAGATTACAAGAACTGACCCACCACAAGTATAACCCCAAACAAGATAAACAAAACCCAATAGAGAACAGCAAAGAATCAACCAACAAACAAACCCCAGAGTCTTTAGAATAAATTAGCAGCAAAACCCAACCCAAATCCAAATCGCTAGGAGAGAAAAAGACCTGCGATGGGGAAAAGGAGAGAGAGGTGCAGTTGGTGGACCTGTAGGCCTCTGATGAGGCTGAAACTGAGGTCAATGGGAGCCCCTACTGTGAGGAAGAAAACCTCCAAAGATGAGCAGATTCTGTTGGCTGATGCAGGAGTTCTGAAGTTTCTTGATTTCAGCCCTAGGAGAGAGATCGCAGGCTTAGGAGAGAGAAACCCTTGTGGATCGATTCTGGTTCTAGAAAGCTTGGACAGATCTGAAGTTCTGAATCTTCACAGCAGTAGTTAACATAAACAGCAACAAGTAACGAAGGAAATAGAAGAATTAAACAAAGAAGAACTAAGGGAAAGTGGGAGAGGAAGTGGCTATCTCAGCTTGGGCTTCTCCCCCACAGCTATCCCAGCTGCTCTAAGCAAATAATTGCAAACTTCTTTATTCAAATCTGAGAAATAGTGTACATAAGCTCCTCTATTTAAAGAGGGCAGAATTACAACCATAATATGTCTAGGAGCTAATAGGAGTTATTTTCCAACAAGGACTAACCATTCCTATTGCAACTTGGACTAGAAATAGACTAAGACTGGGGCTGATAGGCCTTAATAGTACTTATAATCAGTGGGCCCAAAATAACATAAAGACATTAAAAGAATACTTAAATGAAAGCCTAAACTGATGGGCTCATTGGGCCCATTCTTTATTACATAAAATAGGCCTCACTTAAGAGGTCGATTGTAGACCCTTTGGGCTGGGCTTCTTCCTGTGATAGCTCTGCCCATTATAGGGATCTACATCAAAAACAGCTTAAACAAGCATTAGGAATTAAAAGACATCAAATTATAAATCATTTAATAAATTAGGCATCATACATTGTTGAATCACACATATTAGATTTACCATGAGTCACAGTATTATAGTAAACAATAGTACAATACAAATGGATGACTCACCTTATGCCCGTCCTAGAGTCTTTCACTTCTAGTATTGAAACAATTAAAGGGCCCGATCATAACCACTATATTGTTGTTGATGGCAAATCAAGTTTTTCTCCGATTGATTAACAAAGGCATGGTAAGATTTTGTTGTTGTTGAGCAACAAATCCTCTTGTTCCAAGCTTCTTTGAGTAAGATTGGGCTAAAAAAGGGTGCTAATAGGATATGGGGGTAGTTTTCTTCACAAACAGGCCAAAAATAGTCAAGATAACCGAGATTTTACTGAGATTTTGCCAAGATACTGAAATCTCGGTTGAGATATTGTATTATTTGCATCTCGCTTGTCGTTTCTTCTCGAGATCTATCGAAATTGAGATATTTCGAGATCTCGGCGAGATCTTGTACTATGTAATTGGGTGGGCCCGTAACTGATCTGAGTTGGGTTTTCGGATCCCTGGATCCCCATCACTCCTTTGATTGGAATGAGAAGCTTTGGCCCCACTTCTCATTTGCAATTAAACCTGGGATCCAAAATTGTGTCATTTCCCAGAGTTTGCCTTCTAATTCATATAGTATAGACAGTTTAAAATCGTGTTGGTGACTTTCCATGCTCTGAACCCATGGAAGATAGCAAATCTTGATTTTATCTATTTAAGGCAGGTCGCTTACGTAAGTAAATCGCCTTACCGTTTGGAACCCACTGTCTGATGTTCATCACTTGGTCCTATTGGGCCTTATTTAAACAGGCTAGAAAATACATGCTTTCAATGGAGCATCTCTGGGATTCTTTTATTTTTTGCTTTTTTAAACCATTTCATATTTGTTTGTTTTTACTGGACAACCCTGTAAATCCATACCTATTGTATTTTGTATCATTTATGCATGTCTATTTCCTTGTGATTTTCCCTCTGACAATATTCCGCTTGTCATGAAAAAGTTGTGTGATGTAATAAATTTACCCTAGTTGGCTTCATATAAATAGATGATTTATTTTCAGGGTGTATTTTTTCAGAGATTGATCATCAAATTTATTAAAAAAAAACTTTGAAATGCAGGTAAGAGCAACTGCAAGAACTGGCTATAGAATGTTTGCGAAAACATGGCCAGAACGTTCCCGTCGCCTATTTTCATCCTTCGATCCTGTCATTCAAAGGGTATCTGCTTTCCTTGTTTTAATAAAATTCATGTCTTTACCAGTGATACTAGTCCCTAATGTGATGGAGTCTTGACAGATCATTAATGATGAAGATGGGGGTATGCACAGAAGATGTGCTTCTCCTTCCCTCCGTGAGAGAGGTGTGCCATTATCACGTGCTGCATCACAAACAACTACACCTTCAAATCTACCGGGATATGGAACTACTGCTATTGTCGCTATGGACAGAACTGCAAGTCTCTCATCAGGGGCATCCCTTTCTTCTGGTCTGCTTCCATCTCAGTCAAAGTATGCTGGAAAAGGCGCCGAAAGAAGTCTCGAAAGTGTGCTGCATGCTAGCAAACAGAAGGTTACAGCTATTGAAAGTATGCTGAGAGGTTTAGAATTATCTGACAAACACAATTCTTCAACTGTACGCTCAACTAGCTTGGATCTAGGTATTTGATGAACCGCTCCGTTAAAGTTTCTTTTCCATCTGTGATATTATTTTCTGAGAAGCAGTCCTTTAGCTGAGTTGCTGAAAAATCATTCTCTGATGACTGATGAGCAGAATTGTCTGGATTTGGATTTGTTTCAAGAGTCATTTTTGAATGGGTAATATTTTCTCTTATTGGTCCTAGTGCAGGAGTTGACCCTCCATCAGCTCGTGACCCGCCATTTCCTCCCGCTGTTCCTGCTTCAAATCATCACATGAATTCTGTGTTGGCAGACTCGACCGCATCTCACGTTACTAAAGGTAGGAATCGTAATGGTGGGCTGATTATGTCTGATCTCATCACTTCAGAGATTCAAGCACCCAAAGATAATGGTAAACTATCTTATCATCTGACAAATGAGCCTTCGTCAGCCCTTTCAACGTCATACACAACCAAGAGGGCTTCTGAAAGACAACAAGGAGGTTCTGTTGAAGAGAATGCTGATATCAGGGCAAACAGACGGTTTTTTAACACACACTTTGACAGGCAGTATGTAGACAGTTCTTACAAAGACACAAATTTCAGGGAGTCACAGAACAATTATATTCCCAACTTCCAGAGGCCACTTTTGAGAAAGCATGTGGCTGGGCGGGTTTCTGCTAGCAGTAGAAACAGTTTTGATGATAGCCAACTAGGAGTTGGTGAACTGTCGAGCTATATGGATGGTCCAACATCTCTTCATGATGCCCTGAGTGAAGGTCTCAGTCCTAGTTCTGATTGGTGCGCTAGGGTTGCTGCGTTTAACTATCTTCGAACTTTGCTACAGCAAGGGCCAAAAGGTGTCCAAGAAATGACACTAAGTTTTGAGAAGGTCATGAAGTTGTTTTTCCAACACTTGGATGACCCTCACCATAAAGTTGCACAGGCAGCTCTTTCAACACTTGCCGAGATCATTCCAGCTTGTAGAAAGCCTTTTGAAAGTTACATGGAAAGAATCTTGCCACATGTTTTCTCACGGTTAATTGATCCTAAGGAGTTAGTTCGGCAGACTTGCTCAACAACTTTAGAAACTGTGAGCAAGACTTATGGTATAGATTCTCTCCTACCTGCTTTGCTCCGTTCGTTGGATGAACAACGGTCACCAAAAGCAAAATTAGCTGTAATTGAGTTTGCCATTAAATCCTTCAACATGCATGCAACAAATTCTGAAGGTTCTGGTAATAGTGGCATCCTAAAGTTGTGGCTTGCAAAGTTGGCACCTTTGGTCCATGATAAAAATACGAAACTGAAGGAAGCAGCTATTACAGGAGTTCTATCAGTTTATTCTCATTTTGATTCTACTACGGTCCTAAATTTTATTCTCAGTCTGTCAGTTGAAGAACAAAATTCACTGAGACGAGCACTAAAGCAGTATACCCCTCGAATAGAGGTGGACTTGATGAACTTCTTACAGAATAAGAAAGAGCGTCAGCGATCTAAATCTTTCTATGACCCATCAGATGTTGTTGGGACTTCTTCAGAAGATGGATATGCTGGTGCATCAAAGAAAGGTCACTTCTATGGAAGGTATTCAGCTGGATCAGTTGATGGTGATAATGGCAGGAAGTGGAGTTCCATGCAAGAATCCACTCAGATCACAGGCTTCATAGGCCAAGCACCTTCAGATGAAACTCAGGAGTATTCTTATCAGAATCTTGATGCTATTTCTAACACTGAGGCTCTTGGTTTCAAAGGCAACGATCCGAAGTACAATACTAGTACGACGGTTGAGAACATCGGATCATGGGTTAACCGGACCGAAAATGTGGATCGTATTTTAGATATGGAGAGTTCTTTGGAAACTCCTCGTCTTGACCTTAATGGACTGGTGAACTCTGATCACTTTGGAACTAGTTTGGGGGTTGGTCGAGAAAGTTCCCCTGATGTGGATCTGAATCAAGAGAAGCTAAATGCTGGTAAAATTAACTCCAGTCCAGATTCTGGACCTAGCATTCCTCAAATTCTTCACCTTGTGAGTACGGGAAAATCAGAAGTTTTGGGAATACATCTTCACTTGCTGTTAATCTAAAGACTTTTTTTTTTTTTCTTATTTAATCATGATAATGTTGAAGAAACATTCAAATTAAGCTTTATCCTAACAAGTGGACTACTATGCTTGCAGATTTGCAACGGAAATGATGGGGCTGTGAGCAAACGTGAGGCACTTCAGCAGTTGATTGAAGTTTCTGTGGCAAACGATCACTCCATATGGACCAAGGTGTGATACGTCTTCGTTATTTATTTATTTATTTTGGATAAATAACAACATTTAATTATAGAAAACATCTCATATAAGTACAAGGATACAAATACATATAGGGCCCTACAAAAGAAGATCAAACCCCCAATCCCAAAGCAATGCTACTATGAATTCTAGGAAAATCTCGTGATGAAGTGGAGTCCCCGAAATAGATACTAGATCGCATAACCCCTTGTTTAACCAGATCATCCACAACGTCATGTCAACTCAAGATGCAAGCTGCTGGATTGACCTGATTTGATTACCACAGCACCAAAGGGGCATCCTTTGAGCATGTCATCCATCTAATCACATTTTCTGAATTCTCTTCCACTTTGCCTATAGCAACATCTTAACAACAAATTGATTTCAGATTTAGAGCTATCTCTGCTCTAGTAGACTCACCCTCACTAATTGGCCAAGAGAACACCCCTGCCAAGCTGCCATCCCACAACCTGATTATTCCCCCAGTATTTAAGGGGTCAGGATTACCAAGGGAACAGCCATACCTATTGAGCTTAGCCACACCTTTAGACGGGGGTTGCTGTTGCCTTTATGAAATATCAAGAAAATAATCCTTGAATGACTGGTTGATAGGAAAATTCTTGAACTAATCATTGGTTTGAGCCCAATGAAACAACCGTACATTTAATCTTTAAATTGCTTCCACGACTTTTCCCTGGTTATTTTGGAATAATTTGCTGTTCTTCTCTTCCCATATACAGCAAAAAGATGCTATCAGGACTGCCTTTCACAAAACCTTCCCTTCCAAAAGCAGAGTAGTGCCATAACCATGCGATTTGCTTGACATCTTCTGGAAAAACCAATGGAGGGATGGAAAAAATTCAAGAAATGAAACCAATCCTGCTGAGCAAAAGAAAAGGGGGGGGGGTGAGAGAGAGAGATAGGAAAAGATGATCAACATATGCCCTTTGCCTACTCGTCGTTATTTTTTGCCTATTCTCTGTTGTACCAAAACCAAATTGTGTTATTTCTAGTTTTCTCCCTTTGTATAGACACTTGCAAGATTGTGTTTCATGACAACTTACTTTTCTTGATTTTTTTTTTTATTGTGGTGCTTTATGGCAATGTTGTTTGTTTGATTATCTGTAATATCAAGTGGAAGAACTTTCCAATCTCGAGGGAAAAGTGCCTGAAATGTGTATTTGGAGCCCTTTATTTTAGATTTAAAAAAATTATGCATGCCTAGCCCGTACTATATCTGAGACACTCGTCCCCTCCTTATAAGCAACATAACTATTTAATTTTTCTTTAGTTCTTTGCTACTGACATTTAATTGGTTTATCTGCAGTACTTCAACCAGATTCTTACTGTGGTGCTTGAGGTATTGGATGATTCTGAATCTTCGACCAGGGAACTTGCTCTTTCGTTGATAGTTGAAATGCTTAATAATCAGGTCTGCAAAATATTTTCTATTGATCCTTTGTTGGATTCTCGGAACTATTACTGCACATCTTCTTGCTTTCATCAGCATGTTGGTTAATTATTTTGATGAAAATCTTAAACGGTTATCTTATACTTGCAGAAAGATGCCATGGAGGATTCTGTTGAAATTGTAATCGAGAAACTGCTTAATGTTTCAAAGGATATGGTTGCCAAGGTATCCTGCTCTCCAATAACTGTCTTGATATTTAATGTTTATGGTTGTGCCAGATCTCAACTACATTTTTGCATCCAGGTTTCGAATGAAGCAGAGCATTGTTTAACTATTGTATTATCACAGTATGATCCTTTCAGATGTTTAACTGTAAGTTGATTTAAAACACTCCTTTTCATCATGATTTGTGGAATTGTTGGAAGTTCCAGGTTTGGACCTTACAGAACAAAATTTGCTCCATTTGGACATTGTAGGTGATTGTACCTCTATTGGTTACCGAAGAAGAGAAAACTCTTGTAACTTGCATCAACTGTTTGACCAAGGTATTCTCCATTATGGACTTCTCATTTATTTCTTGGGGAAATGTGCTGCTAACTTTGTATGATCATATCAAATATTTTTGCTTGCTCATCAAGTTGATCTTAATGCTCTCATTTGTATTTGTCCTCCGCATTAATTTTGGTTACTTCTTTTTGTTATGTATTGTAACAAATAGATTTGTATTATGTCTACCTTTACGACTGAGGTTATGTTTATTTTTCTCCCTTTTGATTATCTGGTAGTCCCGTGCCTTCTTCTATGTATCTACTACATATTCCTTTTCGTCATTATTATTGTTTTCCATTTTTTTTCAGGGGGTGGGTATATTTACATCCGTTTTCTGTTTTCTTGTAAGAGGAATAGTTTCTGGATGACCCACTTAGCAATGCATTTGTATTAATGTTTGAAATTTCAACTGGTGGGTTGATTTCAAACCCCATGGAAACAGTAATATTTTCCCAATTTCAAACATGGTTGAACTTTGGAGAACCAGGTTTTGAATAGGGCGAGTCAGCCGAGTCAAGTCAAGATTTTAGAATACCTGGTCAAGAGTGGTGGAAACTCAGGTAGGCTGAAAATATGTGAGGACTTGGTCCAAGTCATTGGGTTTTATTGGAATCATTGACTCAGAATTAGAATAGGGTAGATGAAATAGAGGGGTGCATCTACAGTGTTGCGTGATCTACGTATGCCCAAGGATTAAAGTATCGGTACCGGTCGCCGTATTGGTCGGCCAAAATTAAGATACGTATCGGAGGGTATCATTATCGTATCGGAGATACGCTAAGATACGCACATAAACCATTGGCAAGCTTGCCTTATCTGCAACCATAAACCACTTTTGGATGGAGCGCAGCATTCGTAGATGGTCATCCAATTCTCGCTCTCCGGACAAGATTTGGACTGCCATCTTCTTTGATGTTACATCCAAAATCTACTCCTTCCAACCTAAGCTTGTCCCCACCTCCCTAAGAAACAGCCACATCATTACTTCCTGGAACCTTCCTATTAACACCATCCCCCCTTCTTGATCCTCTCCCTCCCCTATCCTTCCCTTCCCCCCCCCCCCGCGTCCTTTTTTGTTGTATCCCTTGTATCTTGGGTTTGATAGCTAGCTAGGTTTTGTGCTACTCTAGTTGTTGGTTTTTGTTCGTTTTCCCTTTGGGGTGGGCTTTTCCTTGTTGGCTTAAGCCTCCCTTCCCCCCTTTCCCTTATATATTCGCTCTCTCCTTTGGTTATTAATTATTTAATTATCCAAAAAAAAAAAAAGATACATAAATGGATAGGAAACATTTTTTTATACACTTTTGCATAAAAAAAAGAGTTAAAAAAAGCTATATGTAACATGTATTATGCATAAACACTTGAGAGTATCGCATTGAGAATCCAAGGTATATAGTTGTCCCATAAATGTAAAATCCCTGTTCTCAACCTTGATTTTTACTTTAGTTAGAGAGAAAAATGGTTGACAGCAACTTTGGAAAAAAATCGTGTTTTTCTAAAAAGTGACCCACCTTGGCCATTATATGACCGTATTGGTGCATATCAGTGTGTACCGACGTATCGTACCGTATCGATCGATACGTATCGAAATGTACATTTCACCTCGATTTTTAATTTTCCACAGAGTATCGGTACGTATTGTGCGTATCATATCATACCGATACTCTATGAAAAATTAAAAATGAGGTGAAATGTACGTTTCGGTATGTATCGTAGGATACAAATCGTTACAAAAGGATTTAAAAATTCCATGTATTGTATCGGTATGAGCCTATATAGATATGTATGGGCCGATACAGTATGATATGTACCAATGCTTTAAACCATGCGTATCCCTTTAAAAATCAAAGGGAAATTTTATAGAGCGGTTATACGACCAGCAATGACATATAGGGTGTGATGTTACGCTGTCAAGAAAAAGCATGTAAACAAACTTCATGTGGCTAAAATGAGGATGTTGTGGTGGTCCGGTGGATGAGTGGTAAAACTAGGAAGGTGAATTAGATAATGCACAAATTAAAGCAAACTTGGGCGTTTGAGGTAGAATTGAAGACTTACAGCGGGAGGAAGAAGAGGGCTGTTTAGCCCACGATTTGGTCCTTTAATGTTTTGGTTTCTTTTATTTTTGGTTTGGTTGGTTCGGTTCATTAGTGAACCACCTTGGTTCAATTTAAGTTGTATTAGTCTTTGTTTTACTCTTAGGAGACAAGTTTTAGTTTGTTTCTATTTTTTATTTTTAAAAGCCTATGTATTAGAGAATCGATTAGAGGTTTCCTATTTTGAAACCATTCAATTGTTAGGCTGTCTCCCCTCCCCATTTATACCTATAAATACAATGGCAATGCTCCCTTAGAGCCACAATTTTGAAGAACTAAAATATTGGCTGCTGCTGCCGCTTTCTCTGCTTAGAATTGGTCTTGTATCTGATCAAGGCTGTGGGACTGGTGTTTGATCCAGTTGGCTCTCTACGATGGGAAGCCCGAGAGGTCCTCTCTCTTATTTTATCTTCTTCTCTTACTATTATTCAAAGTACTCCAAGGCTCCATTCCATCTTCAGTTCATCCATGGTAAACCAAACTGCTGATCTCTCTTTACTTTCTACTTTTCAGTTTTGGAAAAATCTTTTCTTGTTCCCCAATCCTTCTCTGATTGAAGGACTTCCAACCACCTGACCCCATTTGCTTTGGTAAAGTTATTCCACATGAGGTATTTTGTAATGTTTCTTATATTTGGGGGCACATTAGTAATACTCATATGCCAAGGGGTTTCTTGTACTTAGTTATTATCATTATATGTTTTAAATATAACCTTTAGTTGGATAAGGTTGAGTTGTTTCAAATAAACCTTAAGCTGTTAATTAGTGTAACACAACACCCTTATCGACCAGATACCTGAAAGGGTGTACCCTGTGCATGAGGCTCCCGCATGTGCGAGGTCCAAGGGGGGGCTGAGAACTATGCAGCCTTACCCCGAGAATGTCGAGAGGCTGTTTCGACCACTTGACCACGAGGTTGCGATATTCATACCTTATCATTGGACCAAGCGCAACCCTTGGTATCAAGATTTCTTGCATGGATGAAGTATTATCTGCTGTGATCATGTGTGGATGGCCTTTAGTCTTTAATATGCTCCGATCAGTTTTCTGCTAGTTTTTTATTTTCGAGAATCCTTGTGGGAGTAGAATTCTTGAATGGGCATCTTCCCTTTGTTGGAATCAGTGCAAACTTTGTAGACTTACTATACTGTCTCTGGTGGTCGACTGATCTCAATTTCAGGATCATCAGATTTGGTTGTTGCAGTTCTTTAAGAATCCTTGTTCAAGAAGTCCACTTCCAGTTGTCAAAACTCTGTGAAATGGAAGTAGCTATATGCCAATACAGTAGTGGCTGATGGGAATTCTGAAGTGGTGGCATCTGATGTCGCAGATCTTACTCCATCTGGTTTTAGTCAATGAGTTCAGCAACTTGAAACTTAGCCATCCATTGTTATATTGTCCATACAGGTCATGCTATGCTTCTCGCTTCTTCGTCTCCTGCCTCTTGAGTTATTGTTTTGGTGCTTCCTCTCACATGACTAGTTAGTCGAATGTGTTTTCTTCTTTCTAGAATTCTTGCCATTCATCTTGAGTCATCTTCGTAGGTGGTTCTTCTACCCAAGTTTCTGGTCATGGTGTAGTTTCTCATATACCTCATTTAACTATATATATAATTTTATTTGGTTAGCTAATTCACCAAAGTATTAAATTGTTCTGTTACTTTCTACCCTTCTATTGACTATTGTGCCTTTTAGGATCTTCAGACGAGGAAAATAATTGGTGGAGGGCATGAGAAGGATGGTTCATACTTCCTTGATGGAGTTTCTACTCTATGGCTGCTTTTGCTATATCTAGTGGTGCTTCTCCTTTTCACTGGCATCATTGGATGTGGGACATTTCTCACTCTTGCAACTCTATTTTTCCCATTGAGCATGATGCTTGTGGGTTTGAGAAGCACCATCACACCTCCTTTCTTTCTTGTGGTATCTTGGGGTCGGTCCTTATTCATTGTAGTCCATTCTGATATTTGGGGTCTATGTCGTATTAAGAGTAAATCTGGTTTTTCTTATTTTATTACATTTGTAGGCAATCATTCTCGATTAACTTGGTTTTATTTGTTAAAATATTATTCTGATCTCTTGTTAGGTTTAAAGCAATTTTTTTTTAAAGAAATACAAACTCAGTTTGGTGATTGCTTCAAGAATTTTCATTCTGATGATGCTCTTGAGTATACTCAACGTGAGATTTTCTAATTTTGTTCTAAGCATGGCATTTTTCATCAGACTAATGGAACGATATTTATTGTAGACTGCTGACTCAGTACTTATGCATATGAATGTTCTTACATCCTTTTTTTTTAAGGGGGGTGGGGGGGTGGGGTGTATATTATTTTAACAACTTGTTATCTTGTTAATCACATGCCCTTGAGTGTTCTTCAAATCAATCTTCTATTACTGTTTTTTTTATTTTACTTCCCCATTTTTCCCTTTACCGCCTAGGTTTTTGGTTGCACTTTTTTGTCCATAATTTGGTTTAAGAATGCAACAGACCCGAAACCTGGAACCAGTACCTGCAACTGAAAGAGAGAGAGAGAGAGATGGAGATGGAATTGCTGAACCATGATAGTCTGAGCTTGTGTTCTATCGTGGTCACTATAATATTTATTTATAATCTCACCTATAAGCTATTAATAGTAAGTGGACTTACTAAGTAGGAATCCTACTTAAGAAACACAACACCGGTTACAATCTGAAAAGGAAAGTAATACAAGTATAGCACATGAGGGACACAACTAACACACGTTACCATATGGTATTGGATAATAATACCCATGTGGTACTCTCAATAACTTAACAGGAATTGATAATTAGCTCCACTAGCCATCAAATGTGTCTTCATGGGTATTCTCATACTAAAAAAGGGTATCAGATGGTCCTGTCTATCATCAGCTCTTTGTTAGTGCTGATGTCACGTGTTTTGAAAGTACTCCGTATGTCTTAGAAACTGAACTCTCAGTTTTCTCCCATTCTTGCCTTTATTCCTCTTGCAGAACCTCCATCTATATTTTTTTTCAGCTTCACTACAAGTTTACAACCGTCATCTTAAGCCATCTCTACCAGTTGTAGTATTCCTGCCCTATATGTAGTTTCACTCTTTATCTAGGAATCTTTCTTCTCCACATCTGACCATTGACTTACCTGTTGCCTCAAGGAAAAGTACTCTCTCTTGCATCCAATAATCTCTTATTACTTGCGATATTTCTCAGTTTGTTTCTTTCACATCTTTGTTCTTCCCTTCGTACGTTTATGTTGTTCTTATCTACACACTCTGAAAGTTAACAAGAGGTGTTGCCTCATCATGGGTGGAAATCACCTATGGATGTGGACATGGATGCATTGCATTGTCACCAAACATGGGTTATGGTTGATTTACCTCCAAGTAAGGAGCTTGTTAAGTGTCGTTCAGTGTTTACAATAAAGTATAACCCTGATGGCTCTGATGAGCGGCTAAAAGCTTGCTTGGTTGATAAGGGATACACAGACTTAAGGATTTGTTTACTTTGAGACATGTTCTCTTGTAGCTCGTGTTAACTCTGTTTGTGTTCTTATTTCTCTGGTCATTAATTTGACTAGCCCTTATTTCATCTTGATATAAAGAATGCATTTTTGGATAGTGATTTACTTTAAGAAGTGTTTGTGGAGCAACCTCCTAATAATGTTGCTCAAGGGGAGAATGCACAAAAAATGTGGAAGCTTCGCAAAACAATTTATGGTTTGAATCAGTCACCAGGAGCCTGGTTTGATAAATTTAGTAAAGTTGTTACTGGTTATGGGCTTATACAGTGCTACTCTGGTCACTCTGTTTGTTCGTCGTCAGCGTTCCATGGTGGTAGTGTTAGTTGTTTATGCTGATACTATCATCTCTGTTAACGATATTTCTGGTGTTAAAGGTGTTGAGGGTTACTTTTACTTTCAGACGAAGAACTTGGGTGCTCTCAGATATTTTATGGGAATTGATGTTGTTTGTAGCAAGAAAGGCCTTAGTCTCAGTGGAAATATGTGGTTCATCTTTTGTCTGAGACTGGCATATTTGGTTTTAATCCTATTAATACCCCTGTGGATCCTCATCAGAGATTTTGTGATGATGAGGAGTTTGCAGAAAAGCATAAATATAGAAGATTGGTTGGTAACTTATCTGTCTTACTGTGACTATGTCTAACATATCATTTGCAATTGTTTTTATAATGTTATAATCTAGTTCATAGAGAAACCCAAGCAGGGTCACTTAGAGGCAACATGTTGTAATTTGAGATATCTCAAGTGTGCTCCAGCCTCCAGGAAAGGGTATCATTTATAAATCTCATAACTATATTGATCTTATTAGTTATTTTGATTTTGACTGAGCAGGTGCTGAAGGTTATAGGTTAACCACTAGTTATAGTACGTTTAGTGTGTAGTACTCTTGTTACTTAGGAGTAAGAAAAAGACTACAGTGGCTAGGTCTAGGGCTGAAGCTGAGTACAGAGCAATGACTCATACTGCAACTGATTTAATATGGTTAAAGTCACTTCTTCAAGAGCCCGGTTTTCCAGTCAACAAGCGTATGAGCATTATTGTGATAATCAAGCAGTTTTCGACATTGCATGTCATTCTGTCTCTCATGAGCGGACCAAACATATTGAAGTTGACTGCATTTTGTGAGAGATTCTGCGATGCAAAAGTTGATCTCCACTCTGTTTGTCAGTTCTGCTGATCAACTTGGTGACTAGTTTACCAAATTTTCAAAATGTGTTGATTTATGGTTGTTCCAAGCTTGGCATGGAAGACATTTGTGCTCTAGCTTGAGGGGGAGTGTACTGTAGGGGGTATTTTGTAAGTTTTTCTTATATTTCACGAGCACTAAGGGGTTTCTTGTAATTAGCTGTTATTATTATGTTATAAATATAAACTTAAAGCTGTCAATTAGGGTATCACAGCACCCTAATTGACCAGCTTCGGTTTTCTCCAATATTTTCTCCTCCTCTTTCTTCTTTTTCTTCCTCTTCGCTTGATCTTTGCAGGTACCGCCGTACTGGTTAGTTTTTTTTTTTTGTTTGTATTGTTTTCCTTCTGATTTGATCACAGTTATCAAGCCTGGAGTTTATTGTTAACTGGTTGGGACAGGGGACACAATAGACCATGCAGCCAATCACACTGATGTACATGGAAGGGTTATTTTATTGGCTTATGAGTCATCATAGGGATATGTGGTTTATCAGCTGGCTGCCTGATTCGACATAGAAGAGGGCCTGAAGCAATGTGATAGAATGGTCTCTACTCTGTGGAGGCCTTGGTCATCCCAGTTGATGACCTGCATAGGTCATCGACTTGAGAAGAAATTGTTGGAATTATGATTTTGTAGTCATGTAATTTGTCTCTGAGGTAATTTGGTTTTCTCCTTTTCAATTGTTAACGCTCGATATTGTTCATTAGAGGTGTTTAACTTCTGTCCAATATCAACCTAGCATGGGAGGAGAGGCCGAGCGGGACAATTAGTATCGTGGAGTCAATGACAATATATACGAACAACAGCATTGACAGTTACCAATAGGCTGGGAGGATGACACTTCTTCGCTGGATAAGTTCTATATCTGTGAATTTTCTTCCAGTTTCAATCCCTTTCCCTTGACATATTTAACTATAAATCTGGCTTAAATCTGGCTACTGTTTGATTCAACGTAGCACAGAAGATAATTTCCAAGTCTTCTTAACCATTTTGTTGTAGTTCAAAGGGCATGTTATCATTTTTTTGAAAACAATATCAGAAATCATTAGTTTACTTCGTGATTTATAACAGCCAAATTCAGGAACTATTGGTTTCTTCTGATGTACTTTTAGATTTTCTGGTTCTAGTATACTGGCTGATTAAAAGGGCATACCCATTGCACGAGGCTCCCGCCACTGTGGGATTTGGGGAGGGGCAGATATGTACAGAGCCTTAACCCTGTTTCGTTGGGGGGGGGGCAACTGATGTAGAATCATGGCTAAACCAGATTGAACCTTTTGGCAATCTAGAACTGGATGAACCAGGTCCAACTGGGTTTTGGATTCAGTAAAATATTTAATTTATTTATTTATTAGGGTTTTTATTAGTTAGATTTGTCTTGTAATCTCTTAGTTAGGCTAGAGTTACATTCCGTTTTATTATTTTAGAGTTTAATTCCATATAGGTTGGGTTCGATAATTAAGAGATTTTATTTCTATTTCAGTTTTAGACTTCAATTAGGAAGCTTTTAATTTCGATTATTATACATAAGCTTGTAACCCAATTAGTTGGGTAGATTTGAAGAAAGCGAGATTGAGTTTTTTTTCCCCGATGGCATAGCAAGGTCGTGTGACCATCTTCCCCTCTCTCCTACTCCGAACCTTTCTTCTCCTTCTTCCCTTCCTCTTAACTATTCCTGCTACGGTTTCCATTTCTCTGGACTGGTGATTTTACTGGTTTGAGGAGAGTTCATTAGAACTTCATTATCTCAACTAAGATCAATCTCAAGTTCTGAGGATCCATCTACTGTGACGGGCGAATTTGATGGCACAAGGATTTCCCTGTTGTGTGGCCCTAAATGGAACTTAGTACTGACCTGATCCTTCTGCCAGAACTAGTTTCAGGCACTCCTGGTTCTGCTGGTGCATGCTCCTTCGACTGGGTGTTTGTTGCATTCGTGAGGCACAGGGGTATCACTTCTAACCTCAGAATCTCAGATTGTAGGCCTCTAAACGAGAGACATCTTGCATCCGAAGCCTCCCTGGTTCTTCTGCCTGTTGCTTTGGCTGGTGGTAGAAGACAACTCTTCTCTTCTCCCACGA
This sequence comes from Macadamia integrifolia, assembly GCF_013358625.1. Lineage (NCBI taxonomy): Eukaryota > Viridiplantae > Streptophyta > Magnoliopsida > Proteales > Proteaceae > Macadamia > Macadamia integrifolia. Next base: position 12,273,791 of record NC_056566.1, read on the forward strand.
TTCTTCTAATACTCGATTTTATTCTTTTAGTTTCCTGTAATGCCCCTCCTCTTTTCCATTATCCTCTGTTATCCTTTCTTTTAAGTTTATTCCAAGTCTAGCCTTTTACAATAAATCACATTCCCTATTGTATCCACCCCATATCTTATACCTAAGTGACCCTTAAGATTCACTTTTATTTACAATCCTGCCATTACTTATAAACTTCATTATATTTACTGTTTTGCCATTGAGTTCTTAATTTGGATCTTCTATTACTTTGGTCAGCCCATAAGCAAACCAGTAAGGTTATTCCGCCCTGGGTTCCACTTCAGCAACCTTACCATTGCACTGAGGCTCGCCCTGAAGTATATTTATTTTGATAGATAAAGCACATGAAATTTAATTTCTTGAGTAATTGTTTGTTTCTAAAAAAAAAAAAAAAAAAAAAGTAATTGTTTGTTTTAGATTTGAAGATGCCATTGTTCTTCTTATTGATGTTAACAAGCCTTTCCTGTTTGTTTTCAGCTTGTGGGCAGGCTTTCGCCAGAGGAGCTAATGGCTCAGTTACCTTCATTTTTGCCTGCTCTTTTTGATGCATTTGGGAACCAGAGTGCTGATGTTCGTAAGGTATGCATTGTTTTTTATCTGTGTTGGTTGTGTGGGCTCTCCTCTTTGGTTCAACTAACCTGAATGTTGGAATGATTTAGTTGGTTTTGGTTTCTTGTCGTATTGATGTTAATGCATTCAAACACAGTATATGCTCACCTGATCCTAATTGGCCTGGTTAGATGCTGTAAAATGTATAGGCCTTATTTATATAGCTGAGTGTTTACATGCAAGCTCTATATGTTTGTGTAGGGCTTATTTTAGAAAGTTGGAGAGTTAGCATACAAGTTCTACTTAATTATGTCGCCCTGGAGGATGCCAACTTCATTTAGGTGAAGAGGATGGTGAAAATACAAATTTTGTTATGGGGTGTTTTCATGGAGTAAAAATTAAGTCCACCTAGTGTAACGAATGGGTTCCAGTGCTAACCAATTGGGAATTTGGTTTTAAAGAATTCAAGGGTTGGAGTACAGGGTTTAGAGGTCTACTGTGGAACATTTGGAAATATGGAGGAGAATGAAGGTGCAAATAATGAGTTGGGAACTTAAAGAGGTGGAACTTATGTTATGGGGTGAATGTATTTATCAAAGAATATATTTTGGGATGGATGTATGGAAGGGATAATTGGTGTATTTGAGGATTCCCTAAAGTCAGTAGTGGGAGGGAGAGATGTGGTTCAGGAAGATGAATCCATGGAGTGGGAAAGCTTTGCAATGGCAGCACAGCTGGCATTTGCAAACCAAGTTTTTGAGATCCAAAGCAAAAGTCTTTTGGACCCCAATCACTGAAAAGAAAGTTTTGGATTGGGTCTCCATAAGAATAGAAGTGACTCCTGGGTATGGAGGAAGATAGGGGTAACTTTTGTGAAAATTATTTCGTTGAGGCAGGCCATGTCATGGTGGAGATACTCAACGGTGGTGGTGGAGGAGATCCATTCTATCTGGGGTGGAAGCATTCCCTTAGTGGCCCTCAATTGCATGAATTTGGAGAATCTGAAGATCTTTGTTAGTCAATCCGGCTCTCAAGCACCAAACTTTGCCTCTGTTTTCTGGTGCTGAATTTCTCAAACCATGCATGAGTAGCCTGTTTGAGACTCAGAGAGAGCCTTCTAACACTGGCGAAAGAAGAGTCTGGGGAGACTGGGGAAGCTGCATAAAGACCGGATGTAAATTGCCATGAAGAAATGTGTTCTTAAAGTCTCTTCAGTCGTTTGGATTTGGATATCCTGCAGAAACGGGTCTAGCTGGGGAAATTTATTCTTCGTGTGGGAGAATGGTGCAGATGTGCAGTGACATGCATTGTGGGAGAGCAGTAGTAATGAAAGGATCTGGATAATTTTGGGGTTATATGGCACTCACTAATATAGGTATAAACATCAGACCTTGTCACATTTTTTTGATCTTGTGCCCGCGCTGCTTGATGTTTGCGAAATTTTTTTGTGTGGATCCCTCCCTCTCATGGTGTTGACGAGTACCTGGAAAGAGGAAGGGAATTTTTTAATATGAGGAGATTCGTGTTTAATGTTTGATGTCATGAACCAAGAGTTTTTTTAATGGATTCAGCATTTAAATGGATTCCAAGGTTTGATTGATGAAAATTCTGTCCACTTGTACTCTACTATTTGGGGCTTTCTTTTGTACATGCTATTCTTATGTTATACGCTTGTTCGTGAGGAATGCTTTTCCCTTGTCTGGTTCTTTTGTTATGGTTATTACTAAATATTGTTTCCAGTGAAAGTGGATGAAAATTCCAGTGTACTGATTTGTGTATGGTAAAAATTCCACTCTCTTTAACTGTTTTTTGCCTTGGCATTTTGAGAAATATTAGTCTGTTTCCTTGATATTTTCTTACCGAGTGATTTCCATTAGTCAATGCATCCAGCCCTGCAACTGATGGTAACAAAGAACTAATTAGTAAACTTGACACTTGGACAGATCCAACCAGATGCATTTGATTAACAGAGGAGCAAAATGAAAATGTAAAACTGTAGATAATTGCATCAATAAAATCTCCACTACGCTGTTCCTGATAACATGTTCTTTTGCTTACCTTTTTCTATATGCCCCAACATCGCCCCCCCCCCCCCTTTTTTTAACCTATTCTGACCATGGTTGTCTTTTGTGGCATGGTTGCTGGTTGCAGACTGTCGTTTTCTGTTTGGTGGACATTTATATCATGCTTGGAAAATCATTTGTGCCGTACTTGGAGGGGCTTAACAGTACACAGTTGCGGTTGGTGACAATCTATGCTAACCGGATTTCACAAGCCAGAACAGGCACTGCAATAGATGCTAACCATGGTTAAATGGGTTATAGCATGGATGGAATTGTTGGCTTTAGAATGTCGGAGATTCCTATTGAAGGTTGTGTATTTTGTATAGTCTCGAAATGCTTGATTTTTATTTTGGGGAAGATGGGGGTTTTGCTCTTGTGAGTGCTAGGCTTTGTGGGGAAGTGCTGCTGGTGTGGTGTAACAAAAGTAGTGTGAAACTGTATTTACATATGCCACATTGAATGAGTGAGAAGGTTGGGGAGCTCCTTCTGAGTTAAATAATTGTATTAAAATGAACATAGTGAATGATACCCAACCCCTTTGTGAGGAGAAATGGATGTTGAGCGATATAACAGATGGTGCTACTTAGAGAGAGAGAGACAAAGAGAGAGAGACAAACATTTGTTTTCAGCTGTATAGATGGACATGTAGTTTCCTGTGGAACATCCATGATATATTTTGAGAGCGACCCGTTGCAACATGGTGTGTTCTTTTGTTGGTTTATCAGGTGAATTCAGAACAAGTCATTGATTTTTTTTTTTTTCGGATGTCATATATCAGCCTGGGCTTCTGGAGCCTCATTGTTCCCAAGAGGTGGGAACTAGTTCTTTGCTGTCCCTCTTATTCAGACAAAAGTGTCTTGCTGAAAAAAAGCTTGTTTTTTTTTTTGTTAGCAGCTCTAAATCAACGTGGGTTTGTGGTAAAAAAGGGTGTTAAAGAAAATATTATATACATCCAAAAATAATGGGATAGCACTCCATAGCCACAAAAGTCTAAATGGACTCTAAATGGGTTTTAACCGGATTATTTAAATCTAAATGGGTTCTAATTGGTTATATTTTTTCCTCTCTGGTTCACCTTTTTTCTTCATCTTCCTCCCACAATGAACACTCTCCCACGACTGAACACTCCCTTTTACCTCTTGCCTCCCCTCCCCTACAACCCCGCTTCACTTTGTAAACCAGCCCCACATCACAATCGCTTCACTTTGTAAACCAGCGCCACATCACAATCTCTATTACCACAGGCACCGATCTGGCCCAGCTCCACCCAGTGCTGCCAAATTATTTTTTCTGTAAAAAAATCATTAAAACAAGGTTTTTTTTTTTTTCTTGAAAAATTAAAAAGGTAGGAAAAGGAAAGCCTACCTTTATTTTCAGTGGTTTCGGGTTTCAATAATTTTTTTTTTTTTTTCTGTGGATAATTCCTATCAAGGTTCCATTGGCCAACTAAGATGATAGTCCAATGGTTGTTGTAACTTAAGGAAGGGCAACCGACAGGGGAAAGAGGCGGGAGAACTCGAATAATAGACATGTTAGATGGAAGGATGCTTTGACAAGCAGTTCCTAAACAACTGCGCCTGGCAGCTGTTAGGCACACCACCACCATCTTCTGACTCTGCTAATGTGTACCATCTGGTCGACTCAACCCGATGACTGACCCGACAACCTAGAATTTTTGTCCCTCTATGACCCATTGATCGTTGACCCGACCCATCTGGCCAAACTAACAACCCATTTTTAAGGACCTGTTGATATTCCGAGAATCCGTTTTTTCCGGTCACGAAAAGCCTGAAAACAGTTGGAAATGGTCGATTTGGACGTCTTACATCGCTCCAATCAGTGGCATTGCCGCCCTATTCCCCCTCCTCCATCGTGGTCTAGGGTTAAGAGACGGAGAAACCTCCAGACAGCGGACCGATCTTCTTTTTCTCGCCCGTGTTCCCAAAATCCTACACTTCCACGTCGTTGTCTGATCAAGGTTTTGTGATCTTCTCTTTCTTTCTTTTGTTAGGGTTTAGGGGTTTTTTTTTTTCGGTTTTTCATAATTGCGTTGAGCTTAAGCCCTTATTCTCTACACATGCGGTTGTGTTAGGGTTCTATTTTCGTTCGCATTTGGGGAAGAAGCTGCGTCTTTGCAGAGGCTGGGAGCTGCAGACCTTCAGAAGCCTCAAAGTTTAAGGCGGGGGAGCCTGGCCTATGGGAGTTGCACCCTATTCAGGTCAGTTGATGTAACATTTGATATTTTGTTTTGTACTTGTAAGATATTCCTTTGTGAACTTTAACATAGATTTTATCTTCTACTTTTTTGCACTCAACTCTTTCCATCTTGAATTGTTCAAACTGTTGTGTAGATTTCTAACGAAGGAATTTAGATTCATATACTATCAATCGTCTTGAGTGCTTCATTTAATTGATCTTTTCTATATGGTCTTCCTTGGGCATTGAATCCAGAAGATAATTAAGTTGTTCTGTAGGTCTTTCCTTTCTTTCACCATTCTCCCAGCCAAAATTGCATACTTTATTGACCCTTTCTCTGTTATACCATTTAATGCTGACCCTAATTGGTTCTGATCCTATTACTTTCAAGTATTATCCTAATTCATAGTTAGAATTATCCTTATCTCGAGTCAATTTACCCGACTGTTAAAAGGGAAAAATGTACACAAATCCATTTGCCTCATGTCCAACATACTCAACACATGTTTTCAGCACAACCGAAGCTGCCACCTCTGGGCTAAGCTAGTGTTCATAAATATAACATATTTAAGCACATAATTCTTCACAAGGCCAAGCTCAATATAACCTTAAACCGGGCCAGGCTCTTCATGAGGCCTCAGCATTGGTCTCAGAAGAAATTACCCTTACATAGCCTGTTCATCCGTCTCTGACTATAATACTCATGCAGAATTTAGGTGATGAAAGAACGTCAAATTTAATCATCAAGAATGAACTTCTCTTGAGATAATTGGAAGGTAGTTACCATAAGCTATTTACTTATGTTAGAAATTATTTGAAAGGTCAGCGTAGTGTACAGTAAAAATGCAAAACAGATATAAACCAAAAATCTGAATCAAAAGTGAAGGAAGATAGCATAAATTATTCTTTGAAAGTTACAAACAACAACAAAGCCTTATCCTAACTTAATGGGGTCAGCTACATGGATCCAAGCAAGGACAATGAAGAGAAAAGGTAAGGTAAAAGTTAAGGAAGAAAAAGACAAGTTATTCTTTAAAAATTATACAAAGAAAATTATTAACAAGTATTTTGAAGAAAATGATTAGAATTCATTGAGATTTCAAAACTATATTGGAGTGCAACATTAAAGTTTGGAAAGGGCTTTAAGACACAAATTATGTAGTACCTTGGTTAGTGCTAAAAACATTTGAACAAGAAGATGGGTGATGTGGATCCGGATTCCAATAGACTGAAATCAGTTCGCTTAGGGCCCACTTAAACACCTAATAAAGCAAAGGAAACACCCAATAACAATTGTATTGAAATAAATCTTCAACTAAATGGCAGAATTGTAATTAAGCTGAAGTTATAAAGGGGTGGCAGAATTGTAAATAACCAGATTAGTTAATGAGCTATTTGGGAGATAGGACTTAAAGGGGATTAATGATTATTTGATGGGATAAACTAGGAAGTAAAATAAGAATAGGGATATGAGAGAATTAAAGCAAATATAAGGGTAATATAGGAAATCAAGATAAGAGGGGATAATCACCATAAACTCACGATTAGATCATCTTCTTCCTAGGACCAAAACAGGGGCGGAAGAGATGGGAGGATTCAGATCGATAGAGCTTCATCAAGAGAGCTCGGTTTGGGCTGAAACTTCAATCAAAAGGTCGCAACAGCAAGTGTACTATGACAGCACCAGAAATCTCCGATAGTCTAGATCAGAAGTATTTTCGAGCTTGCAACTAGGTCTGGCGGTGACAAAACTCAGATCTGAATCTGATTTTGATTTCTCACCAGCAGGACCAAGCTTGGGAGGAGATCTTCTAGGGTTTGTGTCACCTAGGAGGTAGCAACCTTCGGTCCAAATCTCATAGCCAACCGGTAAGAGACAAGGGTTCAACAAGCTGCCCTTTGGTGGTTGGTGTTACCGTCCAAGAGAGAAGATGAACAGTATTCAGCAGTTGAAAAAATAAAGAGAAAAGGAAATAAAGAAGAAAGTAAGGGAGATGAAGAAGAAGAACTAAAGAGGAAAATAGGAGAGGGAAAAGAAGAGATTAGAAGGTTTCAGAGAGGGAGAAAAAGGGGTCGGCAGCCATGGTTTCAAAACCAAAAAAATTCAACCAAATTTCTATTCATCAAGTCTAACCACTGAGTTCATCCATTACATGACTAATATAAAGAAAAAAAATCAAACAATTAATAGAAACTACTTGAAAATGGAAACTATTCTAAAATTAGAAACTAGCTAATTTCATAGGAAATTATTTCTAAAACAAAATAAAATCAAATCAAAAGATTTTTTTTCTAAGTCGATCGTGCAACTGCATCAATGGGCTTATTTATGTTTGCTTGTGAAGTCCCAAAATAGCAAGTGCTAGCTCAAAAAACACTACCACCATTAATTACGATACTTCTAAAAGCATTACAAGGAAAAGATGTGAATCTTCCCTACAATAGTATTTTACCTGCATCAAAGCACATCTGATTCACATCTTTTGCATGTAGGACTCACATTTGGTTTCATGATAGTCATGTCAGGCTGAAGTATCCCTTTGCTAAAAATTTCCCTCGTATGCGATTATCATTAGCCATTCCATCACTGTAACTAATCTGATGTGGTAACTCGTATACTGAGAAAGCATAAAGAAAGTTGGCTGAAGAGTCTATGAATATCCCTCTTGCTCCCGTTAAACCCGGAGCACCCAAACTAGAGCCATCCACATTGATCTTGTCCAAGCATGTGGGTGGAGGAGACCAGTGTACATGAATGTTTCTAGTATAGGATAAGGGAGAAGATTGAGCATGAAAATATTCAGCAGCCATATGCAAGCTTTCATATAGAACATCTGAAGGAGAAGAGCGTCCATGGTGAAAGAAAGTATCACCGTAGGAAATGTTCCAAATGATGGTGGAAGATAATGCACATATCATGGTGCCTCTTGTCTACTCGATAGGCAACAGATTATAGAACCAATCTTGAACGATGTAATGATGCTGTAAACATGGGGGAAGCCCGCTTCTCTCCAAATGGCATTATAATATGGACATTTAATGAACAGATGAGTTGTAGTGAGATCAGAGGAATATCAATAGGGACAATTGGAAAGGATCTGGAATCCCCATCTTGAAAGAAGACCCGCATGAGGAACTCTACGTCTCTACCAGGAAGCAACTTCCATAGGGAATCCTTAATTTTAGGTGCAGCTACAAGAACTCGATTATCCAGCAGAAGGGAGAGCCTGTGTGCTGATAAAATGGAGAACTTCCCCTTTGTTGTGGGAAACCAAACGTAAGCATACTCTGTTTCCAAAAGAGAATAGGAATTACTAAAATGGAGGCTGCTACCTCATCTGACCACCAATATTGAACCATATCAACTTTCCAAGTGCAAGTTATAGAATCAATGAAGTCTGCAATTGTGATAGCCTTCCAAGCATGAGGGGAAAGAGAGCAGAAGATATATAGCCCGGTATCCAAGGATCAGTCCTAGGATTTACTGAGCAACCATGTCCTATGCGAATAAAGAAGCCTCAAATGAGAAGATCCCAAGTCTTAAGAATTAGGAGAGTAATGGAGAAGGGCATTAAGGAAATCAGAACCTCTGAAGTATTTTGGTTGAATAAGTCTACTCTAAAGAGATCAACTCGGAAACAACAATTTTCATGCCTTTTTAGCCAGAGGAGCCAGATTCATATGACAGGGGAGCTGGATATTATTTTATATTAAGGCCCCCAAATTTCTTAGATTGACAAATGGTGTCCCAGCTTATGGTAGGCACGAGTGACTTGTCGGTGTATCGGTGCGACCTAGTAGTCACGGGTTAACGGGCTTTCTGTGAAGTGGGGGTTAAGGTTGTCTGATGCTGAGCTGAAGAGTCATATTCTTGTAGGAAGAAGAACGCAAAGAGGGAAGGTTAAATCATGGCCTAGTTGCTGTACTATGGTCCATGCTGGTCCCGTGCTGGTTCAATTCGGGAGTTCCTTTCTTTTATTAGTTATTTGTTTTGTTAGAAAGTTCCTAGGCTAGATAAGGGAACTGGTTATGGGGTTTCCTAATCAGATTCCAACTTTGTTATTTAGTCTTTGTCCAAGCTAGAATCGATTGGGTGTTCCTGATTTCATTCTCTTAATTACTGTTTTACCTCCTGTTTGGGATCAGATTTTCACTAGACTTTTTCCTCCATGTTTAGCACACTCGCTTAACTCCAACGCCATCATATAATATGATCTCATGTTATCCTTTATTTTTCCTTAAATCTGCGCTGTTTATCGACTAAAATATCTTGTTAGGTTTTTTTTGAATAACTAATTAAATGAAAAAAAAAAAAAATGAGCTTTTGTGCCAAGGTGGGTTTTTCCATATTTGGTGTTATGCATGTGTCTTGAACCTAATTTTGCAAGATGGAATTATGCTAATAGATAGTTCTGTACAAAAGATTTGAGATAATGTAAAGTTTGTGATAGTTTCAAGTAAGAAAGGTAGGTTCATGGAAAATTGCAAGCAGTTTGGAATTGCATATGCTTGAGGGTGCAATCCCTTATTCTGGGGCCTTTGAAAACTTAGGTGAATTTGATACAAATTAATGGATAGTCCCATTGTTGATGAATGGATGAAATTCCCTGATGTAACAAATTTCGTCCACTATGTGTTCAGTTTATATGTTCGTTGTTTCTTTGACACTTTGTTAATTAAAATATCGCAATTTTCAATATGTGGGAACTTTTTTGTGATTTTGAAAGGTTGGTGATATTGATGGCAAACATATAGCAATTGAGATTGGAATTTCCCCTTTTTGGTTGTTTAGATTTAACAGTTTGGAAGTATTTTGGTGATATGGGATGTTGACTCGGATATAAAATATTTTTATTTGAATAATTTGGTGCTGGTGAGTGGTGATTTGAATTTTGGGTTTATTTGATGTTAGGAATGAAAATTTTCACTTTTAAATATTTGGTTTACATTTATATTTGTATGATTATTGATGGATATTTGATTATTTGTATGCTTTGCAGTGGATATTTGATTTTTTTGCATGTTTAGGTGAGGATTTTGGAATTTTGGACACTGTGACTGTCTGGAACCAATTAGGAACTTGAACCCTCCCACTTGTTTTATATCAGTACCAGTTCTCAGGTTCACAACCGATTAGCTTAACGAGTCAGTTCTAACCCTGGCCCCATAGGACCAGAACTGATTCGAAACCTTCTAGATTAATCAGCCCTCCCACTTTACACCCTCAATAATAATCTTTTGGAGATAATGGAAACTTGAAATTTTCTCTATATTTCTTAGACACCAGAATTTACATCGGAGACTTCTCACTCCTTTAATGTCTACCGGTAATTTTGGATCTCATTATCCCCACTTTCTCCATAATCAATTAAGATTATCTTCCCTCGTGTCTTAAGTACATTTGATTCTTCATCGGATATCAATTTTGTATTTTGATGAGTTGTTTTTTGTGCAAATTAGGGGTTTTGTACATTTTTGTACTGAAAATTTGCTTTCAAATTTTATTCTGAATAATTTGGATCTGTTGTTTTTTGTCTGATGATTGTTATGAGAATCAACTGATTCAACCTTTTCTGTGTCTTGTTACTGATTGCCGGAAGTTGACAGATCTGACATAGGAATGGCAACATTTGAACTCTACCGTCGATCGACTATTGGCATGTGTTTGACAGAAACATTGGACGAGATGGTCTCAAATGGGACTCTCAGCCCAGAGCTTGCTATTCAAGTTCTTGTTCAATTTGATAAGGTAGGACTCTGGTGCTTTTCATCGTCCACCTGCTATACCTTTCTTTCACTCTTGATCTGGTTAGAATTTCTGACATTTTCTCTTGTTTATTTGTTGTGGATTTTAGTCTATGACTGAAGCTTTGGAGACTCAAGTCAAGAGCAAAGTCTCTATTAAAGTGAGTTTACACTATTTTTTATTTTTCCCCCCATATTTAGGGTTTTGGCGAAGGCTAAGGATCATTAAGAATTGTTGCCAACCTCGTTATTCATTTTCTCTTGCCTGCAACTCTAAATGAAATTTTCCATTGCAGTCATGAGATCAGGATTTTTTTTCGCAAAGCCTATTGAAAACAATTCACGAAAAACTTTTCTTGTATGTGTATCAGAAAGAGTAGTTTGAAACTAAAACATTCTACTCAAGGTTAGCCATCGATCGAGGAAGAGAAGATGACTATATTTCCTTTATATAACACCTTATGTAGCATGTTCATTTTTCTTGGAAATTATATTTTTGGATTATCTGAATATCTTCTTTAGAGATATATTTATGCGGTTCCAGACTTTCTATCTATTTTTTAGATTAAACTTTATGTTTCAACTTGTTACCTCAATTTCCGTATCGTTCTCATTGCTGTTAGCTTTTACTTATCAAGCTAGCTTGTCTGAACTTGGTCCTCAACTTCACAATGTTATATTCCTAACAGATAAAGGATATTTCCCTGGTTTCTAACGTTTAGGGAGTTTTTCCTGCTTTATCGAGTTCACAATGCTATGCATATGCAGATTATGGAGGAGAGACATGCTGCATTTCTTATCAAAGCCAAGAACTTCCATCACTTCACCCTTTTTCTTTGCCTCTCACAGCTTGTATTGAGGTTTATGTTTTGGCATAAAATATCTACAAAAATGAATCTTCAGCATTGTATTGCTTCATTTTTGGAAATCCCACCAGTTTTGTACTGGCCTTCTGCTTTTCAATGGTTAAAGATTGTAAGAATGCAACAAAAGAATTGTAAACACTATCAGCAATCTGCTTGGCCGATACTGACCAATCCGTTACAAGTTCTAGAACCATGACTTAGACTGCCTGTAAATTCTTTTAAGGTCATTATTTTGTGTGGTTGAGGCCGTTAGAGTTGGAGAAGCCTGTACGAACGGAGGCAAACACATGAGTTGCATTCTCCATTTTGATGGAATTGCAATGGACATTATGAGACATTTGGTATTCATGGTTGGTGACATACCATATATATACACCGAGCACATAGGCCAACCGCTAGTCAGATGGTCGTGCATGTCCCACCGAGCACATGGACCAACCGCTAGTCATATGGTTGCGCATGTCCCACCGGGCACATGGACCAGCCGCTAGCCATATGGTCATGCATGTCACACCGAGCACATGGACCAGCCGCTAGCCATATGGTCGTGCATGTCACACCGAGCACTCGACCAGCCGCTTGGTCACAGGGCTGAACATGTGACACCTCACCCTCATGAGTCAAACAACGGTCAAGGGGGCTAGGGTGCCTCAAGCACTCCCAAGGGCCCCTCATACCCCACGGATTGATGATCCCTCAGAATGGCTAACCATAGTCAGACGGTTTCTTAACTCCAGGTCAATAGGACCATGGTAAGGTTTACTTGACCATCAAGCAAGTTAACCATCATCGTCCCTAGTCGAGTTAGCTGTTGGAGCGCCTAACCATGGTTAGGTAGACCATTAAAGAAGGATTAACTTGGGTTTAGTTAGCCGTTAAGATATAGTGCCAAGTTGGTAGCCCCAGGTTGCTCTGATCTTACAAGGAAGAGACACGTGGAGATGCTCTAAGGAAGATGGACCAATGAAGTGAGGACCCTAACTTTCTATACAAGGAGGACTCACTCCCCAGCGCAGGTAACACTCTCAATCATCTAAATATCCTCATTAAGATGATTACCCTAAGGTCTAACTTGAGCATCGGAGCCTGGTCCCGGAGCCTCATCTGGGCCAACAACTAATTTGTGTTGTGCAGGTCCGAGCAGATTGGGATCAAGCACTAAAGTGGTGCCGTCTGTGGGAATTCAGACAAAAATCTGCTCAAATATAATTGGCACGATTGAGAAGGGTGGGATGACGAAAACTACCAGAACTTATTCGAAGAGAAGAGGACCATCTTCAGGCCTAAACCCACCAGGGGACTAGCATGAGGCGGTAGGGGAGGAGGTAGAGCAGGGATCCTGCTGTCGAGGACGTGGCAAACATTCTGGCATCGAGAGGCGTCCCTCTGCCTCCTCAGGTAACAACCCAGCAGTTCGACGAGTTGTGGGGTCAGGTGTTGGGATTGGTAGAGTTAATCCGGGAGGCCTCAAGAAATTTAGCTAGGCCACCCCTGGCCGATGAACCCAGCCACCATAAGCATAGAGATTCAAAAGGGGCAACTGACGACAGCTCGAGCTCATCAGATGAAAGTCCCAGCCGAGGTAGCAGCCCGGATCCCTGGCAAAAAAGGAGGAGATGTCGTCTTGACCAGAGAAGAGAAAGGAAGACCCTGACTGACGTAGTTTCACATATCCTATTGGAAAGGGTAGGGGGCGAATCCGCCATGTTGTAAAAAGAGAGCCAGTAGCAAGAGCCCGTGGGCTTGGCAAGGGGAAGGTCGTGGGCAATGTGATCCATGCGAGGAACCCCAGGCCCAGGCTGACTCACGAGAGACGCTATTGGACCAACAATTAAAAGAGTTGCAAGCAAAAGTTGATCGGATGATGGAGGGAGAAGATGGGAGAGACGTTGTGGACCTGGAGAAGTTCGGTGAGAGCCCGTTATCCAAGGAGATCAGCCGCGTTCGACTTCCAGAGAATTTTAAGATCCCTGTGTTCCGACTTTTTGATAGAACTAAAAATCCTTATAAGCATCTACAGTCATACCGGTCAGTCATGAGCATACAAGGGGCATTGGAAGCATTGCTCTGTAAGTTATTCCCGGCATCTCTGGAGGGCCCGACTACGACCTAGTTTTCGTTCTTGGAACCAAGGTCTGTACGCGACTTCAAGCAGCTCAGGAGGAAGTTCATAGACTACTTTGAAGGGAGTAAAGGACATCAGAAAACGTCCTCGGATCTTATGGAGGTGAAACAACGGCCTGGCGAGACTCTCCGACAGTATATCCGTCGTTTCAACTTAGAGAAGCTTGTGATAAAAAACCTGATTCCTACGGTCGAGTTCATGGCCTTAAAGAGGGGTGCGGGAGGAGCAATTGAAGTTCTCCCTTTCTAAGACTGAGCCTAGATCCCTGGCGCATCTAAGAGAGAAGATTTACAAGTATAGCAATGTTGAAGAGCTTATTACTAATCGGCCCGACCCAAGACCCCAAGTCGATCGACTAAAGGGCTTCAGGCAGAATGAGAAACGGAAGGGCTATTGGCACAAACGCCCGAGGTTTTGTGATCGAGCAGGCCCCAGGGGAAACCGTGAAGTCTATAAGACATTAAAATCGACCATAGAGCATGTTCTGATGAATGTGAGCGAGGAAGAAAGGCGAAGATGAAGGCACCAAGGCCTTTCGGTAAGTCCCCTGAAGGTCGTGAGAAACGCTGGTACTGTGACTATCATAAGGAGCACGGCCACTAGACCAACCGTTGCAGAGACTTAATGGCGGCAATTGAGGAGCTCATCCAGAAGGGATATCTGAGGAGGTTTAGGGCAAGAGGAGGTGGAGGGAGAGAGGTTCCGCACCAGAGGCGGGACCAGGTCATGAGGAAATGGGTTATGACGACTCTCTACACCAGCGAAGGCGGCATAGTAGCCCTGGTCGAGGGGCAGGGTCACGTCAAAGTAACGAAAGAAAGAATGAACGCTCATGTGATCGAAGGGAGGATCAACCTGCCCGAATCATCACGACCATTTCTAGGGGGGCCCGCAGGAGGAGGTGATTCCAAGATAGCACGAAAGAGCTATGCTTGGGAAGTGTTTTACACCGAACACCTGACCAAGTTGGCCACTCCTGGCCACATCATCACTTTCGATGACAGGGATGCAAGGGGAATACAATTCCCTCATGATGATGCCATGGTTATAAACCTTCGAATAGGGGCGTTCAAGGTTGAGAGGGTGCTGGTCGATAACGGTAGCTTAGCAGACATTATGTTCTGGGAAGCATTCCAAAGAATGGAGCTGGAGGAGAAATACTTGAGTTCGGTTACCACCCCGTTGTACGGCTTCACAGGATCACCTGTTCAACCAAAAGGGATGATAGAGCTCCAGATCCGCGTTGGTTCAGGTGAGTTACAAAAATCTGTTATGGCTAATTTTTTGGTGGTTGATATTCCTTCAACATATTATGTCATCTTGGGAAGGCCAAGCCTTAGCAACCTCAAAGCAGTAGTCTCCACTTTCCACCTCAAGATGAAGTTCCCAACGGAGAGGGGAGTCGGGGAATGCAGAGGCGACCAGCTGGAGTCAAGAAGATGCTATGTGAATACCCTCAAAGAAATGAAGAAGTCGAAGGACGTCCTCGTGTTGGAGGTTGACGACCAGAGAAAGGAGACTGAGACTGAGACTGATACCAAAAGGGGAGAGCCAGCGGAGGAGCTGGTCCCTATCAACCTTTTTAATGAAGATGCCTCCAAACAACTTTTCGTAGGAGCGTCTTTACAGACTGTAGAGCGAGAACGGCTGGTCGAGCTTCTACGCTTGAATGTGGATCTGTTCGCATGGTCACTAGTGGATATGAAGGGCATCGACCGACAGGTGATCGAGTACAAACTAAACATAGATCCTGCATTCCGACTAGTCAAACAGAGAAGGTGGGCTTGTGAACTGGACCGACAGGCCACCATTCATGAGGAGGTAGAAAAACTCCTTGAGGCCGGATTCATAAGAGAGATCTGGTATCCCGAATGGGTTGCAAATGTTGTATTGGTGAAGAAATCTAGTAGCAAATGGCGCATGTGAGTTGACTTCACCGACCTCAGTAAGGCTTGTCCCAAAGATGATTACCCAATTTCGACAATCGACATGCTAATTGGTGCCACGGTAGGTTATGACCTCATGAGCTTTATGGACGCCTATTCTGGATACAATCAAATTAAAATGAGCATGGGTGACCAGCCAAAGACCACATTTGTTATGGAGAAAGGGTTGTATTGCTACGAGGTCATGCCTTTTGGCCTAAAAAACACCAGTGCAACATATCAGAGGTTGGTAAATCACATCTTCAAGTCGATGATTGGGAGAAATATGGAGGTTCACGTCGACGACATGTTAGTGAAGAGCAAGAAAGCACCTGATCATGTAACCGACCTAGAGGAGGCGTTTCATACACTAAGGAGGTATGGCATGAGGCTCAACCTGAGCAAGTGTGCATTTGGCGTTACCTCGGGCAAGTTTTTGGGATTCATGGTGTCGAGCAAAGGAATCGAGGCAAATCCGGATAAAATTCCGGCGGTACTAGAAATGGCACCACCTAAAACAATCAAGGATGTACAACGGCTAACGGGTAGACTTGCAGCCTTAGGTCATTTCATCTCTAGTGCAGGGGATAGATATCTCCCCTTCTTTCAAGACTCTCAAGGGGGCCAAGAAGTTCCATTGGACTCTGAGCTGCCAAGAGGCCTTTGAAGAACTAAAAAGGTACCTATGCTCCCCCATTTACTGTCAAAACCTTTGAAAGGAGATGTCTTGCAGTTGTACTTGGGAGTATCTCCGGTTGCGGTCAGCGCAGTGCTGTTGAAGGAGGTAGAGAAGCAGCAGATGCCAATTTATTATGTAAGCAAAGTCTTGGCAGACGCCGAGCTAGGGTACACCAAGGTCGAAAAAATCGCATATGCCATGATGACGGCTGCTCGCAAGCTTTGGCTATATTTTCAAGCCCACACCATCTTGGTATTGACCGACCAGCCCTTAAAAAAATATTCCAGAGTTCCAACGCTTCGGGAAGAATGGTCAACTGGGCTATCGAGTTAAGCGAGTTCGATGTAAAGTTTCACCCAAGGACCGCAATAAAGGCCCAAGCACTGGTAGATTTCTTGGTCGAGTGTACAATTGCATAAGGGGAGGAAGAGCAAGAGCAACAGGCCGAGAAGAGAGCCAGTCACGAGGCCACGGCCTTATGGAATTTATTTGGAGACGGATCATTAGGAGCAGAACATTGTGGCACGGGTGTGATCTTGATTAGTCCTACGGGGTTCCAAGTACAATGCGCCCTTCGCTTGGCTTTCCAAGCGTCCAACAATGAGGCAAGAGTATAAGGCTCTTTTGGTAGACATCAAGTTAGCTCGTTCATTAGAAGTACGAAGGCTCTCCATCCATAGTGATTCTCAATTGGTCGTGCGGAAAGTGACAAGAGAGTACGAGGCTCGAGCTGATCGTATGGGAGAATATGTGAAAGCTGTGAAAAGTTTGCTGGCAACATTTGAAGCAACAAGCATCACAAGGATTGCACGCTCAGAGAACACACTAGCAGACGCATTATCAAAACTGGTCACCTCACCGTGCTTGGATATAAACCCTCCCATTTACATTAAAGTAGTGCCTCAATCCAGTTTGGTCAAGCAGGATGTAATGGAGATTGCTGATGACAACGACTAGAGAAGCCCGATCATATCCTTTTTTAAAGAAGGAACGATACCATCTGACCCCAAAAAGGTGCGCCAGGTTCGGCACAGATCGACCAGGTTTGTGGTCACTGACAACGGTTCTCTACTCATAAGTTCCTTCGCGGGACCCCTCCTTAAATGCCTCGGGCGTAATGACGCAGATTATGCCCTAAGGGAGGTCCACGAAGGAATTTGTGGCCAGCACCTTGGCGGTAGGGCTCTGGCCCACAAAATTCTATGGTAAGGATTCTATTGGCCAAGGATGACAAAGGACTCCATGGAGTATGTGTAGAAATGTGCGAAATGCCAGTACTTTGCTCCTGTGTCCTGACGACCTGCAACCAAACTAAGTACCTTGAGCAGCCCAATACCTTTTGCTATGTGGGGGATGGATATATTGGGGCCCTTTCCAATTGCGGCCAAACAGCTAAAGTTTGTGATCGTAGCAATCGACTACTTTACTAAATGGATCGAGGCCGAACCTCTGGCGACCATCACCGAGACAAAAACGTCTACCTTCTTCAAGAAGTCTGTTATCTTTCGCTTCGGGATACCCCGCGTCTTGATCACCGATAATGGTAAGCAATTCGACAACAGAAGTTTCAAACAATTATGTACTGAGCTGATGATCGACCATAGACAAAAGGCGGTGGGATACCCGCAAGCAAACTATCTGATCGAGAATGCGAACAGAACCCTTCTTCAAGGACTCAAGAAGCGGTTGGACAATGCAAAGGGTCTCTAGGCAGAAGAATTGTCAAGTATAATCTGGGCACACAGAACGACAGAAAGGGCTGCCACCGGAGAAACACCCTACTCATTGACGTACGACACTAAAGCACTGAGTCCAGTGGAAGTAGGAGCAGTATCACCATGGGTCGAAACATTCTGCGAACAGGAGAACAACTCAGGGTTGGTGGACAACCTGGATTTGCTGCAAGAATTAAGGGACCAAGCTCAGGAGAAGATGGAGGTGTACCAACAAAGAGTAACAAGACATTTCAACACAAGGGTCAATGAACGACACTTCCAAATCAATGATCTGGTGCTCCGACGGGAGGTGTCAGACTCAAGACACCAGGGGAAGCTGTCACCCAATTGGGAAGGACCATACCGCATCGTAAAGATAGTGAAGCCAGGCACCTGTCACCTATCGACGATGGATGGGAAAGAAGTCCTGCGAGCATGGAATTCTGTGAACCTTAGAAAATTCTATCAATGAAATGTCAGCAGTTTCTCTATCAAATTTGTGAACAGATCCGATGAATGTATGTTTTGCAAAAACTTCAATAAAAACTTCTTGCAAATCTATAGCCGCATCAGAGGAAGCTCGAACACATCAAGACTCGAGCATCCCCTACAGATGAGAGCTTGAGCACATCAAGACTTAGGCATCCCCTACAGATGGGAGACTAAGTATATCAAAGACTCGAGCATCCCCTACAGATGGGAGCTCGAGCACATCAAGACTTAGGCATCCCCTACAGATGGGAGCCTAAGTATATCAAAGACTCGAGCATCCCCTACAGATGGGAGCTCGAGCACATCAAGACTTAGGCATCCCCTAGGAGCCTAAGTATATCAAAGACTCGAGCATCCCTTACAGATAGAAGCTAGAGCACATCAAAGACTCGAGTATCCCCTACAGATGGGAGCCTAAGTATATCAAAGACTCGAGCATCCCCTACAGATGGGAGCTCGAGCACATCAAAGACTCTAGCATCCCCTACAAATGGGAGCTCGAGCACATCAAAGACTCAAGTATCCCCTACGAATGAGAGCCCAAGTATATCAAAGATGCAAGCATCCCTTACAGAAAAGAGCTCAAACATGAAACCCAAACATTAAGCATAATAGAACGATTTGTACACAATCTCACTTCCATTAACAAAAAACAAGAACATCGTACAGAAGGATTACAGAGGGAAGTATAAAAGGAAAGAGGAAGAAATAAAGTCTAATTAACAGAAGGCTCATTATCACGCTCATACATAGGAAGATTAGGAGGAGCACTATCATCAGTAGTGGCTTTGAGCGTGGGAGGAACAACGTTGGCAACACGATCATCCGTAGGAGCATCCACAGGAGCAGGCGACATCATAGGAGCTTGACAACCAAATAAGGGAGCTAAGAGAGGGGCGTCCACTGCAACGCTCTGTGGGTCTGAAGAACAGACCTCCTTTGTGCTCGACCCTTGCGCCTTGCCTT
The DNA here is from genome assembly GCF_013358625.1 of Macadamia integrifolia. Taxonomy (NCBI): domain Eukaryota; kingdom Viridiplantae; phylum Streptophyta; class Magnoliopsida; order Proteales; family Proteaceae; genus Macadamia; species Macadamia integrifolia. The sequence continues at coordinate 12,293,142 of NC_056566.1, forward strand.
CTCCACTCAATGGAAAAGGCGTCCAGGTTAATTCCAGGGTTAACTTGCTCCGTTTCACCGCGGACTCGCAGCATGCCTTGGAGATACAACTTTACTCCAGCAAGGCCCACATCCAGTTTATATTCCTATGACTGCTTGTACCTCTGTATCACGCTGCCCTCACCAGCCATAACACGCGCCTTGAGAGATGCCAACTGTTTTCTCTCATTATCATGGGCAGCGGACAAAACCATCACCTTTTTGACCTCTGTGACGAGCTCATTACGCAGGTGATGGATCTCAAGCTCATTCCTTTTCACTAGCTCCTCTGCAGCCAGTGCCTTCGACAGAGCAGCAAGCCTCTGCTGCTGTAGTTCGTCAACTTGACTTCGCAGCACACGGACCTCCTCCTTATGGTTAAGTTGTTCCTCTAACCCCTGCCTCTCCCTTTCTGCTGCATCTAAAGCCTCTGCTAATTGGGATGCTCGTGCCTAGCTCTTGTTGGCCTTCTTCTCCGCATCTTGAATTGCACTATAGCATTCATCAGCATAGGTAAAGAATTCTCCCAGTAAAGCTTGACCCTGAGGACAAGACAATTACTTAGTAAATGATGATAAAAGGGGAATGAAGAGGGGGAAGACAAGAAGACACTTACCTCAGCCACGTACGTGAAGGCTTGACCAAGGAGCTTGTAAAACCTGATTCCCCTGTAAAGGGCTCTATCCTTGGGCAGCGAACTCTCTAAGACGACGGTATGAGCATACTCGGGATCGTCAAAGATAGACTGGTCCATTGTCAACCCATATTTAGGTACATATAACTCCCCAGTGGCAGTCTCTTTTCCCTTCAAATGACGACGAACTACATTTTCTGAGCTGCTGAACTCAGTTGCTTGAGCCGCTCTAACACCCATGTCAATAATCTCCAAGCTCTGTGTGGGAGAATGCCTTTAAGGCTCATCTCCGACCTGGCTCTCCAAGGGGAGGTCAGAGTCCCCTTCCCTACGTGGACGTTTCCTTGAAGCCGCCCGAGTAATAGGAAGATCATCATCAAAATCTATTTCGAATCCAGCAGGAGCCACATCATCATCTGGAACGTTACTCGGGCCAGCCCTGATACTTGATCCATTACCTCCCTGACCACTAGGACTAGCACCAGCCTCTGGATTGGCCTCTTGCTCTAATGCCAAGTCCATGATGTTAAGCATGAAGGTCGGATCCATTGGTGCTGCATAAAAGAAGACCTAGTTATTAACGATGAAAAGCAACAGCATTGAGATGATCAGCACAAACTCAACGGACTACGAAGAGCTTACCCGGACTCAGACCATACCGTAACAGGTATTGGTCCTGATATAAATGCGAAGCAAGGACCACTCGAGCACGGCTCGATAGCAGAGTAGTTCTCTTGTTCGCCTTTGTCGTGTTCAACAACAACCACTGGATTGGGATGTTAAACAACTCCACAGGGCGAATTAAGAAAAAATCGTCCTTCTAGTGAGATACAGAAGTCAGTATCCCATCGGTGATTTGGTAATCATTCTTCTGACAGCGGAAATAAAACCATCCAGGGAACATGTTGTGTGCCGACAAAACGAAAACAGCAACAAAGAGCCTAAGGGTAGGCTCAATTCCAAAGTCGGTTAACCTAATAATGAAGTCTAGCATACTCATCCAGGAATTAGGAACAAGCTGTGCGAGCACAAGCCCATAGTGCCGAAGCACTTGATAGATAAAGGGATGAAGAGGAAAACGTAGGCCGTTTATCAGCGCAGCCTCATAGACCCAGAACTCCCCTTCACTGGGGCTATTGGCCCTTTCCAAAGCCCCATGAACATGCAGCTCCATAGAATCAGGAAGGTAGTACAACCTATGAAATTTCTCCAGGTCGGCTGGCGTTATCCGAGAAGCCACTTCCCCAACGGACAAACCAATGGTGGGATCTCATGGCCAGGATGAAAACTTTGGCCGCGGCCTTCTCGTGGCACGGTTTTCCTCTTGGGAACACGGCGTTCGCCACTAACAACCCTTACAACCTCACGGGGCATCCCACCCACGGACTCAAACGACCTCGAAGAGGAAGAAGATGACTCAGAAAAACTTGCAGGAGGAGAAAAGGATGACCCTGATGTCCTAGATCCCATACACTAACTTACCAAAATAACAAGAACAGAGGGTCACTTACCAGCGCAGCTTAAACCGTGACGATTGGAAGGGGAAGAGGTGATACGCTTCTGGCTCGAACACTAGGGACCTCAAGCACAAGCGCTCTACGACTGAAGTAACGCTCAAATGAGAGAAAACTTAAACTTAAGACTTTCAAACGGTAGTAGGTGGACGGACACGATCCCCTAGCTGCTACTCCGACGCTTCGATGATGGAGCCTATTCATTAACTTGACGATTCGAAAAACCCCAAAGAAAGCACAAACGTGATCGTGACCTCACCCTCCCATCCGATGGAAGAAAATCATCGCCCTAGAAAGAGCATGTCTGTCACGATCTATGGCCCATCCGTACGGCCCAGTCCCTACTGACCACGTCACTGCACGCGAGAACCCTTCATTAATGATTGGACGACAGTTGCTGTTGTTTCACCGCCGCCAAAGCGGGTTTACCAACAAGCGAAGACGCCACCTTAGAAGCCCAAAGGACACTCTTAAGGATTTTACTCCTCGAGCTCCTATACTAGTAGCTCAAGGAGTGGGGGGCATATGATATACCATATATATACACCGAGCACATGGATCAACCGCTAGTCGGTCACGCATGTCCCACAGAGCACATGGACCAACTGCTAGTCATACGGTCGCACATGTCCCATGGGGCACATGGTCCAGCTGCTAGCCATATGGTCGTGCATGTCACACTGAGCACACGGACCAGTCGCTAGCCATACCGTTGTGCATGTCACACTGAGCACGCGGAGCAGCTGTTGGTCACAGGGTCGAACATGTGACACCTCACCCTCATGAGCCAAACAACGGTTGAGGGGGCCAGGGTGCCTCAAGCACTCCCAAGGGCCCCTCATACCCCAGGGATTGATGATCCCTAGAATGGCTAACCATAGTCGGACGATTTCTTAACTCCAGGTCAATAAGACCATGGTAAGGTTTACTTGACCATCAAGCAAGTTAACCATCATCGTCCCTGGTCGAGTTAGCTATTGGAGCGCCTAACCATGGTCAGGTAGACCGTTAAAGAAGGATTAACTTGGGTTGAGTCAGCCGTTAAGATATGATGCCAGGTTGGCAGCCCCAGGTTGATCTGATCTTACAAGGAAGAGACCCGTGGAGATGCTTTAAGGAAGATGGACCAATGAAGTGAGGACCCTAACTTTCTATAAAAGGACTCACTCCCCAGCGCAGGTAATACTCTCAATCGTCTGAATATCCTCATTAAGATGATTACTCTAAGGTCTAACTTGAGCATCGGAGCCTGGTCCCGGAGCCTCATCCTGGCCAGCAACTAATCTGTGTTGTGCAAATCCGAGCAGATTGGGATCGAGCACTAACAGTTAGTTTCTGTCAGACATTGTTTAATTTAAGCAATGCGCCGATCAATCACTGCAAGAGTGTATTAAGCACTATATAGTTTGTCATGTACTACAACATCCCTTTCCCCATGTGGTCACAGAGCATGTGGACACACCATTATCTGCATTAGACTACTTGATCAGCATGAATTGCATGATCAGTAATGGGTAGCAAAATGTTATAGAAAAGGGATGTAAGCTTTGGTACATTTTATTGAATGCAGTCGTACCATTTACTCTTGAGACTATTGGCCATATATATCGGCATTATTAGCATTTTTTAATCGCTTGATATTTCGTCCTTCATATATAGTGTGTTCTTTGAATAGGGCTCTGTGCTTTACACCTTTCACCTTTCTTTGTATTTGTTAATTTTGCAGGGACATTTGCACATTTATAGGTTCTGCGACAACGTGTGGACCTTCACCTTACAGGATGCTATGTTCAAAAATGAGGAATGTCAAGAGTTCGTCCGTAGGGTCAAAATAGTGGCATGTGACTCGAAGCTGCTTACACAGTGAGTCATATAGCACAGCTGTTTGCTGCTGTGAAATACCTAATGGAGGGGCCATAGAGGCTGGAAGAGAGTGGGAGTTTGCCCACCATTTGTAGAAACTAGAAAGATCCTTGTGGATAAAAGATTAGAATCCCCTCCCCCTCTTATTCCACTCCTTTATTATGGATTATCAAGGGAAAACATGAGTCAGTTAAAGAATTGAAATGAGAAAGACATTAAATATTGTGTTAGTTACTATAAAAGAAATGTGATTCAAGAATTTTATTGGTTATCATTGTGCCACATATCCTAACATTTAGTCCATTATAGGAGAATCGAGTGAACAGTATTCTCCTATTTGAGGGGATTCTTATGAACAAGAAAACAAACACACAAACACACCATAAAAAAAAATGATAAAGAAAATAAAGGGTCTCTAATAGGGTTGTGTACTTTAATAATGCCGGTAGATAAACCCATATATAGTCATATATGGTCAAATAAGATTTTTGGGTTACCCTACATGTCTAATGGGTCGTAGGATGTTGAAATTGTGGAACCAAAATTTGTATAGGCTATGTTTGGTTGCAAGAGAAATTAAAGGGAAGGGAAATTTTCATACATAAAAATGAAATGTATGTAATCACTATCCCATGTGATTATATAATTAATTTCAAATCATTACGTATTTGGTTATTAATTTCACCTTACTTTGCCTCCAAAACTCTTACATGTAAAATATATTATTACTTGTATCACATGGGGAGGGATTGCATACATTACGTTTTTTAAGTAAGAAAATTTCACTTTCCTTCCCTTTGAAATTCTCCTTGCAACACATATTGCCTTGGCTCTTTGCTCATGTTATCCACTAGCTGTGCCACTACCACTATCATGATCAGAATCATCGTCCTCTTCCTCGTCAAACGACCTTCCTCGTCATTCTTGCCGTCGATGGTTGAAGGAATGTCATTAACCTCATCATCACCACCACCTGATGGAGTACATTCTCTCTCCTCAATATCAATGGGAGCTTCTTCTCCCTCCACGACATCACTCGCTTCTGCTGCAGCTGAAAACCCACCACCACCTTGTTGCCTTAGAAGACCCCTAAATGCCCTGATAGTGGCTAAGTAGCCCTCGAGTTCATGCCTAATGGCCTCTAACTCAGCTTTCTGTATGTATACAAACTTTCTATTAGTATCAAGAAAACTAACACTAACCCAAGGGGGTTGCTCATTTGGCAAATGCCAAAACCTCAAAATTATAAGAGGTCATAAGCTAACCTTTTCTTACCGGTTTTGTTTTGGATTCATCATTCCCACACTAAAATCATAAACTAACCTTCCCTTGTTGATTTTGTTTTGGATTCATCATTCCCATACTAAAATCGATTCATTTTGAACTGAAATCAAATCAAACTGACCGATTGACACCCCTGCCGCTTTGATATGAAATGAATTGATGGTGGGGTTCAATTAGCTTGATTCATGAGTCAACTTCATTGACTGTCACTATTTTGAGCAACTACTCTATTCCGGTGACCTCTCTTTTTTGAAAAAATCTCTTTTCCTCCCAATAGAAAGTGAATCTCTGTTAACAATTTTTATTTTCTTCCACTTCAACCAAAAAGGAAAAGGAAACTAGAAGAAAATATTCGATTTTCTTTCCAAGAAAAAAAAAATTAATATTGATTTACCAGTTTCTCTGTTCTAAAAATTTGGAAACTCTAAATCTCTATATATGTTAATGCAAATCAGTAGCTAAAAAAACTCAACTTCAACTGTTCTTAGCCATTGTCCATCTAACCCAATGGCTAAGAAAGTTGAATCAACAACTTCTTCACCACCTCCACCAATTCCTTTTCTGATTCAGAGTTCAAACAAAAGATCACAAATTCCATGGATGTTAAGGTGCTATTATGAAGATGAGCGTCTTCAGATCGATATGATCGCGAAACCGCAGCGTCATGAGTATCTTCGAGCATCTCGGGTTGATGGGAGACTCATTCTTGATCTTGTTTCTCTGAATGTGAAAGAGAAAGAGTTGTTTACTACTAGAACTGATGATGATGATCACGACGAATCTCCAATGAAGAAGACCGAATTCGAAGGCATGTAAGGGTTATTGGTGATGCTAAGTCTTCTATTATAAGCTAAATAAATAAAGTCATATTCAATTAATATATAATATCCTCCAAAAGCTGCTTACCATGGTGGTCTGAAGTCTACTACAACATGTCCTTTAAAACAGAGTTACTGTGGAAGAAACTCAAAAATCATCACTTGAAGGTGCTTTAGACTTATTGGTTCTCTCAATGCATCATCAATGGCGGCAGTTCCCGAGAAAAGTTTTTTGTTGGGTTATATGAGTATTTCGGTAATCTATTTGTATACGATTTTGTAGTAAAATTGTAAGGAGGGTTTTTTCTTTGTAGTCGATGTAAGAAAAGTGTGAACACCAGCGACTGTAATTCTATTATCTTTTTATAATTAAGCAGTTCTTATGTCATAATGGATGTAGACAATCTTGTCAAATCACTGAAATCCTTGCGTGCTTAGTGTTTACAATTCCATTCTTTTTCAAAATTTGGGTTATTATTATTATTATTATTATATTTAAGAAGATTTCTTTGTTGTACTCATGGTTTAGGTATATCTGCTGTATCATATCGTATTGTTATTGTTGAGATCGGTCCCGATACCTGGCCAATTTGGCATTAGGTATTGTATCGATATCAGGGGTAAAATCATCAAAAAAACTTAATTTTTATGAAAAATAGGGTAATATTGAACGATCCAAACCGATACTTGATAACTAAATCCTTGGTTGTACTTCTTATATTGATAAGGATGATGATAATCAGACTTTATCAAAAGCCAGCAGTTCTTTAATGCAGAAAGAGAGGCTACCATTTTACCTGTCTTAGATCATTAGTTTATGCAACTTTTTAAGATCATTCTACCATATTGTATGTTTCTTCAAAAAACTGTAAATGTAACAAGGTTTTTGGTTCTCCCACAGAACAATGAGAAAAGGCTCCACTTTCAAACTTTCAGCATGTTTTTCTTTATTCCTTTCAAGATCTCTAATGGGCCTTAGCCCACCAAAGTTTTTGTATGGGCCTTATAGTCTATAAGCCACACAGAATAAGCCAACCCACAGGCACTTTCCAAGAGCAATAAACATAACCAAGGCTCAAGCACAATCTAAGAAAGTTATGCCCTTATGGACCATTAGGGTCTGTTTGGCAACATTTCAACAAATCGTTTCTGGTGTTTTCGTAGCTTTTTTGGAACAGAAATAGAACAAATTATGTACGTTGCCATATAGAGCCTCTCTCTCTCTCTCTCTCCCCTCTATTTTCCTTTTTTCCATCTATAGATTGAGAGCTTTGCATTGTGATCTTGGGAATTCCAAGCTTTTAAAAAAAAAAAAAAGAGGAATGGATTTTTTAATCAAATTTCATAAACTGTTGGCTTGGAGAAATAGGAACCCATAGATTGGAAAGATTAATGGTTGGAGATCTTTGAGATTAATTCGTACCTCGCTGGTTTCATTACATCTCTATCGGATATATTGTATCCTCATTGAGTTTCATAATTTTGTCGGTATATAAAAAGGCAAAGATTTTTAAGTTATTTTTTCTTCTTTTTTTTTTTTCGAAATATATCCTAAAAAATGAAAAAATCAAAACGAAATATTATGTTCATTGTACTCTTGGTTGGTGACCTTCCGTAACCAACCATGCAATGCCAACCGAAGGCCAAGTGGCACCGTGCAGATCTCACTCGCCCTTTTCCGGAAAGCTTCTCTCCACATGTTCCACCAATCGTAAATGCACTGTAGAGGCAAAACCAGCTCCACTTAGTATAAAATCATCTATGTGACTGCAACATTATCATCGATAGGTGTTGTGGAGTTTCTTCTCAAGTGAGCTAGAAAGCACAAGGAGGTATACAAAATTTGCTTCTACTTCCATTCTTGTTGATTATGGTGCAACACATTTTTAGCATCTTATTCCATAGCTCCCAAGTGCTTAAGTTCTAATTATGTTATTCCTTATACGCATTTTCGCCTTAATTCATGGGTAAATATATGAATATTTGTATTACCACATTATTATGGGATTCATGTTGTTGATCCATGCTCTAATGCAATTTTTTTTTTTAACACAAATCAAGATTTTTTTTTTTTGCTCTAAGCATTTTAGTCTATTTCTTGTTTGTTTGTAGAGAGAGATGACTCTCTCTAGCATGATTTTATGCCACTTTAAAAAATTTAGAGTAATCTGGGCCTCAGTGGCCATTATTGGCCCCCAAATTCTTTCGAATGGTTTGGGCTGCGTTGTGAGCTTTGGGATATGGATCTTAGTTTTCCATTTGAGATCTGATAATGGATGTGTAAAAATGGGCTTTAATTAGTATCTTGAGTCAGGTTTGGCCCAAAAATATATGGCCTTGTTTTTGCAAGTTCAGACTGGCCCAGCCCAAATGAACTCCCAAAGAATATGTGCTGACTAATTCTAAGAAAACATTGGATTGCTTTAAAGGGATAATTGATGTCAATATGACATTGTTGATTTTGTTTATTAGGTAGTCTTCTTCCATTCTAAATCCTAGCAAGAGTGTGTGTTGATACATTTTCTTCCAAGCTGGAAGCAAAAATGAGAAGGCCCACTTCAAGGAACTCAAAACCCGCGAACGATGCTTCAACATTGAGGGCTTCAACCTCGAGAACTCTCACAATAGCAGAAGTCCAAAACTTTGTCCTAAAGAACAGGGTAACTGCTTTAGTAGTGGACGATGCCTTCATTGGTCGAGATTATCACAAGAGGCTTCTCACCAATCTTGGAGTAGAAACCCGAGAAGTAAGCAATGGCCAAGATGCAGTGGCTCTGTGTCGCGAAGGGGATTTTTTCCATCTTATCCTCATGGATATGGAGATGCCAATAATGAATGGAACTCAGGTAAACTTCACTAAATTCAGATACTATCTGATCTACATTCATGTATTGTTGTTCATTGTTCTACATTGGGCCTATTCGGTTCAGCCGGTTGCCCCACACTCACAATCCCTAGGCCCATTTATATTATGGGCTTTGACATTGTTTATAGGCCAGGCCCAATGAGTAATTTTTTTATATTTGTATGACCATGAGATTGGTTTTGTGATGATAGGCAACAAGGTTGCTGAGGGAGATGGGTTGTGAAAGCATGATCGTTGGAGTCACAGCCCATAGTAAAGAATGGGAAGTGAGACAGTTCATGGATGCTGGCTTAGATGATTATCTAGAGAAGCCCCTGACTTTTGAGAATATTTTCTCTGTCATCCGTGACATAGATGACTGTCTCTCTACCATCAACCTAGATGATGATGATCAGAACCTCTAACTCTTTTGTTTTTTAGAAACCCTTTTAGTGTATCATCTCATTGTATCTTATAATATGAAGGAGTTTCAAATAATGCAATATTTTTCTATTCTTTTTTTCTTTTTTTTCTAACGAGGAACTCCACGAATTTACCTGATTTACGATTTAAGCCTACAATTTAGTCGTGGTTATACATAGTCACACCTAACCAGTGTAACAAATCAGTCGTGAGAAGACTCGAGCTAACTAGATGATGGCGATAATCAGGACCTTTTAATTTTTTTTTTCCTGGAAATTCTTTTTGTTGTATCATCTCATTGTATCTTGTAATAAAGAGTTTTGAATAAAGTATATTCTTAAATAAAGCAATGCTTTTCTATTTAAGTATACCTTTTTTTTTTTATTATTTTGTTGAGTGCCTAAGCTTCATCAACCATGTGGTTATGAGTTTATTTACTCCAACGTGAATGCACGCATGGTGAGCTCTCACCAAAAGTGTGGTCCCCCAAGGACATAGTGGACACAAGTTGTATGTACATTATTATTGGATAATTATGGTGATTAGGGCCACAACCAAGGTTTAAAAAATTGTAATCGGTAATGGAATTGGTTAGAGCCGATTCTGATTCAAATAGGATCAGAATCGTCTTGAATCGGTTCAATCCAATAAATTCTAAGCTATTTCTCGGTGAAAATGGAATCATCTGGAGTTGGAATGAGAAGAAATGAATAAGAATTGGCTGATTCGATTCCAATTAAAGTACACGTTTTTATAGTGTTGATGGTTGTTGTCAAGTGCCAACAACTCCTCATCGAATGTTAGTAACTAGTAGTTTACCGTCTCTTCTCTTAGAGAGACGTATCATTTGTGCATTTTTTGGACAAGTCTTTTCAATGGCTATTCCTCTTCTATAAATAGAGGACGGCATGAACGCCTTAGTAATCAATTCTATTTCTAACAATTAATTTTCTTAGTCATAATTACAAAGAAACACATATATTTAGGTATTTGATACTTGAAATGCCTAGAACCATTAAAGGTTTGGAATTGGACCATCCTATTGGTGTATGATGTTTTGTATTCTGTCACAGTTTAATCCAAGGAGCATTGGTGCAGTACCTCGACAGGTAGGGCGCAGCCCCGCTCAAAATTTTTATGTGAGGGTAGTTGTGTATTTTTTGGATTAGGGTTTTTTTGTCATATATTCATAGCGGGAGTTTATTTCTTTGTAATGCAACCAATACTGAGAGGTGTGAGGGACGAGCGTTGTAATCTTATTCTCCATTAATAGTGAAGCAGAATCTCATCTCACCGAGAACGTAGGCAATATTGTCGAACCTTGTAAATCTGTGTGTATTACTTGTTCTTATTTTTCCATTATCTTGTACACCATTTTAGAGTTGCTTTTCTACAAATCCCATCCTTAAAATGAATCAGATCCTAGTTGTTGGACCATTTAGTATATAAAATGTTTCATGATTAACCCCCTTTGGATCAAAATCAATAAAGAATTATCTCGTTTGACACCCTTAATGATGAGTTACATGACCTTCTTATCTTATAAAAAAAGATATGGCTTTTTATATATATTAAAAAAGAAAAAAAGGATTAAGATTTAGGGAATGAGATCCTTTCCAACACGCCTGTGTGCCCAACATGTATCCAATGGTTGAGAAGCATTTGGGATTTCATGTTAGCATGCTCCTAGCCATCGAATGTTTACCGGAGAGTATTTGGGTTTGAGGTCAGAGTAGGGGTGTCAATGGGTCGGTTTGGCCTAATTTTAGTCTGGGTTGAATCGATTTCAATGTGGGAATGGTGAAATCAAAACCGAATCAATAAGAAAATTTCAATTTCAAATTGGGTGCAGTTTGGTTTCAGTTTGGCTTCGGTTACTTGTATCAATTCAAAATCGGGTTGTTTTTAGTTTTTTGTCCAATTTGGGTTTGATTTTCCATACAAACTAAAACCATGCAAAACTTGGTTTTTTTTTTTTTTTTTTTAATGAATTTTGGACTGTTTTCAATTTCATACAAGTTTGATTTTGATTTTGATCCGGGTTTTGAGTCGATTCTGATTTGATTTTCCATACAGACTTACACAAAACCATGCAAAACTTAGCTTTTTTAATAAATTTTGGATTGTTTTCGATTTCATACTGATTTGATTTGGGTTTTGAGTTGATTCTAGTTTGATTTTAGATCCATTTGGTTGAGCGTAACAATATCTCAAATCAAAACGGCACAATAAGATTTCAATTCGATTTGATCTGGGTTTTTTCTAGTTTAATTCGATTTTATTGGTCTGATTTAGGTTTTGACACCCCTAATCCTGGGTAAAGTCTCCAACTCTCCATGGCCCGATTCCAATTACCTGGGTGCGGTGTGAGTGTGTGACCCTGTGATTCGCAAGATGACCTTGAGCCCGTGAGGCATGCAGCCAACGAGCTAAAGATGGTTTGTTTTTATAACAAATTGAACGTTTTACAAACAAAACCCTAAACCCTAGCATAGGAGCTGCTTCTAGAGTCTTCTCTTACCTTCTCTGAGGCAGTCCTGCTCCGCCTCCGCTGTACCCCCTCTCTCTCTATTTACACCCCTCGTTCCCCATTTCGTGGGACGATCTCTGCCCTGCGAAGAACTTTCGCACTTCTAGCATTTGCTTCTCCTCTGCTCTTCTGCAGGACTCACAACCATGTATCGCGTGGCTGCCAACCTCGCCTCCAAAGCCCGGTTAGTTTTCGTTTCGTATCATTCTTGTTTCTGGGTTCTGTTAATTTCTTCAACATTTCTTCACTCGTCATTAATCTTCATCCATTTCTGCTTTTTGGGTCTACAGGATCGCTAGGAATAGTAGCCAGCAGGTGAGAATTTGGGCATCTCTTATTCATTTTAGTGTTTTGTGGATTGATTTCTTTCTTCTGATTGAATATTTATTCGTATGGAGCCTAATTCATTTGATGTATTGGTATGGTTTGTCAGATTGGTAGCAGGTTGAGTTGGAACAGAAACTATGCGGCTAAAGATATTAAATTTGGAGTTGAAGCTCGTGCTTTGATGCTTAAGGGTGTCGAAGATCTTGCTGATGCTGTTAGAGTAACCATGGGGCCTAAGGTAAAGGACATTATCATTCGCCGCTGAGTATTTATTGTGTAGATATTTGTAGTGGTATGCTCAGATGTCTTGCTACGGAATACCTTTTGCGATGGATTAGATTTCTCGATTGGTTCAGCTTTAAACTGAAACGGTTGCAGAAGGGGAGAGCTGTAGTGCTTTATTAGTTGGCATCAAACTCCCGTGGAGTTTTAACTTTGATATGTTGAACGAAATTAAAGGTTAAAGAAGAGGCAAACAAGGTTCGAACAATTGGATTACATGGGAAAATTAAATGAAACTAATTTATGAAGAAAACAAGTAATTTAAATTTAACATTTTGCGCTGTTGATCCGGAAAACCACATTTCCGGCCAGTGCTTGGTATATGATGATGCAAAACCTGCAGTCATGTTAAAGTGTTTATTTTCTTGAGTCGCACAATTTATTGCTTAGTGTGAAACAGTGATCAGGTTTGACACTTTTTGAATCTTTCTCAAGTAAAATTTTCAAAGTGTTATTTGTTTGAAAGGGGAAAAAAGAGAGGGTTCCAAACCTAAATAAACATCCGAATCACCCATGAATCTCAATGACTAAGAATTGTGGGTCCATGTAAATGATCGAGACCTCGCAAACAACAATGATCCTTCCCCATATGGAGTTCGGAACCCAACGGCAATCGTTAAGTGAACTGTATCTTCTTTGTGTTAGTTGACCTAAGCCGCACACTACTTCTGAGCCCCTATTTGAGTAAAGCGCCCCCCCCTGTTCTTCAGTGTTGCTCAGGCCTTTTCTTTGCTAGGTTGGGTGCTCGTAGATCAGCTTTACTCCGCCCAAGTGCTTGGTTGCATGGGGCAGCACGCCTTCTCTTCACGGCTCTGCCTCCATTAGTGTATATTCTGCTTCTTCCTGATCTCGTGACTCCCTGCTTACTGCTTTGATGAAGTTTTTTGTCCTTTTTCCTTTCCTTTTCTGTACCCTCTAGAATATTCCTTTTTTTTTTTTCCCATTGTTGCATCCAAATGATTTATTATTTATAATTGATAGTTACTTCGGTTTGCTGCTGCTTTTTTTTTTCCCCCTTATATACCCCTTTTAGTTTTCATCGCTTGGTTTAGATGGTTGATGGTCTTGTGCTTTACCTTTTTAAAGGGACGGAATGTTGTAATTGAACAAAGCTTCGGTGCCCCAAAAGTGACAAAAGACGGTGTTACTGTAGCAAAGAGCATTGAGTTCAAAGATAGAGTTAAAAACATGGGTGCTAGCCTTGTGAAGCAGGTTGCCAATGCAACAAATGATGTGGCAGGCGATGGTATGATTCTAAACTCTACGTTAAGAATCCGCTTCAATGAAAGTATAAATGAGGTGGCAAACGCTTGTTTATCTTAGAATGTGGCCTTTTTAGTCGGGAGTTTTGCATACCACTGCTTCAAAGTTTTTTATAGCAACTTGCTGATTTACTTCTATGAAAAGGACCAAGTTCATGAACTTCTTAGAAGATTTTTTTTAATCTGTGGCCAATGCGGTGAACCTTTCATTTATGCAGGTACCACCTGTGCCACAGTCCTCACCCGTGCTATATTTTCTGAGGGCTGCAAATCAGTTGCAGCTGGGATGAATGCAATGGACCTGCGCCGTGGAATCACAATGGCTGTTGATGCTGTTGTTACTAACCTGAAGAGCAGAGCCAGAATGATTAGCACATCCGAAGAAATTGCACAGGTTTATTTCTTTCTCCCATTAGTTTTGTTGCAATTGTTAGAAGTGAAGGGTTGTAATGAACCAGTAAGGGCTACAATTGTTGTAGTAGGTTTTTTTTTTTTTTTTTAATATTTTACTCAGCAGCTGATTTAATTCTCTTGGGGAAAAGGTTGGCACAATTTCTGCAAATGGAGAGAGAGAGATTGGTGAGCTCATAGCTAAAGCTATGGAGAAAGTTGGCAAAGAGGGAGTCATCACCATATCTGTAAGTTGCCTAGTGCTCATCTTATGTTTTCATGTTTCTATGCGGTTGTTAAAACCACTTTCAAAGATGGAGTTTATTGAATGAATCTGTTTCTGCATTGGTGCATTTCAGTGGATTTAATCTGTGTTCTTTTCTCCTTAACTGTTCATGTTTTTCAATCACTTCGAATATTCTTATTTCAAAAGTTTTGGGCAGGTCGCTTTGGCAATTGGATTATTATTATTATTTTTTTACAGTTTGGCTTTCAATTTCTCTTAATTTATTGTTTCTTCCTTCTCTCCTTTATTTTTTGAGATCAGCTAATATATTCCCCGTTCCCATGGTTATAGTTCTGACACACTATCAAACTGTTGCAGGATGGCAAGACACTATATAATGAATTGGAAGTTGTCGAGGGAATGAAATTGGACAGGGGTTATATATCTCCATATTTCATCACCAACCCAAAGACCCAAAAATGTGTGAGTCTCGTCATCTGATTGTTGGAGGCTCCAATTTGTTCCACTAGAGTAGTGCATCCATGAGTTTTCTGTGGCTAATTATGTTTCTTCCTTAAGAAATCAACTACCCTGGTTGTGTTTATTGGAAACTGCCTTGTTGACTGAAGCAAGACTTTTTAATCTGCTCACAGGAATTAGAAGATCCTCTTATCTTAGTCTATGAGAAGAAAATTTCAAGCATAAATGCTGTCGTTAAAGTATTGGAGTTGGCTCTGAAGGTTAGCACAGTTTCTTTGTCTTTGACTGCCTTCAGTGTGGTTACTCTTATCTTAGACTATCTGTATAATGAGTTATCTATTTATTTGACAATATTTTTGGGAGTTTCAGAGGCAAAGGCCTTTGTTAATTGTTGCTGAAGACATAGAAAGTGATGCATTGGCCACTCTGATTTTAAATAAGCTACGTGCTGGAATTAAGGTACGGCTGTTTTAATAAGATATGGCACAGTTGGTTGTTGCTTTTGTGGATATAGTATCCGTTAATTGGTCTGATTTTTTGGTCATGTATCTTTTGTAGGTCTGTGCCATTAAAGCTCCAGGGTTTGGAGAAAACAGGAAGGCCAACATGCAAGATCTTGCCACTCTCACTGGGGGTGAAGTATGTGGACTAAACTCATGGTGACTTTTTATACTTCTAGTTTTAAGGCAAGAACTCTGTATTGACTCTCACCTTTCTTTTATGTTGTAGCTCATAACAGAAGAGCTTGGCCTGAACCTTGAAAAGGTAGACTTGGATATGCTTGGCACATGTAAAAAGGTGAGTTGTTTGTCCAGATAACATATGGAAATGCATCAATTGTAGTACTTTATCTGCAATTTAATTTTGTTATTTAATATTTGTCAACTTTGGGTAAGGTTTAGATGCAGTTGATAACGTATACAATGGGGAAGCAAGGAGAAATTTGCAATTCACTCTTTCACCCCCCCCCTTTTTTTTTTCCCTATTTTCCATGATCGTGTAAACTATCTTTAAAAAACTAAAAGACACCAAAGATGCTAGCTAGTATAGCTGGTATAGGCAGTGGCTGTTTGTCACCACATCCTGGGATTGGATCCTGCCTTCACCTGGGGAGTTGGATTGGAGAGAGAGAGAGGAGGTTCTTGGTGGACAATGTTGTTCTTGTTTCCATATGCTATGACGGTTTTTTGGTTATATGCTTCTGTTTTGCTTTATTACTAACTCGCAAGTGATTTTATAGGTGACAATATCAAAGGATGACACAGTAATTCTAGATGGGGCTGGTGACAAGAAAGCCATCGAGGAAAGATGTGACCAGGTTTATTTCTTTCTAATTTAGCTGAATGATTTTCTTGGTGAGTGAATAAAATGGAAGATATTCTAAAATTCCACTTTGATTGATAATCTGTTATTTTAACAGCTGAGGTCTGGAATTGAATTGAGCACTTCCGACTATGATAAGGAGAAGTTGCAAGAAAGATTGGCTAAGCTTTCTGGTGGTGTTGCAGTTTTGAAGGTCTAGTTCCTGGCTTCCTGGTGGTGCTTCAATTATAATGTTAGGCAACTTTATTCTCAGCTTGAGTTTTCTGACAGAACCTTAATGTGTTATTATTTGCAGGTAGGAGGTGCTAGCGAAGCTGAAGTTGGTGAGAAAAAGGATAGATTTACTGATGCTCTAAATGCCACCAAGGCTGCAGTGGAAGAGGGAATTGTACCAGGTACTCTTTGTTTTATTGAAGTGTTCTGTTTAAATGCCATTATGTGGATACTTTATTAAACAATGTCTTGGCCATCCACAGGTGGTGGTGTTGCACTTCTCTATGCGTCTAAGGAACTAGAGAAGTTGCCAACTGCTAACTTTGACCAGAAGATTGGTGTTCAAATTATCCAGAATGCCCTGAAGGTATTAATCTTTGTCAAACCATAAGCTGAAACTACTAGAGAAGTAACTGTATTTCTCCATTCATGTTAAACTGGATGAGAACGGAGTTAAAAAATCCATTCATTCTAACAAGGACAACGATTAAATCACTGGATCTAATCACATTGTGGAAAAGGTGCACAGGAATATTTGTGCAAGTCATTTGGGAGAAAGGGGGGGGGGCTTTAGTGTAATTACTAGAACACTCCCAGATGCTTTTTTCTGCTGGGACTTGATTGGGTGAGTCACTCAAGGATGAGGTGATTGTTTCTAGTTTGATTATATTGTTGACCTTGGGTCTTCATTGAGTCCGGTGAAGGCTTAATTAATAATTTTGGTTGCTTGGAGTCCACTGGGGCCGTGGAACGGGTAGATTTTAGTGACAAATGCTTTTTTCAGAATTGCCTTGTCTTTATAAGAACACAATTTAGTATTATCTGAATATTGTCTAATTATGTATGGGGACTTTACTATGGAAACCAGACACCTGTTCACACAATTGCTGCCAATGCTGGGGTTGAAGGGGCTGTGGTAGTCGGCAAGCTATTGGAGCAGGAGAACCCTGATCTTGGATATGATGCGGCTAAAGGTTTGAAAGCACTTTCTTAGCCTCTTGGATTTCTAATGATATACTTTGGAAGAAAAGTTAATGTGATTTGTGTTCATATTTATCACATTTGTGTTAAAAAGTTTCTCCATTTCTCTCATTTGGACAAGTAGGGGAATATGTGGACATGGTGAAATCTGGAATCATTGATCCCTTGAAAGTTATAAGAACTGCATTGGTGGATGCCGCAAGGTATGATCATTCAAACCGACCCAGGGATCTCTGACACATGGTTGAATGACCTGTCTTTTCCTTTTCTTCCTTTCTTTAGTGACCTGTTGCATTGTTGTCTGCAGTGTCTCGTCATTGATGACTACTACAGAAGCTGTAGTGGTTGAACTTCCCAAGGATGAGAAGGAGGCTCCTGCTATGGGTGGTGGCATGGGTGGCATGGATTATTAAAGTCCTTGCTTTGACACACATGTTTGGTATGCAACATTCTTGTTCAATGCCATAAAATTTGGGGTAAAAACATTAATGATGGGTTCATTCTTCCTGGCATTGGGCTGTTTCTTTCTGCACTTAACCCCAACTTGTGTTGCTAGATTTTTCTTGTTAGAGGCACAAACTTCATGTAACCATAGTGAGAGGGAGGTCAAATTGTAGGAAGTTTTGTTCAAGCCGCCATTGGAATGAGGAACTATTTTTTGTTGTAACACCTCTCTATCTATTAGCACAGATGTCGGAAATTTTAATTTGGGGAAATAAAAAAAATATAGGATTCATGTTTCAGAAGGCATGCATGAGTTGTAGCTTGAGTTGACTGTGATGCTATCAATGAGTAATTTCTGAATTGAGTTTGATATTGAGCAAGTGTTTTTTTTTCCTGGTGAAGTAAAAATCTCTCAACTAGCAAAGCTATCACCCCTTGAAATTTGAGGGTGTGTATGGTTCGGTAAATCAAATGGTGTATATATCGGATATGAATGTCAATCTTTTGATAGACATTCTTCTGAATTATGTTTCTTTCTGAAAAATCGTATGGTTGCCTTGAGGTAGGGGTGTCAATCGGTCGGTCTGGCTCGGTTTCGGTCCGGATTGAGTTGGTTTCGGTGTGGGAAAGCTGAAACCGAAACCAAACCAATAAGGAAATTCCGGTTTCAGTTTGGTTTTGGTTTCGGTGCAGTTTGGTTTCGGTTTGTCTTCGGTTTCTTAAATCGATTTGTAATCGGGTTGGTTTTGATTTTTGGTCTAGTTTGGATTCGACTTTCCATACAAATGTATACAAAACTATGCAAATTTTGATTTTTTAATGAATTTTGGAATGTTTCGGTTTTTTACCGGTTTGGTTTCAGTTGTGGTCCGGGTTTTGAGTCGGCTTTGGGTTCATTCGGTTTCCGGTGCGGTTTGGTTTGGTTTTGGGGTTGCAATACTTCAAATCGAACCGAACCAATAAGGCTTCGGTTGGGTCCGGTCTGTGTTATCGGTTTGGTCTGATTGGTTTTATCGGCTCGGTTTAGGAATTGACACCCCTATCTTGAGGTTAGTACATGTTTCTCGCGGGTTGAAATATTGGCTTCTGTAAAGAATTTCTTTCCGCTTTCTCCTTTTATATTAGATGGTAAAAAGGTTGCTCAAATTTGAGTTTAAGTGTTGAGGTAAACTTATATTTGGAACACATCCTTTGTAATATGGTCATTCATGGGAAGTGGGGTGTTTATTTATGAGGGTCAATTTAGTGGAATCAAACGGCTCCAAAAATTAAGAATTATCATTCTAAAGAATGTCATCCCAAAGATTTACCGAACCAAACACCCCCTGAAGCTTTCCAAAATGAACCGTCTTCTGAGAATGTGCTTGTTGTAGAGTGCTAGTATGGCTGGTTCATGGGTGCAACCTCAGTGGTGACTGTGGCTCTGAGAGCATCTATAAGGCTTTGTTAGAACTTCAATCATGGTTTCAAGGATTTAGATTGGCTTGATTGCCTGATCTGAATCGGGTTTGGTGGTCACCAATCCACTTGATATCCTTGCGTGGAAATACGCAAAATGTGAGCCATTGGATGGAATCAATAAATGCAGTATATTCCCCTATGCTTGTGTAGAAATACCGGATATGAATTTATACAGTATATTTGTGTATTTTGTCATGATTACTTGTTCGGTTTTAGCCCCTGCTAGGGTATTACCCCGATCCTCTTCAGTGTGCATCGGATGGTGGGTACACTTTCCCAATCATTAGATGCGCGCTGGAGAGGATCTGGTTCCCTGTATAGACCGGCTAGTTTGAGTTTGAGACCTGAACAATGCTGTGTACCCACCTAAATATTTCTACCGCCTAGATATTCAAATCTTTGTTGGCGCCCTATGGTTCAGAAGTTCCAAACGGTTTGAATTTGGATGAATGTTGTACCCAAAAAAAAAAAAAAAAAGAATTTATATGAATGCGCAGCTTCCACCATGGGCTAGCTAGCAGCCAATGACAGTGAATGGGACTACACCCTTACTCCTTAAAATGGAAAGAGAGTCTGCCCTAATCAGAATACCAAACTTGGTGAGAGAGACTATCCAAAAATTAAAGAAAAAAACTAGATAAGAGGACAGATCATGATCATGGCAGTGGTGAGATTGAGAAGAGAGGGGAAATCTTAACTCTAGAAGAAGCGATAGAGCTAGGAAAAATATTATTAAGATTTAACAAGGATCTTTAAGGGTACGAGAATCCTGGCCGCTTGTATTCTCACACTTTTATCTTCAATTTGAGGGAGAGTTTTCTGCTTAGGAGCATAGTTCGTTTCACCTAGACCCACTCCTCATTGGACTGACAACCCTGTTTGCTGGCCAACTCAATAGCACCAGCACAAAGGGCTACTGGGCACTAATGAGTGTGTCCGAGTGCGTGAGGAAGCAGAGTGTTCGCGGAGGCATCAATAGAGATGGAATTTTTTTTATCTTTCATAAGGGCTGGTCAATCATTTCACACCATGCTTTTGAAATAGGCTCTTTGTTTTTTTCCCTTCTAAGTTTTTAGGAGAAAGTTTCCCTATACCCTGGGTAGGAAAGTACACCAATCAAGGGTCATTAGTATCAGCTCCTAAGACGAAGTCAATAATACCCCTATATAATTCCCAATATTCTCTCAACACCATTACAACGCCTCAATCAATGGAACAAGGCTGATGGGAAAACCATCCCCAAAATTCTATAAATTAAAAAGGGCAAGAGACCTTTGCCTTGTTCACTTAGTCCCCACATCAGTGCAGGGCCAATGATAGAACATGTAGGGGCATCAATTTCTTAATTCATAATGAGTGGATGGTAATTTCATACGCCCCAGTGTCTGGGTGCAGAGCCACGCCACAAGACATAATTCTTTTTCTCAACTTTTGTTGAACGTTATACCCTTTAGAGGCTTCCCCATAAACCCCTCCTTACTCTGTATTTTCTATCTTATCCTTTTTTTTTCCAAGGAGCAGAAGGGATAAATGGCAGGCTTCTTAAGCTATGCTTCTCTCCCTCTAAAATTTCCCTTCGGAGAAGCTGAAGCTCACTCCTCCTCTTCCTTTTCAATCTATCCTCTTAGTTACAGGAATGTCGTTACTGTCTCTGCGGTTGCTGCTCCAAAGAAGAAAACCAGGAAAAAGAAATCGTCCAAGAGCGACGATCCTTCTTCTTCTTCATATTCTCTTTCAATTTCAACTTCCGAGAAAGGTCTCAGATTCGTTTTCATGGAGGAGCTAATGGAACGTGCTCGCAGTCGCGATGTCGCCGGTGTTTCTGAAGTCATTTATGACATGATTGCAGCTGGACTCAGCCCCGGTCCTCGTTCCTTCCATGGCTTGCTTGTCTCCCATACACTTGCAGGCGATGCTGAAGGAGCGGTAGCTATCTACATCCTTTTGTTCAATTAAATGGTAATTTTGCATTTTGCAAATTAAAAAATTGTTCTTAATTCTTATACTGGAGATTGTACTCAATTACAGATGCAGGCACTTCGAAGGGAGTTGAGTGCAGGAATTCGTCCTCTACACGAAACGTTTCTTGCACTTATTCGTTTATTTGGTTCTAAAGGTCATGCTGCCAGAGGCTTAGAAATTCTTGCGGCAATGGAAGACTTAAAATTTGACATCCGCCAAGCTTGGCTAGTTCTTGTTGGTATGAACTACAAAATTATCAACCTATTGTCGTTTAAGATCCAGAAATTTTTTGAAACGGCTGTTCTAAGTTGACCAAGTTGTTGAACCAGAGGAGCTTATCAGATACAAACATTTGGATGATGCAAATAAGGTTTTCCTTCGAGGTGCTGAAGCTGGATATCGAGCTACTGATGAATTATATGATCTTATAATTGAGGAAGACTGTAAAGCTGGAGATCATTCTAATGCTTTAACCATTGCCTATGAAATGGAGGCTGCTGGCAGAATGGCAACCACATTTCATTTTAATTGTCTTCTTAGTGTGCAAGTAAGTGAAATATGACTCTCTGACTGTTTGAGATGCTGGTTCGGGCTGCCTCCATGAGCACTTGCTAATTGCTAATAATAGTTGATTTCTGGTGAATGTAATACATCTTAAGTATTATTTAGTTGTTGGAATTCGACAAAGATGTCATGATAGAAAAATGGATAGAAACCACAGGTAGATCACAAGTGTGCCTTAAAACGTCTGTTTGTTCCTTCCAGAATGTTTCTACAGGGTCAGAAAATTTTCCTAGCATAAAACTAGCCTAGGGAATCTGATTGGAGTGAATCTCTTTGCAAAGGGTGATCTTGTTCATCACGGAGTATCTTGAGTGGAACAGAAAAAAATCAACAAATCATCACGAAAGCGCAGATAATATTACATGTGTTAAAAATAAATAAAAGAAAACAAAAGAGGACTGATGGAAGCAAGAATAGTTTTGTTGTAATATTTAGGAATTTGAGGCAGGATTCTGGTCCCTGTAGTGTTGATGACATACTGGAATTGATACTTTTATGATCAAATGGTATTGTCAACTGTTTTGAGTCTTTTGACACCCTCTCAAGCATATCAACCACAAAATATGCCAATTTTAGAGGTAAATGCCACTATATACAATTCCACACTTCCTAAAAAAGTTCAACAAAACAACAGCTTCTGAAAATGAATCTTGTATAATTCTTTGTTATTGGGTTTTGTGAAAGCTTTGAATCTTGATTCATGAAACTCATATTGTAATAGTGGAACATATCAAATATAAGAAAGCTTGATGGGAAAACTGTTGTGAATTGTGATTGCCAAGCTTCATATCCCACAGAGACTTAAAATACTTTGATGCTGCTCGATATTTTCTCCTCCCCAACCGTCCCCCACAACCAATGCATCCAAGGTTTCTGACTTTAATAGTTACTGTTGTAACCAAGTTTGAGCTGTTTTAGCTGAAGACTTTTGTAAGAGATTGGAACTAAATTATAACAAAGTCAACATCTCTCCGTTTAAAGACATTTTTGGCAGGTAGTAAATGTAGCTGGATGGGAGCATTCCCGTGGATTGTTAAACTAATGTTTCTTAGAGTAAATCGTAATTAGAATCAAGCTAGAATAGGAAGCAGTGTCACTTTCTTAACAGTGAAGTTCTTATGTTTAATTTCCTCGTTCAAAATTTCTTGCTGTCTTGTGTAGTTTTCAAATTCTCTTGCTAAACTGTGGTAATAAAAACTTTCTTAAAGCGTTGCATCAATTTTCTTTTACAGTTTACGAGTGTGTTATTTCAGGCTTTTAGTTGTGAAGTTAAGCTGGTTTTCACATATGGCACCATCTAAATCATAACTTATTATTTCTTTCATGTAGGCTACTTGTGGAATACCAGAGATAGCTTTTTCAACATTTGAGAACATGGAATATGGAGAAGGTTTACTATTGGCTCTTAACGTTTGGTGCATAAGAACTACTAGTGTTTTTGGACTTTGTTTTCAGTATTGAGCAGTTAAAGAAAATTTTGTTTTGTGCCTGTTTTTGTATTGAAAGTTTTCATAGTTCATGAAATACAGAGGTTTGTGATAAGGCATTCAAGTTTTCGTTATGCCCTCAGTCAATATACCAATAGTGGGGTTATGCGATAATATGTATAGGAAGTTTAAAGATTAGGTTTCCATTTTCCACTATGTGAACGTAAAGGTTGAGGTTAGATATACCATGTGGTGTGTAAGGGCAGGAAAAGTATGGTCTTCAGGCTGTGCCTCCACACCTTCAACTTAAATAACACTTCCATGACAACAACTTGTCCACAAGTATCCTTGTTACAGAACATTCGAGGTATTCAGTTTTATAATGCTAATTACTATTTTGTATGGCAGGCTATATGAAACCTAATACAGAGACATATAATTGGGTGATTCAGGCATATACCAGGGCTGAATCATATGACCGGTAATATCTGTTGCATTAACTGTTGATGATTATTTTATTGATTTCTGCTCGAAAATCTACCTGTTAGTTTTTCTTGAAATTGTAAAATTTAAGGTCCCCCTCCCCCTGTTGAGTGTGTTAATTGTCTTAGATGTTCAGTCTTGGACTCTTGGTTAATTTAATTAGTGTGCAAACAATTCCATGTAGATGTGAGTTATTGTATTTAGACTTTGGAAGTTCTCTTTGATGCAAATGGAGTGATAGGATTTTTGTTCCTATGTGAATTTTTTTTAAATCCAAATAGTTGTAATGATCTAGATATTCTGCCTCATTGAAGGCTATTTTGGTATCTACTTTTTTATATCAAAATGTTGTATAATAAAAATACAAGGATGTCTTACTCTTATCTTACTTCATAGCATACAGGGACCAAAAACATAAAAAAATTTATGAAGAATAAATACATTCAGTTGAGAATCAGAGATTTAGAGAATGATTTGATTTGTTAGTAATGACAGAGGTCTTTCTTATTTATAAGAAGATTACAATAAATCAAATAAGGGAAGTAAGATAACATGATGACTAAGTGTCCCTATCTAAAAGATTTATTGCGGTAAATAGTAAAATAAAACTTAACCAAGGTAAGAATACAATTAACTACGGTCATCTCAACACTCCCTCAAGTTGGTGCAAATATATCATCATACATGCCCAACTTGGAGACGAGAGGATGAAATGCCTTATAATGAACAACCTTAGCAAACACATCAACTAATTGATTTGCAGTACTAACAAAGGGAATGCAGACTGTCCCTTAGTCAAGCTTATCTTTGATGAAGTGTTTATCAGTCTCAATATGCTTGGTCCTATCATGCTGAACGGGGTTGTGAGCGATGTTGATGGCTGCCTTGTTATCACAATATAGACGCATAGGACCTTCAACATTAACTGGAGATCACTTAGTAGGCTCTTAAGCCAAACCAGCTCACAAATCCCTTGGGCCATTGTCCGATACTCAACTTCAGTACTAGATCTAGATACCACGGATTGTTCCTTTCTATGCCAATTAACGAAGTTCCCTCCAAGGAAAGTACAGTACCCAGAGGTCGATCGTCGATCGTCGATCATCAATAGATATAGTCCAATCAGCATCAGTAAAGGCCTCAGTCTTCAAGTGCCCCTGATTAGAATACAAAATACCTTTTCCAGGAGCAGATTTCAAGTACGGAAGTACCGTAGGATCCGGTACACAACGTCAAGGTGAGGTGTCCTAGGATTATGAAGAAAACGGTTAACAATACCCACAACATAAACAATATCGGGCTTGGTAGATCAAACGACCATCAATTCTATGGTACTGCTCTTCATCAATAGTCACTCGTTGCACTACTCAGTTGATGATTGACCTCCACAGGGACATCCGCAGGCTTGCACCCAAGCATACATGTCTCAATAAGGAGATCCAAAACATACTGCCTTTGGGAAATGAAGATACCTCTATTAGATCTAGCCACTTCAATCCCAAGGAAATACCGAAGGGGTCTTAGATCCTTAGTCTCGAACTCTGCCGCTAGTAAGGCCTTAAGGTTAGAGATCTCCTCATCATTGTTACCAGTAATCACAATATCGTCGACGTAGACAATCAGAGCAGTGACCTAGTTACCTTTCGCCTTTGTGAACAAGGTATGATCAGCTTGACTTTGTTTATATCCAAAGCTTATTACAACTTTCATGAGTCGGCCAAACAATGCCTGAGGAGACTGTTTGAGACCGTACAACGACTTCTTCAACTTGGAGACACGTTCGGCACTAGAGGGAGTGGCAAAGCCAGGAGGAACATCTATATAAATTTCCTCTTCAAGGTCTCCATTCAAGAACGCATTATTAACATCCAGTTGTTGGAGATTCCATCCCAGATTTGCAGCAACAGATAGCAATGCCCTGATAGAGTTTATCTTTGCAACTGGGTCAAAGGTTTCTTGGTAATCAAACGTGCCTTGTACCATTGTCCCATCAGCCTCCTACTTGATCGTAAACACCCACTTGCACCGAACTAATTTCTTTCCCTGAGGAGGAAGAACAAGTTCCCAGGTACCATTTTTATCCAATGCTAGCATTTTCTCAACCATTGCAGCTTTCCACTTCGGATCATTGGCTTCCTTCCAACCCTGTGGAGTAGACAAAAAAGTCAATGAAGAAACAAAGGCCCTATAGGAGGCAGATAAAGATATATAGGAAGCAAAATTGGAGATGGGATGCTTGGTACAGGAACAAACTCCTTTTTTAACAGCGATAGGAATATCGTCCACAGTAGGAGAAAGAGGTATAATATCAAGTGTGGGAGGCTCTGAAGAAGTAACAGGTACAATATCAATAATGGGAGAAGTATTACCTAATACTGGTGGATCTGATGGAGGTGCCTCAGAGGGGTATGGCTGGTTACCGGTGGTGTCTTGCTCCTTGGACCTTCGAGTGTAAGTGATCACATCTCTTACAGGCTAATCTGGTGGCTCCCCTTGAGTGGGAGGCATACCCTGAATAGGAGACCTATCAATAACAAAAGGAGGTTCTTCCTCAAGACTCTCCCCCTAAAGAGGTGACATGAAATACACCTCAGACTTATAAAAATGACATCCATGGTGACGTACAAGCGGCGAGTAGGAGGTTGATAACACTTATACCCCTTTTGAGAAGCCGAGTAACCAAGGAAAACACACTTTAGAGCCCGAGGATCAAGCTTGGACCTTGAAGGAGAGGAATTATGGGCAAAACAGACACATCCAAATACCCGAGGAGGAAGACTAGAAACAATTGTAGGATCAGGGAGAAAAGAAATTGGGGTTGATGTAGTTGGGTGTGGAATGATTTGGGAATAATTAGTAATTTCATTTGTTTCCTTTAATTGTTAGTGTAGGGTGTGGTCAAGTTAGTAGGAAATCGAATTTTTATTTCAGTTGCCAATTTAGATTAGTTTCCATTTTAATTAACTTCCAATGATATGCTTTGATTTTTCTTTATATAGCCATGTAATGGAGAAGAATTCAAATTTGAAGAATTAAAGTTTTGAATTGAAATTGAATGAGACAGTTTCTTTGGTTGAAACCATGGCTGCCGAACCCCTCTTCCTCCCTCTCTGAAATTTGTCTAATCTCTTCCCTTCCATTCTCCTACTTCTTCTTTATTTCTTCTTCTTCCTTTTTATTATATCTAGTTTTCTTCCCCTCCCCTGCTCTGGGCGATCATATCAGGTTTACGAGAAGTATTGCTGAACCAATAAATCCCATCGATTACTCCTGGGATTTGGGTCAAATGTATGGGTGCCATATGCGAACAAAACCTTTTGAGTTCTGTCCTTCAAAGCCCTCTTCCATAGTGAGCAGATCAACGAGTTGCATGTCTGACCTCACATGTATCACTAGTTCTGAGTTGCAGGTGTTATAACTCCTCTTTGTGTGCTGTTTTTGGGCACGTACCTGCTGGATTTAAGAGAGCAGTAGGTGCTCAGCCCTCGCCTGAAGTTTCATGCTCAGCCGACAAGAATTAGAGAAGATACCTCCATTGTAGCCACTTGAGTTCTGCCCCTTTCTTTGGCTGAGGTTGAAGAAGAAGGTTAATCCCTCTCTCACGATTTCCCCCCTTAGGTCTTATTCATTTTTTTTTTTTTTTTTAAATTTCTAGTTATGCCCCCCCTCCTTTTCTTCTTTTATTCTAATCTGTCCTTTCTTTCTTTCACTTACAAATTTTCCCTCTCCACTAACGTGGGCATTTTATTCACTTGATGCCCATTAATTACAAGTTGCCAGTATTTAGAAATTTCAGTTTAATTACAGAACTGCCATTACTCCTTACCATTTGAGTTACTACTCTATTGTGGGCCTTAAGCGATTCGATTTCAATCTTTAGAACCCAAATCTACATTAGGAGGCTTAAAGTTAAGTACACTAGAGGGCACCGATTAATAAGGTGGGTAGCAGTAAGAACGGATCGGCCTAGAGATATTTAGGAACACACGTAGCAAACATTAGAGCTCGAGCAATGTCAAGGAGATGACAATTCTTGTGCTCTGGAATCCCATTTTGTTTAGAGGTCCTAACACAAGAAGTTTGGGAGAGAATGCTCTGAGAATCAAGGTATTCCTGAAACTCCCCATCTATATACTCAATGCAATTGTCCCTATGAAGGACTAGTACAATGGCATCAAACTGGGTACGAAGCATCACATGAAAAGATTTAAAACAAGAGAAGGCATCAGACTTATTATACAACAGATATACCCATGTCAGACGAGTACAATTATCAATAAAAGTAGTACACCAACGAAAACCATTCCTATCAATTGTCCGGGAAGGACCCCACAAATCTGAATGGATAATAGAAAAAGGAATAACATTTTTATTTTCAGTAGGAAAGTAAGAGGTGCGTGTATGTTTGGAAAACTCACAAACATCACACTTAAGTTGGTCCAAACCACAATGTTTAACTAAAGTAAGAAACATACGACTTTAAATATGAAAAGAAGGATGTCCCAGATGACGGTGCCACTAGTGGAGTTGAGAGAGAAAGCTGTCAGAACGGAGAGTATGCGTTGCCATAGGACTAGGAGGAGGCATAGCTGGTGGAGAATCCAAGCAGTAGAGCCCATCATGGACCTGACCATACCCAATCGTTGCACCCGTCACCAGATCCTGAAAAAGGCAGTGGGTAAAAAAAAGTGAATAGAACAATTCAACTCCTTAGTTAAGTGATAGATGGAAACAATGTTAGCACATAATGTAGGGACATTGTAGAGGTACAAGAAACGAAACCTTTACCAGAAATGGGGGACAAGGAACCATCAGCCACACATACCTTATCCCGACCGGAGCAAGGAATATATGTATGGATGACCTCAGAGCTACTTGTCATGTGATCGGTAGCACTCAAATCAAGTAACCATAAAGGAGAATGAGAGGAAGAAACAGGAAACTACTTGTTTGAGCAAGATTGGACACAGGAGAAGGAGCAGGAGAAGTGCCTAACTATGTCATTAGTTGCTTAAGGGCAACCATTTGATCCCGAGAGAATGGTGAAGTAGTGGAGGTATTGTCAATAGACTCAGACAGATGGGCCTGGGTGCCTTGTTTACCAATTTTGCTATTATGGCCACCCTTGGGATGGCTATGGAGCTCCCAACATGTTTGCCTAGTATGGCGGGATGACCACAATAATCACACTGAACAGTTTCCCGAGGAGGGGTAGAACCCTTGGACGGGGTTTCTGTAGTTGGAGTAGCCAATAGTGCAGACCAAATAGGAACTGTAGAGGGTAGCATAACAGAGTGACGATGATCCTTAGGTAGAAACAAGTTATATGCCTGGAGAAGAGTCGGAAAAGTCTCACGACCTAATATCTGTACCCTAATCTGATAATATTCGGAGTTAAGACCTGCCAGAAAGTCGTATACTCGTTCCATTTCATGCTCCGTCTGAAGTGTATCAACATCAGTAGGGCAGGCCATAGAGACTGGATGATAGAAATCCAGCTGTTACGCAGAGAGAGACAACCCTTTCTAAGTGGTGGAATGAACAATACGGCGAATCTCATAGATTTGAGCATAATTCCCTCCCTGAGAATAGGTTTGCTTCACTACATCCCGGAGATCCTTAGTGGAGTTGAACAAGGGTCTATAGAATTTATTAAAAGGGACATAATAATGGCATCATTGGCTAACCAGATGTTAGCGGTGGTAGGATCAGTCGGTTGAGGAGTGTCTCCAGTGAGAAAACCAGAGAAGTTGTTTCCAAAAATAGTAAGAAGACAGGCACGAGACCAAGTGAGGTAGTTCTGACCATTAAGTTTGATGGGTCCAGGATGAAGAGTGGTTTGAGTACTTGAACAACGTCCATCAGGGGCCTCAATAGGTGCCACAACATCCTTAGCATCATTACTTACAGTAGTCATAGCTTAAAGGAGAGAGAAAGCACATATGGAAAGAGAGCACGGTAGCAACAGGCACAGGCACAGGCACAGGCACAAACAGGTGCAGGCGAAGGTGCAAGTAGGCACAATGCAGGCGGGCAGTGGTAGGAGGGGGAGGCGGCGGCAGCGATGAGACACGCAACGGCAATGGTAGGAGACGACGAGGCATAGGCAACAGCGAGGGCGGCGATGACAGGCGTAACGGAGGACGACAAGGCACAGACAACATCGGGGTGTGAGAAGACACAAGTAGTGGCAAGGTCATAGTTTTTAAGGCGGTAAGGCAACGGAGGCATTTGAGGGTCTTTCGGAGCGCCTTAGCGATAGGGCGGGCATAAAGCGTCGCCTTATTGACTAAAGCGTTCTTGTGTAATTTTTTTATAAAACCAATCTATTTGGCTCAAATCCTAGTTGAATCCTATTACTCATATGTTAAATAAATATTAACAGTTCATATGCAAACCAATGTAAGATATTCATCAAGAAAACAAATCAATAAAGTGAATAAACTAAGTTCATCTTCATCAATCATCAATCATATAATATTAACATATAATATAAATACATAATTATGAAACAAAATTATAAATATAAAGAAAAGAAGACATAAAAAATACAAGTATTTATTATACTTATCTCTATGATGCCAAAGTGAGTGCCTAAGCCTTAAGGTCATCCACTATATTTCTACTCTTGTCAAAGAAGAATGAAGCTCACCGCTGCCGGAGCAAAATGGTCGCCTGAATCAGTGGTTCTTCCTTGTTCCTTGATTCCTTCTCAAAACCCTTTCTTAAAACCCTTAACAAAATCCAAACCCTGTTTGTGAATCGTGTTTTTGTTTTATTTATTTTTGGTGGAGTAAAGCTGATCCCATACATCTCAAGTGTTAACAAAACCATACACCTACCAATAAAAAATCTATATTTGGAATCTTCATCAAGTAATTTTAAAATATGTTTAAAAAAAAAAAAACCCCATAAGGCGCCACTTCACGTAAGGCGAAGCACTGCCTTATCATCTCTAGACCGCATTAGGGACAAGGCGCCGGTAAGGTGACACCTTAGCAGCGCCTTAAAAACTATGGGCAAGGTGCAGGGAGTCTTACTGGCAGCGGTGTAGGCGAGGTGGGAAGGCGCGGTGAGTTAAGATTAGGTTTGCATGGAACGGGGTTTAGCTTACCATGCTAGACTAGGAGGCGAGGGCCCCCAGGGGTGGAGAAGAAAACCAAAAAAAGGAATAAGAACTTTTAGGGGTTTTTGGCTCTGATACCAAGTTGAGAATCATAGATTTAGAGAATGATTTGACTTGTCAGTAATGACAGAGATCTTTCTTATTTATAAGAAGATTACAATGAATTAAATAAGGAAAGTAGGATAATGTTGACTAGGCGTCCTTGTCTACAAGACAATCTGACTAAGCGTCCCTATCTAAAGGTTTACTGCGGTAAATAGTATATAATAGAACTTAACCAAAGCAAGGATTAAAGTATCGGTATCGGTAGCCATATCGGTTGGTCAAAATTAAGATACGTATCGAAGGATATCGTATCGTATCGGAGATACGCTAAGATACGTTAAAGATATGCACATAAATGGATAGGAAACACTTTTTTATATACTTTTGCATAAAAATTCTGTTAAAAAAAGCTATTGATAACATGTATTATGCATAAACACTAAATTGAGGGTATCGCACAGAATTCAAAGTTTGTAGTTGTCCCATAAATGTAAAATCCTTGTTCCCAACCTTGATTTTCACTTTAGTTAGAGAGAAATATGGCTGACAGCAACTTTGGAACAAAAACCTCTCAAAAAATCGTGTTTTTTTGAAAAATGACCTAACTTGGCCATTATATGACCGTAGCGCACTGTATTGGTACATATCGCACCGAAACGTATATTTCACTCAGTTTTATTTTTTTCATAGAGTATCGGTACGTATCGGTGCGTATCGTATCGGTGGTGTATCGGTATGTATCGTAGGATACATATCGATACGAAAGGGTTTTAAAAATTCCATGTATCGCATCGGTAAGGGCCGATACAGATACGTATTGGCCGATATGGTACGATACGTACCAATACTTAAAACCATGAACCAAGGTAAGAATAAAGCTAACTACGGTCATCTCAACACATTCTGGTTGTGGTTGCTGACATTTTTGTCAATATAGAAAAATTTTGCTTCAAAGGAATACTTGCTAGTGTATTATATGGTGAATGATATCCACAACATTCGTTGTTTTATATTCAACAGTTCTTTTCTCTGTCGTATCTAATCAAGAATGTACCTAACATATACGCTTGGTTGTTACTCTACTTATGCTCTTTCTCTCTGTGGGTGGGCAATGTTAATCTGATCCACATTACCATTGCACGTCCTTACATTGCCTGAGTAATGATTGGTCAACAAGTTTATAGATACTCCTTGAATGGTTTACTAGTTGGCCAGTTAAATAATGAAATAAATGACTTATGACCTCATACATAAGCTGCTACCTGTTATTAGAAGGTAAAAATAACCAGTCGATATGGTCCGATAGATACTTATTTTTCAAAAGGTGTATGTATCGACCAATACAGAACGTATACAGTCCAATATGATTCGATATGGGATTGGTACAGTCTGGTGCTGTCCGATATAGGTAAGATACGCCTATTTTAAACCTGTAAAACAGAAACCGTGAGTGAGATACGAAACTTAGAGCACCCGAAGGACTTGGAAAATTATTTTTCTCTTTGATATGAGTTAGAGGAAATCATCTAACATAAAAACGACTCTAATATTCACCATTTCAACATGTTTTAGGGACTTATTGTGTTCAAACCATGGATTGAAATAGATATGTGCAAAAAACGATAAAGTTGCATATCTCTTTTTTTGGGTGCTCAAATAATTTTTTTTCTTTCCTTAGTCCTCGCATCAAGCTGATATATATTCCCATATCGCATAATAAAGTGTTTTATGATTTAAAACCGTATCATAAGCACGTCCATGCATTTGTTGTCCATTTCCGTGCATATCCTTAGCGTATCTTGCATCTCCCCTATACAATACTATACGATACATCTCTTAAGATCATCCCTCTGATACGATACCTGATACCAATACTTTAATCATTTCTTGTTAATTGTTATACAGTTAACGTATCAAGCTGCACAGCAGTGAATGAATTGATCAAATACTGCCCTCAGATGCATCAATGAAATTATATTGATGGCTTTTAACTCTCTAACTGGAGGATTGATGATTTTGATTCAATGATTTGGTTTTAAAGTCCCTCATTGGATCCCTGGAACAGGGTTTCCTCTATTCTGGAAATGGAAAGTTGAGTTTGTCCTCATGCCTCGATGGCAATTTATATGACACTTGTCTAACATTCTACTTTTAGGTCTTTTACCTTTTATATTTGGTACAATTACATAATCTTGTAATCAAACCAAGGGAAATAGGAGAGAAGAAGGAGAGAGAAGAAAGGAGAGAGGCGAGAGTCACAAGCAGTCCCAAGGTGTGGGAAGCTAACCTGTGGCTCAGACCAGAACCGCAGGTTAGTTCCTCCATACATATATTATTCAAATAATTAAGCAGGGACAGGAATACCCCTGTACCCTGGGCTGAACCTAAACAGTACATAACTGATATCGAATGGACTAAAATACCCCTAAAACTCAACAATATTTAACTTTTTTCTTTGCAGAGTAATTTATTTAGCATAACCACTGACCTTCACTGAACTGGAGTGTTTTTTTTTTGGCTCCCATCAAACCTTAGACACCCCTTAATCCCTAAAAGGGAGACTATACCACAAGCCTAAAAGTGTCAGTCTTCTGTTCCTCCCTTTTCCTCCTCTCCTCAGTCTAATCGGTAAAGGCTGATCGCGGTAAGGGCTTGCTACGATTGAAATTCTGCTTGAAGTATCTTTAAACTGTTATGTACAGTATCTTCTCCAATATCTTGATAATAGGTATATAAACAAATCTAGAGATTGGCCAAATTAGTTTTTATCAGTTTGATTCTTCAACCAAAGAACAAAAGCCTCCTCCTCTACCACTTGATCATCTGCTGTAGCTTAACACAGTTGATTCTTAAGCCAACAGAATACTTGACTTCAGAAAATATATAAAGAGATCATGGGAATTTCAGTTTCTTACCATTGCTTACTTGTTTTTCGCTAAGACATTCGTTTAGTAATGAACAAATAGGCATTATTGGCCATCATTGGTTCAATTGCATGTGGTAGTTATCGGTAGTTATCGGTGAGTCATACTTTTATAGGCATTCTACCATGGAAATCTTAATATATTTATTTAAATGATTTTTTCATGACTGCAGCGTTCAAGATGTAGCAGAATTGCTTGGCATGATGGTTGAAGATCATAAACGTTCGCAACCCAATGTAAAAACATATGCGTAAGCACAATCCACTTCCATTGAGGATAGAATAGTTTCCTTAGTCATAATATATTGTGGCTCTTGGAAATTTAGTATTGCATAGTAAAAATTAAGAATCTGTATCCGAATTCAGTGATTTCGTAAGATTTCAATCAATTGTGCTAAAACACTGATTTAGTGCCATCTATACAACAATGTACAAGATCACTGTTGCTTCTGTAGCATAGATCAAAATTGGAGTTTCCAATACTCAATCTACCACCTCCTATAGAGGAACTTGAAAGCCTAATTTTTGTGCCTTTTAAAAAAAAGAAAAGAAAAACTAACTGTTGTATAATACTTTTCTAAACAGGTTGCTGGTGGAATGCTTTACCAAGTATTGCGTTGTACGAGAGGCTATCAGGCATTTTCGTGCCCTTAAGAACTTTGAAGGGGGAACAACAGTTTTACATAACGAAGGAAACTTTGGGGATCCACTTTCTTTGTATCTCCGGGCATTATGTCGGGAAGGTATGTATGTCTGCTTCATTATGTTCAAAGAAATTATTTCCTCTTTTTTTTTTCAATGTAAGGTTAGATAGAGAACTACCCAAACCCATTAGGATCTCCAAACAATACCCAAAAGTACTAATATTAGGTCTGATCACAGGGTATGAAACCACATTGTGGCCACACAAACAGTACCCAAATGGGCCACTGATATATGTTATTAATACCCAACAATAGCAGTAATAAGTCCCACACAAAACACAGCAAAACAGAATAATTACCTCCTAACTGGTAGGTCACAGGTTAGGTCAAAAGACTCAAAACTGAGAAAATAACTAACTCAAGATCTTGGACATTAATTACTTGTAACGACAGGGATTATCAACGAACATAGAGGACCACTGTGTGAGATAAATCTCAGAAAATAGCTTGAAATAGTGGCTGAAACAGACTCTGCACCTGTTCTTGATTTAGGGCTGATATAGGGAGATTTTGGATATCTCGATGTCCAGGACTCTGATGGCCATCAAGTCCTGGTTGAGTGGCCTATAGGAGGACCCTAATAGGACCTCAAAAGGTGGGCCTGAATGGCCTGATATATTGGAAGATCTGTGGACTTGAGTGCTGCCCAGTTTTCATCAACACAGTAGAAGCACAGTCCGTGGATTGATGTCTCAGATCACAAAAAATAAGGGAAATAGGAAGGAAGAAAGGAAGAAGAATCGATGGAAAGGAAAGAAGTGGGAAGAAGGAGGATGATGGGTTGAGGCTCTCACTCTTCCCTGGGCCTCTCACCCTTTCATAGGTCTCACATCTCACTGCATCACACAACATTAGTTTTCATTAACTGGTTTTTTTTTTTTTTTCATATCTCAAATCATGAGGCATAGCGGTTCTAGAACCATCAATGATTGGTGAACTGGAAGTTCCATTTGCTACCCCTTTGGAAATATTACCTGAATGCTACTTCCATACTTCTTTCTCGTATTTCAAATACTTCGGACAGGACATGAAGGAGGAATACTGCATATCTTGTTTTATCAAGGGGGTTGGTATTGCTCCTTCAACAACTCATTTACACTAAGATGTAACTTCAGCTTGTATTTGTGAAAATAGTAATTCATGCGTGGACTTCTTGTTGGCTAAGTCTTCATGATTACAAATAAATATAAATAAATAAAATAGTAACTAAGTATTAGGAATGAAAGACTCCTAACTAATAAAAATAGTAACTTAGTATTACGAAAGAAAGCAGCACCCAGATTCTTCTATCACTAGCCGGCCTTGGACCCACACAATAGTTCTCAAGTTATCTCCATGCAAGGCAGCTTTCTGATTGTGATTTATCTCCCAAGGAATGGACCCCACCTGATCTAAAAAATCTGGGAAAAATCCTCTCCACATAAGCTGTACATCATGTATAATGTAAGGCTAGATCACGAAGGACCTAACCCAGGCAGGATCTTGAAGACGATCAATAAATCTCAGATTCGAGTAACAAATCACAGAAACCAATCATAACCATATCTGATATGGCAGAAGATAGGTTAAAATCTCAGAATTCCAAAATAGATTTTAAGGTACTTCGATTGCAGACATGTAGCAGATCACACAATGAAATCGATTGAAATATAAACAGAAAATAGAGAAGAAGGGGATAGGGAAGGGGGAGATGGGACTATCTCAGTCCACGGTCTCTCAGCCACAGCCTCTCACTGTTCGTTTGGTCTCTCACCAATGGTGTCTCAACATAATCTCTCACAGTGCAAAGCACAAACTGTGTTTCCTTTTCTCAATCTCGTTGGCTGTATATCAGCCTTTGTCTTTTATTTATAATGTCATTACAGAAATTGGGGGTTTCTTCCTTGAGTGGAAAGGAAGTCCATTACAACCTGAACATTATCCTATTTAAAAACTAAGGACCTGTTTGATAACGTTTCAAGAAACACGTTTCTGCCGTTTCTATTTCCAGAAATAGCAGAAACGGAGTAAAAAGCGTTTGATAAAACTGTTTCGTTTCACTTATTTTCAGAAATAGAAATAGAAATTTTTACTTATTTATGGTTCAAGAAATGACCCAGGCGCTGTTTCTGGAAACGACTTGTGGCCATTCTTTCACTGGTTACTATCAATTTTTGAAAACATGACCTATCAAACACCTTCAATTCCGTTTCTGTTTCTAGAAACGGAAATTTATGTTTCTGCCGTTTCTTGAAAGTTGAAACAGAAACGACAGAAACGTTATCAAACGGGCCCTAAATGCAAAGTAAATCTATCTAGATAACAAAAGTAGAATGAGTCCTAGAGTTAGAAACTACCAATTAGATGAAGGAATCTATATAAAATAGAAACTAACTTCAAGGTAATAAAACCCCATACAAATAACAACTGACTCGTAAATATTCTCCTAAAAAAAGAAAGCCTCCACACATAGCAATATGGGTCTTTAACTTGATCTTCACCAGCTGGCCATGGGCCCATCAAATTTGAAGCAATATCCCTCCTTAAGTTGTGGTCAATATCTTCTTGGAAAGAAAGAGTCCATACAACCTTCCAACTTGGTCTTCATACAGCTGGCACTAGATATCCTTCCTACAAATCAGCATGTCAATATGGAAAATAATCTCGTAAAAATCACATCCATGCAATTAGGAAACTGATCTCCACAATCTCCTAGAACTCGCTCCCACGCTAGGAAGAAAAATATCTTTTTTTCTTTTATTTTTTAATTTTTTTAACCTGCTAATTGTATGGAACAGAATCCTGTGTGGACTAATGGGATAAAATAACCCATACATGGCCCAAGTGTGCTGGCTCAATGAGGACAACTTCGACAGGCTTGGGCTGCTTCTTCATTCTCCATTGATCTAGATCACTGTAATTCCAGGCTTAATTATCCCCTGATTCTTCTCCACGCAAGCTGTTCAAAAGGACTTAGAAGTTCACATCCGCAAGGCAATATATACCCAAAAGTCCCCACACAGCTGGCATTGAATATTCTTGCAAATCTGGAAGATATATCCAATAGATGCTGCTCAAAATAGGCTGTTCGATAGGATGAAATAGGATCAAACAGGCTGGAATGTTAGCCCCAAATTATGGGCCAGTTGTGAACCAACCTTGGAGTCACAGTCAAGGACTTGGTCTACATCATCTTTACTACACAAATCAATTAACATTAGCAGCCTCTCCTCCTTTCTGGAACCAAAGAATAAGGAAAATGTTTTCAAGCCACCTAAATTTATTTAGGATCTGTAGTTATTTTATTGTAGATTAAATCTGCATACATCACTGAAGTTTTTCTGAACTTCAAACACCCGTCCTGAAAATTAAAAAGGGGGGCGGGGGGGTACAAGTTTTGTGGCTACAGTTGACTCGAGACAGGGTTGCATACATGAAGGCCTAATTAAGTAAGTTAAGAATCACTTCCAATATGGTAATTATTTGCTCATAGTTTGAGCCATTGGAATGTAAAATGCTTCCGAGTCTATATTGACTCTGGTAGACATCAGTGACGCCTTAACATCTATAGGATTCTTTTATTTTATTTATTTATTTTTTGTTTGGGGGGGGGGGTTGCGGAGGTTTCTAGTATTTGGTAAACATCCATACAATGAATTTAGTTTTGTGGCTTGAGCCTCTATCATGCTCATTATTATTTAAAAAACATGTCTATACAATGGTCAATTGGCAACCATCGGCAGGAGGGGAAAATCTCCTTCATACTTTCTGGTATGAATAACAAGTTTCTTTTACAATCACTGATTTTGTGGTCTGCAATTTCAAGCAGAAGTAACTTAATATATGGTAAATATTGGGAGTTTGGACCTACAATCTTCACTGCAGAATTTAGTTAATTTGGAACTTTGGTTCTTCGTAACCCTGTGATTACTTAAGATATCATTGTGTGCCTAAAGAAATGGCAAGCATTTCACATTGAATGCAATCTATGTTTTTTTCCCCTAGTTTTCAAATGTCTCCTTCACTCCATGGAGTTTATCTGAATTTGATGTTCTATTTCTGTTTTTTATGGTATGATCCTGCCCTTTTTTTTTATTATGTTGCACAGATTCTGTAAGTAGATGATTGTGAATCCTAGGTAAGCTTTTCCACTCAAAAAGGAAAAAAAGGGCTGGATCATACCATAAAAAACAGAAATATAATAAAATCTGTACAAAATAATAATAAAAAAAAATTGGCTATGTAGTGGACAGAAATATACATACACATGTATCTTTACATAAAGAAAATTTGTACAGGCCGACAGAATGACTAGTTCTCTTTATCGAAAATCTGGTAGTTTAAAGCACTTTCAATCAAGATTCTACCCACTGTCTGTAGGATGTTTCCTCCTTTAGCACTTAAATTTGATATATATGTTCTGAACCGATCTTTATATATATGTTCTGAACCAGGTAGAATTGTTGAGTTGCTTGAAGCTTTAGAAGTTATGGCTAAAGATAATCAACCCATTCCATCTAGAGCCATGATATTGAGCAGAAAATACAGGACATTAGTTAGCTCATGGATTGAACCTCTTCAGGAAGAAGCCGAACTTGGATATGAGATTGATTACATTGCCAGGTTTGCATCATTCACTCTGACTAGTTCTAGTAGATAGTAATCATTCTCCAGTCTTCGTGTTCTTACGTACTTTGTTGAATATTGTACCATGAGGGGGGAGAGTTAGTGTTAAGTCGAGAGTGGGGGAAGTCTAAGTTAAGTCTTAAGTTGAGTAAGTCTAAGTTAGTCAGTGTTATTTACTTTAGTTAATCTTTGGTTGTATTAGACTCTTAGAAGGTTTCCTACTAAGAATTGGTTGCTTGATTAATATAAGGGAGAGGCTGTCCACGATAGATGGTTCCATTCCTATCGTGTTCACCCTCTCTCCTCTTCTCCATCTCCATCTCCAATGTGCTCTTCTTCTTCATAGTTTCTGGCTTTTTAGATCAAGCTTTGTCACATGGTATCGGAGCGATGAAGAAGAAAAAGAGGAAAAAGAAAAAAAAGAGGGAATACATTGAGTTGCATACGTTGGTGAGTGTTCGTGTGTTCTGCTGGTCGGCTTGGTAGACTGCTATTCTCCATAAGCTAATTTCATTGTCTTATTTTTCTTCCTGGTGGCTGCAATGCGGATATGCTGATCATCTATGGAGTATTTGAAGGCTGTTTTACACCTTATGGCTGCTTCTGTCCTCTCCATCTAGTAACCCTGCGGCTGTGGTCTTGGAATCCATCTCTATTGCTTGCAAAATGGTGCTGCTGTGTTCTCCTATCTGGTGTGGCTTTTGTGCTGCTGTTCTCTTGATCTTATGTATACCACTGGCTGAAAAGTGTTTTTTTTTTTCTTTTTCAATGGTGTTATAAGACCCGTGACTCCCCTGGATATGGAGATTTCCTACTGCAACTAGGAGCCGATCAAATTCATTTTTTGCAAGTCCGAGTGGCCTAGAATTTTGGTTGAGGGTTCTCCTTCACTAGGCGATTCAAACCCTAGAGACTATTCCCCCATAATCCTCCTTTGTGTTGAGAAACCAGTTGGAACTCAGATTTGGTTATAAGCCTGCCGCCAGGTCCAGTTTCAGTGGTTGAGGTCTTTGGGTGTCCATTAGTTGGATTCAAGAGGCCTGGTGGTGAAGAACTTTAGCCTCAGACTGACCGGGGGATTTATTTGCTACAGCTGTTGTTGGTTGTGTGGTTTCTATGCTGCTGCTGATCTTTCATGATGCTGGTTATTGCTGCCATATGATGATTAGTTATCTTTATTGCATACTATGCATTATTTGTGCATTTGTAATGCTGCACGTGAAGGGGAGATTGGAGTTATTATCTATTTGTGTCATTAAAAAATGTGTCATCTACTTATTTAAAGATTATTAAACGTTCGTATAATCTGCTCTTGTCCACAATGAAAATTTTATATTAGAAAGGCTGTTATTTGTTTGCAGCGACCTTACATTGTTATTTGTGGTTCCCAGCAACCTTTTGCTGTTACTTGTGGTTCCCAACAACTTTATGCTATTGGTTGTGGTTCCCAGCAACCTTGTACTGTTGCTAGTGGTTTGTAGCTACCTATGTTGCACTTTTATCAGTGGTTTGCGGCGACCTATGCTGCACTTTTATCTGTCTTCTTGTGAAGATTACTACTTGCCTTCCTTGAGAAGGGCTTATGATGTTGTTACTGCTATGATATTTTGGATTGTGTTTGGTGTTCTTTGCCGCTTATTTTGTTTGTTGCTATCTGGATTTATTTGACATGAAGAGTTTTCTCTACTATTGCTGCTGATGATTGGTGTGCTCACTGTCGTCTACGATTGCTATATATGTTAAAGACTGGTTCTGCTATTAATATCTATTCTTGTTATTCCAGGCTGGAGCCTTTATATATATATATATATATATATATATATATATATATAGACACACTCCAACTTGACGGAGAGTGTTGCATATTGTACCGTGAGGGGGTGAATGAAGGGTTAGTGTTAAGTCGAGAATGGGAGAAGTCTAAGCTGAATTATTGTCTAAGTTGAATCATTGTCTAAATTAAGTCTAAGCTGAGTCAAAGTCAGTTAGTCATTATTATTAACTTCAGTTAGTCTTTTGTTGTAATTAGACTCTTAGTAGGTTTCCTACTAAGAGTTGGTTGCTTGTTTAATATAAGGGAGGGGCTGTCCATGATATAACGATTCCATTCCTATCATGTTCGCCCTCTCTCCTCTTCTCCATCTCCATTGTGCTCTTCTTCTTCTTCTCCTTCTTTTCTTCCATTCTTCATAGGTTCTGGTTGTTTAGATCAAGCTTTGTCACATACTGGTTAAGTGTATTTCCAAATTTAGTGGGAGCCTCGTGCTCGGGGTTGCTCTTTATTTATTTATTCTTTTGGGTGCACTGAACTTTCATGTTCTTGTTGCTTGGGTTTCTGATTAATACAGTTTTACAGTGGGCGCATTTTTTGCCTGCTTACCAAAACCTAATGGCTAGTGTATTTGTACTATTTTTGCCCTAAGCTATTTGCTTAACACTGCACAGTTTTAGTGCAGCAGAATTTTAACTGCTGTATCTGTTTCATCAACTCAAATGGTGGCACAGGAAGCTCTGTTCCTTCTTTCATTCTCTCTCTCTCTCTGTATTTTTTTTTTTCAGAATGGTAAGATACTACAGATAATATCCAATTGTTGCTACAATCCAAGGTGTATGAACCACACAAGGTTTTTAGGTGCGACTCATGTACAAAACATTAATGAATGATGGAGTATGAGTTGGCACAATAGCACTTCATCTCCTCCTTAGTATACAGAAAGTAATCCTGTTGAGTCATTTGACTTATAAGAGTATTGACACGCAAAAGAATGGGTCTCTGTAAATCTTCCTCTTGACATGTTCGTAGTGTGGTACATATATTCAAAATCTGTTTGTTCCTCTCCTTCCTAGCACACCAGAAGATTGCAGAGGAACTTGGTTCCATAATTTTTCCTACGCTTTTTGAAATCATTACCTGGTTAGGAGGCTCTAAACCTCTTGAGGAGTTCCTCACTCATCCTCAAACTGCCACAAGGAGGAATTCTACTTGCCAAAGAGAAGGGACAGTGCATGAGACGATGGATCACTTATTTCATTTTCATCTCCTTTTTGCACGTGGGGAAGAGAATAAACATATTTGTCATGAACTCATGATTCACTTCAGTGCCACCAGGTGGTCCACTGTGATTTATATTGAATAAGGCTGCCACATATATTAGAAATAAAAAAATAATACAAACAATAAATTTTCGAAAAGATGTGAGAACTCCAGCGTAGTTGGTTGCTATACTCATCCTGAAGACCTGAACTGAAGGAATGTTTCTGTGGTTCTTTATTTTCTTCTTGTCGAATTAGTGTCATTAATTTTTTTGTGATTGATTCCTTTGCTGAAGTGAAGTCGTTGATTATTCCCAGGTACATAGCAGAGGGGGGTCTGACAGGTGAGCGCAAACGTTGGGTACCACGTAGAGGGAAAACTCCTCTAGATCCTGATGCCCTTGGATTTATTTACTCAAACCCAATGGAAACCTCTTTCAAACAGCGTTGTCTTGATGATTCAAAGATATACCATCGCAAGCTACTGAAGACCCTTTGGAATGAAGGACCTGCAGCCCTTGGGAATGTATCTGAATATGATTATCTCAGAGTAGAGGAGAGGTTAAAGAAGATTATCAAGGGTCCTGAACAAAATGTTTTAAAGCCTAAAGCTGCTAGTAAGATGATAGTCTCTGAGTTGAAGGAAGAGTTAGAAGCACAAGGCTTGCCCATTGATGGAACTAGAAATGTCCTTTACCAACGGGTGCAAAAAGCAAGAAGAATAAATCGTTCACGTGGTCGGCCTCTT
Organism: Macadamia integrifolia; assembly: GCF_013358625.1. Classification (NCBI taxonomy): domain Eukaryota; kingdom Viridiplantae; phylum Streptophyta; class Magnoliopsida; order Proteales; family Proteaceae; genus Macadamia; species Macadamia integrifolia. The sequence goes on from NC_056566.1 coordinate 12,336,080, forward strand.
TGGGTTCCTCCTGTGGAAGAGGAAGAAGAGGAGGTTAATTGCTGTGTCCCAAAATTGTGTCGATTTTGGTTCTTGTGTATTTTCATGTTTAAGTTACATATCATAGTTTATATCTCATGAGTTAATTTTGACTTTCTGTGGTGTATTCTCTTTCCTTCCTGTGCCAATGCTACAAAACTAAAGGTCTTTCTTATTTTTTTAAAGTCATTTTAGCGTCATTTTTCTTGCAGATTGATGAGGAGTTGGATGAGTTAATTTCACGGATTAAATTGGAAGATGGAAATACAGAATTTTGGAAGCGTCGTTTTCTTGGAGAAGGCATCAATGGTGACCATGGCAAGGAAACTGAACCAGAGAATTTAGAACTTCAAGATATGTCTGATGATGCTGATAATTCTGATGATACTGATGTTGTGGAGGATGTCGCCAAAGAGGTTGAAGACGAAGAGGCTGATGAAGAGGAAGAGGAAGAGGAAGTTGAGCAGACTGAGAACCAAGTGGGGGACAGGGTTAAGGACAAGGAAGTAGAAGCTTCTAAGCCTCTTCAAATGATTGGTGTCCAGTTGCTGAAAGATTCTGATGAAACAACTGCCACATCAAGAAAATCAAAGAGGAAAGTTTCCCGAATTCGAGTACAGGTATGAAATTGGACCATCCATCCTTTAATTCTTTATTATTTAATTTTTCATTGGCATATGGAAGCTTTAAGAAATGTTTTCTGCTGTATCATATTTTTATTTTTCCTTAGGTTAATCCTTCTCTAGATTTTTATGAACTTATTAGGTAATAATGTAATATCATAGGTTACAATCTTGTTTTTATGTGCAATCAACCAGCATCCATGCAGATTTGAGAGGTTTGAGAGTCGGACGCCAAGAAGCTTTGCTTCTCATTCAAATTTCTGTAAGATCTAAATGTGATTCCAAATGAATTGAGAAATAACTTTGAAGGTGTTTCATCACTTGTCATGCTGTAGGTTTATGTGTACACAAGGAAAAAATCAAAGAAAGAGAAGAAGGGAAAAGAATAGTTGGGTATCCACCTATGTCTGCATCACCATTACAAATCCATCCAGCTTAAAATGCAAAAATAATCATCAATTCATTGAGAGAAAAGCAACTTGGTACAGCCCTATACATTGAAATAAACATACTCCAATCAAGAGTAGAAAATTAATCCTGCTTACTCCTGTATTACGAAGGATATATATGAAAAACATCCTAATAACGAGAATAGTATCCAAGGCAGCCACCCAGACTGCTACCCTGCAGTAACATGTTTACTTACAAATGCCCTACCTAACTTTCTCCTTAATGACAGAACTCTCACTACTACTTATTAGACTATATCTAGTAACACTAACCCTGGCACTACTTGGTCCGACATTTTGAACCACAACCCAAACATTTTTATTACATGCCATGGAGTGTGTGAGTAGAACTTGCAGTATGCAAGATTCAGTCCCAAGAGTGTTCTTACCGTTTCAAATGCTTCCTATAGGAAACTATTAGGGCATATGGCACTGGAGAACAATCATATAGTTCAGGGTAAATATACCACAAAGTGGCTGTTGAAAGCTGGAATATATATTGACTTATTTAGCATTGGTTATAACAGAATTTGCTTATATGAATCTGGGGCTTTTCTTGGGGTGGAGGTCTTCCTTTGTTCCTGGGGCCTGCTGGTTTGGTTAATTTTTTGTATAGCCCATGCAATCATGTCAGGCATGCTAGTGCCCTCAAAGGAAATTACTTATCAGACCTGTGTCTCAGATTGCAGTTGGAATTCCCATTATATGAAATTGAACCTCACTTTTTCCCCCTCAAGTTATTGTCTGAATGACTGATTAATAACATCTACCTCTGGTATGGAAATAGACTGGTTTTTCTTCTACAACGTTTCTTTGAAACCTAAGCTCTCTTACATGATACAGGATGATGATGATGATGATGACTGGTTTCCTGAGGACATACACGAGGCATTTAAGGTGATGAGAGAGAGGAAAATTTTTGATGTGTCAGACATGTATACCATAGCTGATGCTTGGGGTTGGACGTGGGAGAGAGAACTGAAGAACAGGCCTCCTCGGAAATGGTCACAAGAATGGGAAGTTGAGTTGGCTATCAAAGTAATGCAAAAGGCATGTGCTCTTTTTTCTTCCTTACTGCTTTCCTCTATCAAAATTATGTTTTCACCGCTGCATAATTTTCCTTATTTTCGTATTTCATCTTCTATTGTCACTGTTATTTTATTTATTTATTTTTAATGTTTTTGCTTTAAATCGATAACTAAAGCAAACTAAGCTGAAAGAATATCTGAACTGTACTTGAGGATAGCAGCATCGAAGAACAAGATCAAAAGGTATCTCCAATGCCAATAACCACACTCAAAGCTAATTTTGAAAGCCCTGTCAATTCAAATGGAAAAAGATGCCTTTGGAACAATTCTAGCATTCACCTTGTTTTTATTCTCAAATAGCTGACCCCATTTAGTTGGGATAAGGCTGTGTTTGTTGTTGTTGTTGTACCTTATTATTCTCAAAGCTAGGTAATCCAACTAGGGAGTTGATTTTCCACTCGGAGTCAGTCAGATTTATGGTCGGGTCGCCCATTTCCTAACTCAATGATTCAATTCAATGAGAGATGATATTCACTTCTTAACTTTGATTCAGTTCAACGAGTCATGTAATATACTCATTTCTTGCATGGTGATAACTGTTTTTTATCTTACATTAATTCTGAGTTTATTTGCCTTGATAACTGGTCCGCTCAAATTGGTAGGTGCTTGAGTGGATCTTATCTTTCTTGTTGTAAATACTGATTAGAACCATTCCATTTACAACCTTTCCTTTCAACTTCAGTCTTGATCCTCTCTTTCATCGACTTCTTTGCATTGTTCATGGAGGTTTATGTCTAACTATGAGCTAATAAATAAAGCTTCTATAAGTCCTAGATGTTTAATTTCATCATTGCCCAAGGAAGAAGCATTGAATTTAAAGATTAGTTATTAATTTCATTTAGGTTTGGGAAATTTTGGTTTCATTGGTGGACCGATGTTCTGGGGTACTATTTTGTTTCATTTTAGATTTCTTAATTTTTCAGTATCTTGCTGGTTTTCTTTGGAAATTTTTGGATTTCATCGAAGTCCTGGTTTCGAGCATGATCCAAAGTTTTTTTTTTTTTTTTTTTTTGGGGAGGGGGTTTTGGGGAGGGGGTGGGGGGTGGGGTGGCGAACTGAGCCACTTTCTTCGGGCTCAGTTTACAAACCTGACCACTTTCTATAGTTTTCTGCTCACTTGGGCCCATATCAAGTGTTGATTTCTTTTAGAATGAACTATGTTGGACGTAAGTTATCTATATTCATAATATGTCTACAAATACATTCATTGTGGATAAACACTAGAAAGTTAAGACTGAATTTTTCAAACATTCCAGTTTGGTCCCCTAACCGAAATGGCTGCTGAATTGGAATTTACAACGCACCCTTTCAAGTATGCATTCCAAATTATGGAGATACATTATGGTATTTCAGGTTATTGAATTGGGTGGAACACCAACTATTGGGGATTGTGCCATGATACTTCGTGCAGCCATTAAAGCTCCACTCCCTTCAGCTTTCTTGAAGATCTTGCAAACGACACACAGTCTGGGTTATGTCTTTGGGAGGTAAGATCAACTTTCTAAGATATGCCTTAAATCAATCATGAGCTGCCTGATCCTTCAGATTGATTTACCAATGCCTTTATATTTCTTTGTTTGGATGCAGCCCTTTGTATGATGAAATCATCTTGTTATGTCTTGATCTTGGCGAACTCGACGCAGCCATAGCAATTGTTGCAGACATGGAGACCTCTGGTATCACAGTCCCTGACCAAACCCTGGACAGGGTGCTTGCAGCTAGGCAGGGTATCGATACTGCTGTCAATGGTGAATGAATCATTGTAGTTGGGATATGGCCACACCCATCAATTCTAGTTTGATCTGATCTCACTTGATCCTGAGTTGCATATCCCCATGTAGTGTGTCAATTTGGAAGTTTTAAGTGGAACTCATAGATTTGCCAGTCACTCCCAAAATTATCAGCCATGGGATGATGGAACTTTCATCCCTCCACGTATAGGAGCAGGATAACCTATTACAGTAGTCGGGCCAAAATTGAGTTTGTCAAATTGTTAGGTCATGTTTGGTGAATTTTTTTGTACAGAAATATAATTTTGATACAATTATATTTTGTAAACTATTTCTTCACAAAGCACTGAGATGGAGGTCATCATTTGGCGCATTCAGGTTAAGTGTTTCTTTTCTTTTTTTTGAAAGAAATTAAAAATTATAAAAATAAAAAAGGTTGTGTATTAACCTAATGCTTGTTGCTTGAACCATTAAAGATTCAGTTTAGGGTTACTAGTTCAGATTGAAAGGTGAAGGGGGAGGTGAACAAAGGTTGAACAGTCAGTTGGACTAAAGTTGCAACCCAAGGGTTTGGGAATTTGGACAATTGCAAGCTTCCAAAGTTGGTGACCTAGGATTATTTTCACCAAGTTGTTTAACTTTGACAATTAAAAACTTGGGACCTTCCTTTAAAATGTAGACATTTTATAACTAATTTACATTCTTCAGAAGTAAAATCATCAATGGTGGATGAATCTTTCCTTGGGTCATGCATCGGGTACACCATTTTTTTCTTTTTATTTATAAATGAATGTTTCGTTAGTAAACACTTTGTCCGCTTCACCATGAACGTTAAGTATTGTTGAAGAAAATTTACTAAAAGCTGCTCATCAAGTGACGAGGTTTGCATGAAACAATGAACAAGAAAGAATCTGGATTGGATGGTCTCCACCTTGCCTGAACCCAGTGGATTTTGCAAATATATGGAGAAATATGGATACTTACATCTTTTACCTGAAGCACAGATCTTGCCAGGGCAATTGTTATAGCTGATATAGGAGTATTCCAAGATCAGTTTATCACCCTAATGTGTTTATAATGTCCACACCTTTGCTTCGGGCCTATTGATTGTGCTAGACGTTTCCATGTGTTGATCATTTTATGTGTATGTAAATCTTCTGTAGCAACAAAATATCTATACCCCCTATATATATGTGGTTAAAAAGTTCAATACATGGTGGGTAATACAATTAAAGGGGGTGCTTGAAATTTCAGTTACACTGAAAATTTTGAACCTATTGATATAGTGAAGATTTTAGTTGATTGGTTGTTATCTTTGAGAAACACCTCGGTCAGGTATCGGAACAGAGGTAAAATCATAATAATAATAATAATAAAGGGTTTTTAATAAAAATGAAGATTATAATTGACCGATATGGAATTAGTATTGTATTGATATCGACAGAGACCAATACCTATCTGATACTCGTGGACTAAATCTTAGATTGCAGATTCTCCATCACAAAAGGCCCTGTCTGACCAACTTTCCTTTCTGTGGCTGAGAGATCCATGTATTTCTTCTCCCATGTGTTCCACACAGTTTAATGAATAGATCTTATTCTTCACCCAAAGAAAAAGTGAAAGATTTTAGTTTTAAGGAACGATATGTTCTGCAGATTTTTCTAATCCCATTTCTTCTGGTCTATCACTGCAGAGGGATCAAGGGAAGGGAGGCACATATCGCACAAGGTCATGGCAGTATTCGATTCTCAGGTTTGGCAACTATGGCGACAGCCTACATTGACTTAACCATCAGAACCGATTGCCACCTTCAAGAAAGTGCTAACTAATGCTACACAGTGAACAATTTCAAGCTTTCTAAGAATACCCTCAATTCAATTAATAAAGCTGGCAACGGTGGGGGGAGAGGGTGGAATAATAATGAGAAGAGCTTCAATAAGCCTTCGGAATTACAACCCACAGGTTTTGCCAGTGAAATTTTAACCCAGGTACACGCCACCAGGAACGGCAAATTGAAGGGCTAGTGCAAGCATCTTCAGCGCAAGACAGTGCAATCTTTTTGCACTCCCTGTGTCTTGAGCCGAGTACACATCAGGAGATAGCGTTCTTTCTTCCTAATTACATAGTATGTTTTAGGGATTGGCAACTTATCTATTCAATGACTTTGACACTAAATGTTCCCAAAATGGTGGGTCAGGTGAATTGTATAATAATCGTATGTTGGCATTCTATCATATTCTCCTTTCAAGGCCTATCCGAAAGAGAATCTAGTACCTCTTGATCGTGAATATCTGAATAGGACGAACTGGCCCCATGGATACCTTTGCTTCGGAACAAAACAATTAGAATTAAACTCGGTCAACTGGAAAGGGATATATAGAGGCTTTCATACTCTTCTTTTACCCACCTAGAAATTTGATATAGAAACACCACATGAGGCAGCAACGGAAGTGGGAGTGGTTCAAGGGAATTAATGAAACTCATTGAGAAAACCATACAAGCCACAACCAATATGATCAAAAGTCCAACTCTTTATTCATCAGCCAATGAATTTATTCCAAAGCTGACCAGGGACTAAGACCAGTTCAGTTTCAGTGCTTCTCTCAGCCCATCATAACTATAGCACAGTGAAGGAATTATAAGAAGCAGTTATTATGTTTAAGCACCCTCCTGCTCATAATCTTTCATGCTCTAGTTTTGTTCAGGACCTCCAATATCCACATCAAATCCTAAGAACAAGAAGAATACAGGATTCAATAAGCCGCAGTGAAGTTCAGACATTCCCCAGAAGCAGCTTGGAGGATACAATCTGGAAATAATAAGGCCTCCCTTCATGAACATCACAAGATAACCTTCTGATTATTAAAGGACGTGAAGAAATTATTTCTCCAGAAGTACCTAACTGACCACCCACAACTTACCGGAACAAATAGGACCGTTCATTTGCCTTTCCGACGCTTAGTACTGGCACAGTCGGGGCAATACCACTTCCCTTTGGGGGATTCTTTCAGTCCCACACAGCCATAATGGAACCATTCTATCTTGCACTGTCGGAAATTAAGACAAAATCTGAATTAGATTACAGAGAAAAAAAAAATCAAAGGGAAAAACCAACAGGAAAAAAGAAAAAAAAGGGGATATTCATGCACACATCTGGGTAATCACACGCAATCATCTCCCCAAAGCTGATTTGGTTGCAATAACAGTATGTTGGTTCATTTGGATCTACTGGCAAGTCTAAATCCATGTTAGGTGGATCTGCTGCCACCGCCACAGCCACCGCCACTGCAGCTGATCGTGTCCTGCAGAGATAAAAGGCCAGTGAACAAATATACCTAATAAACTGTGAAATAAAACATGGGTGGGGAAAATAAAGATCTTTCAAAGGGGTTATACCTAGAGGGCAACATGAAATAAATGGGAAAGTGCATTCGAGGGTTATGGGTTTCAGATAAATGGAGCAATCAAACTGCTATGCACCTACCATATTGGTTATGAGAACGCAACTATTCATGTTGAGAAAAATATTATTTTACGCTCATGCTATTTACTATGGGCCATTTGCACCAGTCCAAAATGTGATTGCATTTGTATCTATTCCCTGTAGTTCCGCATTTTTGCATTTATCCATCCCCGTAAATGTTTAAACACTTTTGCATCTATATCCCTGATATGAAAAAAATACACACATCTATCATCACATTAAGATTTCAAAGTTCCAAAATACCATCAATTCTGTGATCCACAAGCATAAAGCATAACAGATTAAACAACACAGCCCAACTGTATAACTTCCCTCTAATCCAAGCTACAAGTCAAAAGATCCATCAGCGCTACTACTGAAAATCTTCACTAGTTTGACATTTACATTTAAATTTCATGACAAACAATAGTAACAATTTTTTTTTATGGTCAATGATATTCATAACAATTACAACAGTAATTGTTTTGAAAAAATAAAGTAATTTCCATTTCATTTTAGATCTAATACCTCCCTCATGATTTATCAGCTTCAAATATGAATTTCATTCAGGGGTTTGCAAAATAGCCAAACGGCTGTGGCAGTAGCAGAATCCACCATAGTGCATCAAAAACATATTGCAGAATTGTAGCTCAAAAGAAAGGATATTGAACTTATTAAAAGAAAAATGTTTGTCAACAGTGACTATGCATAAATTGCATGAAACCTTTGAATGTAACAAAATGAAAGATAGATACTTCTTACGCCCTCCTTTGCTAGTTTCACTTCCTCTGCCAGATTTAACATTAACTTCAGAATTCAGAGCAGCTACCCCACCAGCACCAGCAAGATCTCTTTCTGTTGCAAGCCACAGAATCACACACATAAGGGAACAAAAAAAATTACCAGAGAAGCTATGGAAATAAGGTGGGCTGTTTGTTTTTTGGAGAAACATCAAGCAAGGCAAAATTTCTTACAAAAGAAAGGATAACATGCATCCAGGCACTAGCTACCAGCTGAATGAAGATTGAACTACCTCTTCTAAGCTCTTCATCAAGTCTCTTCATATATTGATCAAGTTGCTGAACATGTGCATCCACCTAGATCATGATACAAATCACAGTCAGCACAACAAATTGAAGGGAAGAAGTTGACAACTTTCCACTTAAATAGAAGGAATAATTCTGCAAGCAGGAAAAAAAAAAAGAAAGAAAGAAAGGAGAGTGATTATGCATAGCCAATTTCCAAACAAAATGCTACTTCAGAACCTAGAGATAGAAATTCAGTTTATAAATCAAAGAGGAATCAGTAGCCTGTACAGCTGAATATGTCAAATAACCAATTCTGATACACCTACATAGCACAAAATGGAGCTTATAACAGAAAAACAAATCAACAGCACGTAAACATATAACATGGTCCAAGTCTAACAAAATGATATCGAAATTGTTCTTAAGATTGGAAAACTTAACCCATAGAATTCCTAAGAATGAATGCCTGAAAATGGACAAAGCACTCATCAGATCCACAATTTTCTCCAAGTTTGCAGCTCTTATTTTCAAAACCATTCCACTTGTATCAGATCCAAGGGCTCATCTGAGTTTACTGTCCATAATGTGGAAAAGGGATATTGTTGGAAACATGGAGTCCACATGAACCTGGTCCAAAAGGACAGTTTCCAATCCCCACAAGCAATGGCATGAATCATTCTGAAGTCAGAATGAGCCTCCACGATCAAGATAGACACAGACATAACTAGAATGACGATTGTGTAGGAAAAGAAAATTTAATTGACACCGTTCTCAGCAATCCTGTATATCACAATGGTAGTTTTAAGTTCTACAAATCAAGAAACTTAAATGATTGAGCAAACCAAAAGAGAAGGAAGACCAAGAGGGGGGAGATTAAAGGAATCACATTTGATACAACGAGTACAGAGAAATGTGCACTGCTGCAGTACAAGGCCAGTGAAATTTACCGAAGGCAAAATTATTGAATTAGATCATAAGAGTTGCAATGTACCAAGTCATAGGCCTGGATTGCCAAGGCAACCTTTTCATCAGCAATCCTAATGCAGTGCTTTTGCTCGTCGAGTGCATCATCTGAGAATCTTATAAGCGAAGTATCTGGTGTGATATTACCAGACTTAACTCCTCTTTTAATATCCTCTATTTCTTGTTCACAACGTGATTCATTTTGGCGCTGGCTTTCTGTTCATGTTAACAGGAAAACACAGTTTGCCTGAAGAATAAAAAACAGTTCCAAAAGAAAAGAAAATTGCAAGCCATAAAAACACACATAAGGCATGGATCTTTGAAAGATGATGTTTTATACTCCAAAAGAATGTAAAGGGCATACCCAGTGCACGAGGCTCCCACCACTGCGGGATTTAGGGAGGGTCATAATGTATGCAGCCTTACCCCACTTAGCGGAGAGGTTGTTTCCCAACTCGAACCCACAACTCCTAGGTCACAATGGAACAACACAACCTTACCGTTGTGCTGAGGTACACAACCTTAACTGTACATTCTTTTACTCCAAAGGAATGTACAGGTTCTAAGTTATTGTGACCATATGCTTGTACAATCGCTGATGCCCTGGATTATTAGTCCATCTGAGAGCTTTAAATGCTAGAAAGGGACATGACTAGCCTACCCAAAATCCAGAGGACCAAAAATCTCTAGGAAACACTGATTTTGATAGTAGAACGGACGAAATATTTGCAGATCTTCTCTATAGTGCATACTTTTCATGCCTTAAACTCAAAAGTACCAATAAAGACGATAATAACAATGACAAGATCAAAAAATAAAAATTTATTTTACTTAATATAGAGCATACCTTGCAAACTTTTATCTAAATCACACATCAACGAATACTTTCGCTGCAATATAGTTGGCAATGATTCTAAGCCTGAACAAATAACAATTAATGTATCAAAAAGGCCTGTCATTACATAGCTATCATAAATTCATAATCGCCACAAATTCAAGGTTAAATAAATGAGGTAATCAGATAAACCAATTTAAAATTTCAATCCACTTAATTAACGAACTGGGTAATCAGCAGGGAAGTTAATTCGCTCCATTCTAAACATTATCGATAGATGAGAAGAATAGACCGATAAAAAAAAAAAAAAAACTATAATTTACTATCTTTTTCAAATTTTTTTTTTTTTTTCCGTGGGTATCAAGAAAAATAACCAAACCACAAAATTGAAATAGACTTACTGGCTTGGAAATCTTCGAGGAACGACATTGGAAGAAAAATATAATGCTCGATCCTCGGTTGCAGAGAAAGCACGAGTGATTTGTTGCTGTGTTCTGTCTTCCCGCCACAAAAGTACTTAACCCTAGAGATGAATGAGGCGATTTATTTATTTATTTATTTTGTAAAGGGCATATACTTTCTCCATTTTCTCGGAAAAAAATCATCAGCAATTCCGATCTTGTACAATTCCATGAAATACTATCTTTAGGGGGTGACACGTGTATTGATACCAATGCAATGGTCCAGATCTGATTTAAATGCCTCTTCACTGATTTAATTTTTATTAGTTGTACCAGATCTGGACCATTGTATTGGTATCAATACACGTGTCACCACCTGAAGGTGGTATTGTACGGAATTGTACGAGATCGGAATTGCAGACGATTTCCCCATTATCCTTTTCTATTTAGACATGTTACAGATGTCTTTTTTTTTTTTTTTTTTTGGTAGAAATGGATTATATTCATGTAATCGGATTACACCCTCATCATCTCTATGAGCATGGATAGATAGATAAGGATCATAATTGGGTCAAATTATTCTTTCTGAAAGAGATAGGGCCCTCCTTGCAAGAGAGTCTACTATACAATTAGCATCCCTTGAAACATGAACAAAGGAACACGAGTCTAGAAAAGATACCAGGTGGTGTATATCCTCCAGGATTGGTCGAATTGACACCGCTAAGGCCTTTGACCAATCTTGTAAACAACAAATAACCTCCAGATCATCACTCTCAACAATCAACTTGTAAATGCCTTTAGAAATTCCCTTAGAAGTCCATCCCGAATGGCCAGTGCCACACTGATCAAGATATCTAGGAAGTGGATTGGATTAGAGACTGCTATGCATGCCCGATCATTGTGATCTCGTATCACATAACCAATCCCACAGCCTTTCGTTTTTGGGTTCAATGCAGCATCACAACTCAATTTGAATGACCCAATAGGAGGATGAGCCATATCTGTTGGCCCTCTCACTGTTTGAGGATTAGTTGTCAGTCGCTTCACCATACTTGCTGAAATGAATTCATCATGAGCCTTCTAACTAGCGGCAATAACTTCTGAAGGTTCCCAACTTTTCCTACCGAACACATGATCATTCCGAACGATCCATAATTGCCAACACACAAAGGAGTAAAGGGAACTTAATTCTTTAGCAACCTACTTGCCAAGTGGAGAGAAATGGGACCATCCTTGGATCCATTGGGAGATATGGGTGGCCTTTTGAGTTCTATGTGAAAGATTGCAGCTGAACCACATAGATTTAGCAAACGGGCGGTGCAAGAGAATGTGTTTAGTTGTCTCTACCATCACTCCACATCGAATACAAAGTAGATCAATAGGAACCTATCTGTGATGTAAGGCTGAGGCTGAAGCAAGCCCACTAGTGCAAGATCGCCATAAAAAATTCTTAATCTTAGGCAAAGTGTTGCACTTCCATATAGTATTCTACACCCCAGGAGATATATCCATCCAACGATGGGAGGCTGTAGTAGATGGTTTTGCCCTCTCTGCATCACACCATTGGTTACTAAGCAAGTGGTAAGCACTTTTAACAGAGTATCTACCATCCTTTGATGCACCCCACAATTGATAATCCTCTATTGGAAAAAGCCCCAACTGGATTTTCAAAATTGCTTCTTTATTAGTTGGGTGAAAGAACTGGTCAAGGATCTGTAGATTCCAACATCTGTTGGAATCATCAATTAGCTCTGAAACCTTTGTGAGGGGGCACTCTACCAATGGTGGGTATTGCAATTTAAAGTTTGGGAGACTAGGAACCCAGTTGTCAGCCCATATACTTACCTTATCTCCAGTGCCAATGTGCCATAATAGTCATGATCGGAGGACCTTTCTACCTTCCATTATGCTTCGCCATGCCCATAAAGGATTAGAGCCTAGTCTTGCTTCCATGAAACTTCGGGTAGGAAAATAAACATCCTTCATAAATTTTGCCCACATAGAAGGGGATCGTTCCATAATCGCCATGCAACTTTAGATAACAAAGCTTTGTTATGTAATGATGAATCTCTAAAGCCCAAGCCACCTCTCCCCTTTCTTTGACATAACCGAAGCCAAGAGATCCAATGGATCTTCCTCTTGTCTGAGGCATTCCCCCAAAAAAGTTTGAGGCGTCCTTCCTTAGTTAGTTATGATGTGATGCTGGAAGCTTAAAGTGGGAATAATCATAGTTAGCCAAAGAGAAAGCAACAGATTTTAGCATAACCTCTTTTCTTGCATGTGATAATAGGTGATGCTTCCATCCAATAAATTTCTATCCAGCCTTGTCTAAAATCTCCTTAAAGAGTGCAGCCTTGGAGATCCCAAGTTTTGTGGGGAGACCGAGGTAGTTGGAAGGTCCCTTGCCATAGGAGACTTTAAGGATTCTAGAGAACCAACGCTGAAACCGTGGTGGCGTATTAGGACTGAAGGATAACGCTGATTTTTGAAAGTTAATGGCTTGTCCATGCAGTAGGTCTCTAGGCACTTCTTCAATTCACAAAGCTCGGATAAGAAAAGAGAAGACAGTCATCCACGAACAGAAGTGTGTCATTGGTGTAGTCTGATGAGCACATTTATGTGTGAAATCTAAGTAGTAAAGCATGCATATTTTTATATATTTAGAATGGAGCTACCTTGGGTTTTATTTTCTTTTTATAGGTTTTGTATTTTAAAGGCCTTAAACATTATCGGACATCATATCTCTCCAACAACAACTACCTAGTGTAGTTGGTGAGCAAAGAAAGGGAGAAATAAATCACTTACTTAAAGCACTAAGGGCATGGAAGAGATTTCTACATCAAATTAGAAGCAAAAGCAAGGAAAATCGTGGGAGGGGTTTCTTGCGCAAGAAGAGAAAAAAAAAAGAAAAAAAAGGGAGAAATAAATCTTGTCCAAATCTTCTCTCTCCTCCACATCATCACTAGAAGATTGTACAAATCACACAAAGCAAGAAGGAAAATCGTCCAAGGGGAAAAAAAATCAGCCAACAAGGGTTGTGCACAAGATTTGAAGAGAGGGAGAAAAAAAATAAATAAATAAAATAAGCAAAAAAATTATAGGAAATTTCTCCAAGTTTATTTCTCTTTTCTCTCTCCACCACCTTATGATTTTTGGTCTTAAAAGATCTCACTACCAATTGTGGGTTTTTTCTTTTTAGGAAAGAAAAATTTGTTACCCTACCTCCCCATTCCTTATAAATACAACTCATGTAAGAGGAGGGGGGACACTTCATTCTTCTTTTAGGGTTTTTTTGTAGTTGCTCTCTCTCTCTCTCTCTCTCTCTCTCTCTCTCTCTCTCTCTCTCTCTTTAGTTTTAGTTCTTCTTTATTTTTGCTTTAATCATTTTTGTAATAGCTTTTTATTACAATTAATGCAAGCACTTTTTTATTTTTATTCAACCTTTTATGTTTATGATTTATGCAATTGACTTGTAATTTTTAAAGTTATAGTTCTAGGCTTAGATCTAGGTGACAAGATCATGAGCCGTGGAGCATCTCTTTTTTTCAAGTTCAGTTTTTTTTTTTTAAGATTTATTTTCTCTAGGCCTAGAAATTTCAGATTTGGTTCATTCCAGATTGGTTTTTAGGGTTGGTAGTATCTCAAATCACCCAAGCTTTCAAGTTCAAGCATTGATTCAAGTAGGTAGGCTTCTTCAATAGTCTTCTCTCCCCCCTCTCATTCCCTCTTTTGACTATCCTTTCTTTCTTAATTTTGAATTTTAATTTCAATCATTATATTATTACTTCCCCTTTCCCCTAAGGTTCATGGCTAGTGTATGTGTTGGCTTTGCCCCTCCTAGCCATAGAATCATTATTTTATTATTTTTATTTTAATTGCTCCCTTTCCCTAAAGCAAAGTAGAGTAACCCTTATAAGAGTAACTCTCTGATCAAGGAGGGAAGCTCATATTATGATACATCCCTCGGGCTAAGTAGAGAAACCTACTTGGGAGCCTCTCTCTAGTTTTATCCCCTTTCTTTTACTTTATTTTTATTTCAACATTTTTTTTCCTTCATTGTTTTTTAATTGCTTGGGGTGTTTATTTTAAGTTATTTATTTATTTAATTTTAATTGCGTGGCTTGCGTATTTAAATTCTTAGATGACGAATGGTTAGGACGTTATTTTAGATACATGTGTTTAGGACGGTAGTTAGAATTAGATCACAACCATTATTAATTGGTTCATTTTTGCATTATTAAAAGAAGTAAAAAAAATAAAGTGGCTGCCCTCCCTGTGTTCAACCTGTAGCTACATTGATCCATACGCTTGTGATTACATTTTAAATCCTAACATAATCCTATTTCGAACTCGGATACCCTTGAGTAGTCCCATAGTTTCTGAATGTGATACAAGATCCTAAGTGCTTGTGCGCAAAGGATGAAGAGAGCTGGGGACAAAGGGTCACCCTGATGAATCCCTCTAGATGGAGTGACGGTTCCACGAATTATTCCATTGATGATCAGCTTGTAAGTCATAGACCGGAGAGATGACATCACCAACTGTACCCATTTAGGGGAAAACCCAAATCGAAGGAGTAGTTTGTCTAAGAACTCCCATTCGATCCTATCATACTCCTTTATGTTGAGCTTCAGGGCCATGAATTTCTTCTTTCCTTTCCTTTTATGATTGATATAGTTGAAAATCTCATGCACAATGAAGATGTTGTCAGAGATGGAGCGGTGGGGGAATGAATGCAGATTGGGTCAGTGAGACAATGAGCTCCAACACATCCTTTAGTCGATTCGCCATGATTTTAGTAATTATCTTCACTACAACTGGGCACAAGCTAATTGGCCTGTAATGATCTGCACTTTGTGGGTTAGAGATTTTTGGAACTAAACAGAGCATAGTTTCATTACATTTGGATAGTAAAGAACCAGTAGAAAAGAAATCACAAACAAAAGAGAACAAATCATCATGAGTTATGTCCCAATATTTCTGAAAAAAAAGCTGGATGCAAACCATCTAGTCCAGGAGCCTTCAGGGGGGGGCCATATTAAAAGAGCAGATCGCACTTACTCTTCTGTTGGAGTAGCACACAGCCGATCATTCATCTCTGAGGTTATTTGAAGCTGGACATATTGTAGGGCTTAGTGAAGTGCTTCAAGGTCGACTCCTTCTGGCTAAAAGATTTGGGTATAATGGGACTCCATTTTTTTGTAAATTTCCTCTTCTGACTGAGTCCAATCACCACTAGAACACTTTAGACGTAGGATTCTATTAGCACTTCTCCGTTGGATGGTGGACATGTGGACGAATTTGGTGTTATGACTACCTTCCCGAAGCCAGGAAGCCTGTGATTTCTGCCTCCACAACTCCTCCTCACGTTCCAATTCTTCATTCAACAATTTAAGAATCACAATTTCCTTATCTTGTGCTACATCAGAAGTTGGCCCTCCTTGTAGTACCTCAAGTTTAGCCTGTAGGTTCTTAATCTTCGTCTGAACATGTCCAAAGACCTCTCGATTCCATTGCCTGTAGATCGGTTTGTAGTTCGCCATCTTGGTGTAGAGCACAGGATCACCATTCGTTGAAAGTGGGAGCAACCAAGCCTTGGAAGCTACTTGTTTACACTCTGGATGTCGGAACCACATTGATTCGAAACGAAAGGGATGCTGCCCTTTAAATTTCTCACCTTCAGAGTCAATAATAAGAGGTGTGTGATCCGAGTTCACTGCTACCGGCACTATGACTATTGCATCTAGGAAACTATCTCACCATAACTAATTGTATAAAGCTCTATCAAGCTTTATTTTGATATTGTCTGATCCCCGCCTTTTATTATTCCAAGTGAACAATGGGCTATGTGACACTAGGTCCATGAAAGCACATGAATCAACTAGCTGTTTAAACTTCTCTATGTCCCGAGAGTTCAAAGCTGCTCTACCCTACTTCTCATGCCATGATAAAAAGGAGTTGAAGTCCCCATAACATAACCAGTTAGAATTTTGGCCAACAAATAATTCAGTTATTTTGTTCCAAACTTGTTGTCGAGTTCCTCGATTTGGGTCACCGTATACAGAGGTCATGTAAAATGAGGTACCATTGCTAAGTGTCACCATTGAGTTGATAAAATGGCGATCAACTATTAGAATATTAAGTTGTACATGCTCCTGCCAAAATAGAGCAAGGCCACCGGACCCTCCTTGAGCATCCAATGAGAAATAGGATTGCATACGTAGCCTTCTTCTAATTTTTTCCACTTTCAGCTGAGTACTCTTCGTTTCTATAAGAAATATGATATCTGGTTTTTCCGTAGTGGAGAGGTGGAGTAACCTCCCCAACCCACAACAATTCCAACTTATGATCTTCATTGCTTCCTGTGGAGCTGCTCCTCCACAACATCCACGGGTGTAGACTCTAAAAAATAATTCATAATGTTCATTGGGGAAGACGAAGAAGGGTGGTGTTTGTCCTCAATTTCTAGATGGGGTTTCTTTTGATTCTCCTTTGACGGTGCAGGTACTAGGTAATGGCTCGGGTTATGGGTATTCGGATCATCCGAGACTATCAGAGTTTTAGATGTGTCCATAGCAATATCATGGTGAGGTGTTGGGGAAGTGGGCCTAGATGGAGGTTCCATGATTTGTGGGGAGCAATTGATAGGTGCCGTGTGTGGGAGGGAGTGATGGTGGTTAATAGACGAAGGCTATTGGTGGTCGTCGGTAAGTGGGTGATGCGATAAAGATACTACTTATAAATGGGGAAGAAGTCTAGCTAAGAGGTTGGAGACTTCTGGTTGATGCATTAATGGGTTAGTTAACAGGGATTGGGGTAAGTTGTGATTGGATAAGATGGGAGGCTATTGATTGACAGTAATATGGGCCGTTGAGGTAGTGGAGGGATATTATAGTGTTTGGTTGTTAGAAAGGGGAGGTATAGTGTTATGGTTGGGTGTACATGGGACACATGGCACATTAGGATTGATGACATGTGGTAGGGTAGGAAGTGTACTTGGACGTGGGTCATAGTGGGCAGTTACACCTTCTTACGCAGCTCCAGTGGCTTATTGTCGGTAATATTACTGCCCACGGTTGATTGCCAACAGAGAGACCTGGGAGGAACCGTGGTGAGTAGTGGAAGTTTGGCCATTAGGGACTTGGATCAGCTTGGACCGCATATGTTCAACTTGGCGTTGATCAGGGACAGCAGCTCGCAAATCCGAACCAAAACGAAATGGAGGAAATTAGCGGCAAGAAGAAGTAGTAGTATATCCATGTTCCTGGCAATACTTAATTTCATCATCAAAGAGGGTGACACAACACTTCACTTCATGGTCAAGCCTACCACAATAGTAGCAGAAGGTTAGCAGCCGTTCATATTTAACCTCCACCTTATCTACATAGCCTAATCTTCGCTTAATAGTAATGGAAGTCTTGAGTGGTTTAGTGATATCAATATTGACCTAGCAACGAAAGTATTTCACTCTAGTCCCAAATTGGACACCATGAAATAGGATGACCTGTTTAGCGGAGCCAATTTTTGCGGCCAAACTAGGAGCCAGGTCTAGATTGAATAATTCTGGTGGCACAGAGTGAATTTGTACCCAGAAGTCAGTGTACTGAAAGGACCAATCCTCCATTGGTCTCCACTTCTCCATAACAATCAGATTGCCACCTACCGACCATGGTCCTTCTTGCAACACATTAGCAATGTCCAAGGGATACTCAAAATGGAATAAGAATCTGTTTCCATGTAACGGGACCACCTCCACAAGGTACCGTAAATTCCATGCAGCTGGTAATGCTTTAGTAACTGCCTACTTCCAATACGGTTTGCAAAGTAAAACTTAGCCGACGAGACTTTGTTCCCATTTATGTGTGAGCTGCTCTTCAAATTCATCATCCAGGAATAGAGAATCATCGTCCCCGTCCTAACCAAGAGCGGAGGAGGTAGCAAGTTACTGGGGTTGTTGATTTTGTTCAGGGGCAGTATGGTTATGATGGTGGAGGTGAATATCTGGGTCAAATGAAAAGGTGGAAGAAGGTTGGTTCAACAAAGGTATTGATGGTAGATGGCTAGGGTGCTGGGTATGAGAGTTGGAAGCATTTTTGAGGTTATGGCTTGGGTGTGGTAATGGATTCCCATCTATGAGGAAGAGTTAGGAAAGATAAGAGGAAGTATATTAGTGATGCCACGGATAAAATCGAAGAGAAGCTATAACAAGACGATGATCACGCACTCAGGCGAAGATTAACGAAAAACATTAAGTAGGTGAGAGAGAGAATGTTACAGATATGTCAAAGGTTGCAAAAATGGAAATGGATTTGTTCTACCCAAAAAAATAATAATAATAATATTGAATTACACTCCAAGACATGAAATACTCCTCAATTGATTATATATATTTCCACTTATGATCAATTTCTCTTGTATTTTCAAAATATAATTTTTTTAAAAGTTTTTTCAATAGTTCATTTAATTTTAATGATTAATGTTTTCCTTTGTATTTTTAATTGTTCATTAAAAATTTCAATGATTTAAACAAATATATTTAAAAACTATTATATATTTTTATGTATTTTCGACAGTCCATTTTACTTATTATTGACATGAGGTTTTGGGGTTTTGAGATTATTAGGATAAGTAACCAAAAAGTTAAAAATAATAATAATAATAATTAAAAAAAAATTTACTAGGATGGTAGGATTGCTATTGAATTATGAAGAAACTTTGGGACATGGCCAAGGTTCACAATCTAAATGGTCATGGAAATTTTTTTCATTCTTTTGGAGTATCTTATGGGTTGAAATTGCGAATGAGTATAATTTATATAGTCAACATAAAAAATAAAAAAGAGAAGAATAGTCTCTGGTCGCGAAGGGCCTATGAGGAGGAGCACATAGGTATCAAAGGCGGGGGGTGGATTTTGCATTTGACAAGGGTGAGGTCATCATTTCACCGCGCTCTGGGTATGAAAGTAGGGGCTGCATGATTAAGAATAATTCATTTCCCCTAAAAAGGTTTTATATAAGATATCATAGTTCATATCCTCATTTTTTTTTACAAAAAAA